>NC_136928.1:6580000-6951851 GCF_949752795.1 Hyperoodon ampullatus
TTAAAAGTGTATTGAATGAGTTTAACAAAAGTATAGAAACAATAATCTGAAGAAAAATAAGAAAAATAACAAGTTTGGGAAAAATGAACAGAATCTCATTTCATTCAAAAAATTATCATTCATAAAAATTTCCATCATACATGTTATTCCTCCCAAGAAGAAAAAGACAAAGAATTGGGCAAAAAAATTGCTTGATAAAATGTTAAAATAGTCTCACATTTTAAGGTAAAAACTAAAAAAAAAAAAAAAAATGGCTGAAATCAGTGGCATACATTTAACTAACAGTCTTTGAGGAAAAAAGCTTATATTGTGGCATTTTCCAATGTCCATGGTGTAAATATTCCCACCATGGCCAATTTCAACCTATAAATGTGATTTAGCAAAAGGGAAAAAAAGTTTTACTAACATTTTTAATAGTAAAATATTAAATAATTTTCCCCTAAAAAAAATATATATATATTGTATTGGAAGACCCAGCCAATGAGATAAGGCAAGAAGAATATTAAGAAATAACAAATCTAGTAACTTGATAAAGAACACACTATCACTTTGTGATATTCCTGCCAAAATCTATCAAACAAACCCAAGTTTACGTTCATTCTAGAAAAAAAAAAAAAAAAGACTGCATTCTTAAAGATTGTCAAAGTCCAGAAAAAGAAAAGAAATTTAATGAATATTTCTGGATTAATGGAGTCTAAATTAATTAAATTTTATGATTAATATTAAATTGGATTTTAGACTAAAAAAATTTAAAAAAATGTTATGGAATATAATGATAACAATTAATGAAACTGAAATATGATTTTAGGATTTCATAATAGTACTGAATCATGTTATTTTTTTCATTTTGACTCTGTATGTAATGTAATAATAATGTGTTCTTAGGAAATTAAAAAGTGAAAAATTTAAACATAATGGAAATTGATATCTCCAACATACTCTTAAATCGTTCAGAAAAAAAATCTATCATTCTACCAATATACGATAAAATAACATATTTAATTAATATTCAGATACATACATATGTGGTCAAATGTCATAAAGTGAAATTTAACATAGAATAAATGAATACACATATATATATATATGACAGATTCACAAATAAAGAAAAAAAAAAAAACAATTGATGAATTTTCTTAAAAAGTAATGAGACTTCCTTGAACCACTTTTGTACTTTTTCTCTATGTTTGAAATTATATCAAAACATAATGTTATAAATTTAAAAATAAACAGAAATATAACAAAAGATGTGCCTATACATGGCCAGCATTTGCATGTAGCAATAATTATCTGGCTTCATGTAGAAGTGAGTCTCTTCATATGAACAGAAATACTAATATCATCATCTATCATGTTTTATGAACTTTAAATTTGGTGTTAGTTTAAACTACACTTGGCTTATTTCACTCATTTAATTTGTTTACCTTACATCTAAAGGCAGAAGAGTTTGCAACAGTTGGCCTAAAAGTGAAGATTTCTAAAATGTCTCTAAAAGCAAAGGAAGGGGCTTCCCTGGTGGTGCAGTGGTTGAGAGTCCGCTTGTCAATGCAAGGGACATGGGTTTGTGCCCCGGTCTGGGAAGATCCCACATGCTGTGGAGTGGATGGGCCCGTAAGCCATGGCCACTGAGCCTGTGCGTCCACAGCCTGTGCTCCACAATGGGAGATACCACAACAGTGAGAGGCCTGCGTACCACAAAATACAAAAAAAAAAAAAAAAAGCAAAGGAAGAATCAATAATATTCTGGTGAATGTTTAACAATCGGTTCTCTGTGGGAAAAAAAAGCCCTTGTATTTATAATATCTGCAAATGTCCATGGTGTAAATAACCCACACCATGGCCAATTTTAAGCTACCAACATGAAATCACAAAGCAATGTTGGGAAGAGTTGCACAGTCAGCTCTTATGAGCTGATACAAGCCAGCTCCAGCACATCACTAGCTGGACTTGCCAAACTATCCCAGCTTTCCATGGTTCAGATGGACCTTAAGAAAATATGATTGGGCAAGAGAAGAAAGTGTGATTGGGCAAGAGAGATTACATTGTCAGCATTGGTTGGAACAGTAGCTATAACACTGTTATGGGAATTTCTAAGATATGCTCATGTTGGGTACACATAGCCTAAGGAAGGAAGTTTAGGACATCAATTTTAGAGGAATTAGGACTATAAACCTTCTAGTTTGAAGTATGTTTTGCCTTTCCTGAATTGTTATTCATTTGAATCATTGAACCAATTTTTTTCTCAACTCGCCATTTCAATAAACTATTATCTGGGATGCATTTTCACTTTTGCTTTCTAATTTACAAAATTAGTCTAATTGCTATCATATATTTAAGTGGGACTAAGGGGTAATCTGTTTTGTTTTTATTAATTCTCTCCAGTCTATTGAAAACAAACAAATTAGAGGACCTTCAAGATGGCAGAGGAGCAAGACGTGGAGATCAACTTCCTCCCAACAAATACATCAAAAATACATCTGCACGTGGAACAACTACTACAGAACACCTACTGAAAGCTGTCAGAAGACCTCAGATTTCCTAAAAGGCAAGAAACTCCCCACATACATGGTCGTGCGGCTGACAGGGTCTTGGTGCTCTGGCAGGGTGTCAAGCCTGAGCCTCTGAGGTAGGAGAGTCGAATTCAGGGCACTGGTCCACTAGATACCTCCCAGACCCATGTAAAATCAATTGGCAACAGCTCTCCCAGAGATTTCCAAATCAATGTTAAGATGCAGCTCCACTCAACGATGAACAAGTTCAAGTGCTGGACACACCATGCCAAACAACTAGCAAGACTGGAACACAGCCACACTCATTAGCAGAGAGGATGCCTAAAATCATAATAAGTTCACAGACACCCCAAAACATACCATTGGATGCAGTCCTGCCCACCAGAAAAACAAGATCCAGCCTCATCCACCAGAACACAGACACAAGTCACCTCCACAAAGAAGCCTACAAACCCACTGAAACAACCTTAGCCCCTGGAGACAGACACCAAAAACAACAGGAACTATGATTCAGCAGCTTGCAAAAAGGAGACCCCAAACACAGTATGTTAAGCAAAATAAGAAGACAGAGAAATAGAAAACAGATGAAGGAGCAAGGTAAAAACCCACTAGACCAAACAAATGAAGGGGAGATAGGCAGTCTACCTGAAAAATAATTCAGGGCGATGAGAGTAAAAATGATCCAAAATATTAGAAATAGAATGGAGAAGACACAAGAAACATTTAACAAGGACCTAGAAGAACTAAAGAGCAAACAAACAATGATGAATAACACAATAATTGAAATTAAAAATTCTCTAGAAGGAATCAATAGCAGAAAAACTGAGGCAGAAGAACGGATAAGTGACCTGGAAGATAAAATAGTGGAAATAACTACCACAGAGAAGAATAAAGGAAAAAGAATGAAAATAATTGAGGACAGTCTCAGAGACATCAGGGACAATAGTAAACACATCAATATTCGCATAGTAGGGGTCCCAGAAAAATAAGAGAAAAAGAAGGGCCTGAGAAAATCTTTGAAGCGATTATAGTTGAAAACTTCCCTAATATGGGAAAGGAAATTTTCAAACAAGTCCAGGAAGCACAGAGAGTCACATACAGGATAAATCCAAGAAGAAACATGCATGTCAAGACACATTAATCAAACTATCAAAAATTAAATACAAAGAAAAAATTTTAAAACAACAAAGGAAAAGCAACAAATAACATATAAGGGAATCCCAATAAGGTTAACAACTGAACTTTCAGCACAAACTCTACAAGCCAGAAGACAGTGGCAGGACATATTTAAAGTGATGAAAGGGAAAAACCTACATCTGAGATTACTCTACCCACCAAGGACCTCATTCAGATTTGATGGAGAAATTAAAACCTTTACAGATGAGCAAAAGATAAGAGAATTCAGCACCACCAAACTAGCTTTAAAACAAATGCTAGAGGAATTTCACTAGCCAGGAAATACAAGAGAAGTTAAAGATCTACAATAACAAACCCAAAACAATTAAGAAATTGGTAATAGGAATATACATATCAATAATTACTTTAATTGTATATGGATTAAATGCTCTAACCAAAAGATATAAACTGGCTAAATGGATACAAAAACAAGATCCGTATATATGCTATCTACAAGAGACCCACTTCAGACCTAGGGACACATACAGACTGAAAGTGAAGATATGGAAAAAGATATTCCATGCCAATGGAAATCAAAAGAAAGCCAGAGTAGCAATTCCCATATCAGATAAAATAGGCTTTAAAATAAAGACTATAACAAGAGACAAAGAAGGACACTACATAATGATCAAGGGGTCAATCCAAGAAGAAGAAATAACAAGTATAAATATATATGCACCCAACATAGGAGCACCTCAATACATAAGGCAAATGCTAACAGCTTTAAAAGGGGAAATTGACAGTAACACAATCATAATAGGGGACTTTCACACCCCATTTTCACCCATGGACATATCAAACAAAATGAAAATAAACAATGAAACACAAGCTTTAAATGACACATTAGGCAAGATGTACTTAATTGATATTCATAGAACATTCCATCCAAAAACAACAGAATACACTTTCTTCTCAAGTGCTCATAAACAGTCCACAATAGATCACATCTTGTGTCACAAAGAAAACCTCGGTAAGTTTAAGAAAATTGAAATCATATCAAGCATCTTTTCCTACCAGAATGCTATGAGACTAGATATCAATCACTGGAAAAAAACTGTAAAAAATACAAACACATGCAGGCTAAACAATACACTACTAAACAATCAAGAGAGCATTGAAGAAATCAAAGAGGAAATTTTTAAAAAATACCTAGAAACAAATGACGATGAAAACACGATGGCCCAAAACCTCTGGTATGCAGCAAAAACAGTTCTAAGAGGGAAGTTTATAGTAATACAATCCTACCTCAAGAAACAAGAAAAATCTCAAATAAACAACCTAAACTTACACCTATAGCAATAAGAGAAAGATGAACAAAAAAAAACCCAAAGTTAGCTGAACTAAAGAATCATAAAGATCAGGAAAAAAAAAGAAAAAAGAAAGAGAAATGATGGAAACAATAGCAAAGATCAATAAAAGGAAAAGCTGGTTCTTTGAGAAGATTAACATAATTGTTAAACCGTTAGCCAGATTCATCAAGAAAAAAGAGGACAGGACTCAAATCAACAGAATTAGAAATGAAAAAGAAGAAGTAACAAGTAACACTGCAGAAATACAAAGGATCATGAGAGATTACTACAAGCAAGTCTATGTCAATAAAATTGACAACCTACAAGAAATGGACAAATTCTTAGAAATGCAAAGCCATCTGAGACTGAACCAGGAAGAAATAAAAAATATAAACAGATAGATCATAAGCACTGATATTGAAACTGTGATTAAAAATCTTCAAATAAACAAAAGCCCAGGATCGGATGGATTCACAGGCGAATTCTACCAAACGTTTAAGAGAAGAGGTAACACCTAGCCTTCTCAGTCTTCCAAAATATAGCAGAGTAAGGAACATGCTCAAACTCATTCTACAAGACCACCATCACCTTGATACCAAAACCAGAAAAAGATGTCACAAAGAAAGAAAACTACAGGACAATATCCCTGATGATTACAGATGCAAAAATCCTCAACAAAATATAAGCAAACAGAATCTAGCAGCATATTAAAAGGATCACACACCATGAGCAAGTGGGGTTTATCCCAGGAATGCAAGGATTCTTCACTATACAAAAATCAATCAGTGTGATACACCACTTTAAAAAAGTGAAAGATGGGGCTTCCCTGGTGGCACAGTGGTTGAGAATCTGCCTGCCAATGCAGGGGATGTGGGTCCAAGCCCTGCTCTGGGAAGATCCCACATGTCGCAGAGCAACTAGGCCCGTGAGCCACAACTACTGAGCCTGCGTGTCTGGAGCTTGTGCTCTGCAACAAGAGAGGCCAGCAGACATCAATGAAGAGTGGTCCCCACTTGCCACAACTAGAGAAAGCCCTCGCACAGAAACAAAGACCCAATGCAGCCATAAATAAATAAATACAATAATTTAAAAAAATTCACTAACAAGTACAATAAAATTTGGAAGAATATGTAATGGAAACTCCCCCCACCCCCACCAAAATTGTGATATCAACAAGATAGGTATTTCTTAAAAACAAAAATAGTGAAGGATGAAAACCATATGATAATCTGAATAGAAACAGTAAAAGCTTTCAAGAAAATTCAACACGGATTTATCATAAAAGCTCTCCAGATATTAGGCACAGAGGTAACTTACCTCATCATAATAAGACCATATATGACAAACCCACAGCCAACATCATTCTCAGTGGTGAAAAAGTGAAACCATTTCCACTAAGATCAGGAACAAGACAAGTTTGCCCACTCTTACCACTATTATTCAACATAGTTTTTGAAGTTTTAGCCACAGCAATCAGAGAAGAAAAAGAAATAAAAGGAATCCAAATAGGAAAAGAAGAAGTAAAGTTGTCACTGTTTGCAGATGATATGATACCATATATAGAGAATCCTAAAGATGCTACCAGAAAACTAATAGAGCTAATCAATGGTTTTGTAAACTTGCAGGATACAAAATTAATGCACAGAAATATCTTGCATTCTTATACACTAATGATGAAAAAATCTGAAAGAGAACTTAAGGAAACACTCCCATTAACCCTTGCAAAAAAAAGAATAAAATACCTAGGAATAAACCTACCTAAGGAGACAAAAGACCTGTATGCAGAGAACTATATGACACTGATGAAATAAATTAAAAATTATGCAAACAGATGAAGAGATATACCATGTCCTTGGATTGAAAGAATCAACATTGTGAAAATGATTGTACTACCCAAAACAACCTACAGATTCAATGCAATCCCTATCAAACTACCAATGGCATTTTGCACAAAACTAGAACCAAAAAATTTCACAATTTGTATGGAAACAAAAATGCCCTGAATAGACAAAGTAATCTTGAGAAAAAGAAGTGGAGCTGAAGGAATCAGGCTCCAGACCTCCGATTATACTACAAACCTACAGTAACCAAGACAGTATGGTACTGACACAAAAACAGATATATAGATCAATGGAAAAGGATAGAAAGCCAAGAGGTAAAACCACACACGTATGGTCAACTTATCTTTGATAAAGGAGGCAAGAATATATAATGGAGAAAAGACAGCCTCTTCAATAAGTGGTGCTGGGAAACCTAGACAGCTACATGAAAAAGAATGAAATTAGAACTCTCCCTAACACCATACACAAAAATAAACTCAAAATAGATTAAAGACCTAAATGTAAGTCCAGACACTATAAAACTCTTAGAGAAAAACGTAGGCAGAACACTCTTTGACATAAATCGCAGCAGGATTTTATTTATTTTATTTTATTTTTTTGCAGTATGCGGGCCTTTCATTGTTGTGGCCTCTCCCATTGTGGAGCACAGGCTCTGGACGCGCAGGCTCAGCGGCCATGGTTCATAGGCCCAGCCGCTCTGAGGCATGTGGGATCTTCCTGGACTGGGGCACGAATCTGTGTCCCCTGCATTGGCAGGCAGGCTCTCAACCACTGCACCACCAAGGAAGCCCAGCAAGCTATTTTTGACCCACCTCCTAGAGTAAAGAAAAGAAAAGCAAAAATAAACACTTTTGGCCTAATGAAACTAAAAAGCTTTTGCACAGCAAAGGAAACCAACAACAAGACCAAAAGACAACCCTCAGAATGGTAGAAAATATATGCAAATGAAGCAACTGACAAGGGATTAATCCCTAAAATATATGAACAGCACAAGATAAGAAAAAGAAACAACCCAGTCAAAAAATGGGCAGAAGACCTAAATAGACATTTCTCCAAAGAAACATACAGGTAAACAATGAACACATGAAAGATGCTCAAAGTCATTAATTATTAGAGAAATGGAAATCAAAATTACAATGAAGTATCACCTCACACTGGTCAGAATGGGCATCATCAAATAGTCTACAAACAGTAAATCCTAGAGAGTTTTGGAGAAAAGGGAACCCTCTTGCACTGTTGGTGGGAATGTAAATTGATACAACCACTATGGAGAACATTAGAGAGGTTACTTTAAAACTAAAAATAGTACCACTTATGACCCAGAAATCCCCCTCATGGGCATATACCTTGAGAAAACCATAATTTGAAATGATACATGCACCCCAATGTTCATTACAACACCATTTACAATAGCTAGGACATGGAAGCAACCTAAATATCCATCAATGCAGGAATGGTTAAAGAAGTTGTGGTACATATATACAATGGAATATTACTCCACCATAAAATGGAACAAAATTGTGCCATTTGCAGAGACATGGATGGAGCTAGAGATTGTCATACAGAGTGAAGTAACTCAGAAAGAGAAAAAGAAATATTGTATAATATTGTTTATATGTGGGATGTAGAAAAATGATACAGATGAATTTATCTGCAAAGCAGAAATATAGACACAGACATAGAGAACTGATGTATAGCTACTGGGTGTGGGGGTGAAGGGGTGAGATGAATTGGGAGATTAGGATTGACATATACACTACTATGTATAAAATAGGTAAGTAATGTGAACTTGGTGTATAACACAGGGAACTCTACTCAGTGCTCTGTGGCAACCTAAATGGGAAGGAAATCAGATTTTTATCAGCTGTATGTTTTGCATGTACATTCTTCCAGTCTGTGGCCAGCCTTTTCATTCTGTAAACAGCATCTTTCAATAGAGTAGATTTTAAATTTAACAACAAATTTTAATTTATCAATTTTAATTTATCAAATTGTTTCATATATTGTGTTTTTGTGTTTTTTCTTGACTTTTCCACAGATTGCTCATGTTATGTAATTTCACCTATATTTTATTTTATAAATTTTATATTTTGCATTTTACATTTACGTGTATTAGTCTTTTTTAGTTAGTTTTTTGTGAATGCTGTAAAGTTTATGCCCGAGGTTTTTGTTTTCTGTTTTGCTTTATTTGTGACTATAGATATCCAGTTGTTCTAGCATCAGTTATCAAGGAGACTATCCTCTAACTTGCATAGGTTATTTTGTCTATATATATATATTTAAACTCAGTGATTAGAAAATAAACAGTCCACTAAAACATGGGCACAAGATAAGCAGAAAAAATGTGTCTGAAAAGTTATTCAATATAATTTATTATTAGAAGACAGCAAATTAGTAAAGCAATGAGATTACACTACAAATCTATTAGAATGTCTAAAATCCCAAAACCTAACACTCTCTTACTGGTGAAGGTGTGAACTACATGAAATCTCAGTAATTGCTGGAGAGAATTATAAATGGTAGGAATACAATTTGGCAGTTTCTTAAAAGCTAAACATAATTTTCCATAAAATTAAGCAATTTCGATCTTAGATATTTACTAAACTCACTTAAAAATTATGTCAAAGAAAAAACCTTGCACAAAAATGTTTATAAAGCTTTATTAATAATCTCTGAACACTGGAGGCAACCAAGATGCTCTTTAATGGGTGAATGGATAACAAAAATGTGATACATTCATATAACAGAATATTATTTAGTGGTAAAATAAATTTATCTAGCCATAAAAAAACAAAAACAAACAAACAAACTAAAAAACCAAAGGAACTAAAATATTTTCTAATTAAAGGAAGCTTCTCTGAAAAGTTTATTTACTATATGAATCCAATTATAAGATATTCTAGAAAAGTCAAAACTGTAGGGTTAATAAAAATGGTCAATCCCTGTTAGAAGGTCAGGGGAAGGACAGAAAGGTTGAATAAATGAAGTATAGGGGATATTTTAGGATAACAAAACTTCTGAATGCTACTGTGGGGGTGAATGTAGGATACTATTCATTTCTCAAAACCCATAGAACTTTAAGGCACAGAGAGTGAACTACAAAGTATGCAAATAAAAAAGAACATCATTAAGAGACTGGAGGATTCCAAGATAAAATATGAAATGTGACAAAACAATCTAACTCTATTACAAACTCATAAAAAACCCTCACTGACAGAGTGAAGGAAAAAGAATTAATTAATATAAGTAACATAAAAATGACTAGTCATTGTAAAACTAAAGACAACAGGAACTGCGTATAAGCAAGTATACACTAGTTTAAAAAATTGTTTCCCACTGAGTTATGGGTTTAGCATTTCTGGTAATGCTATAATGGAATTGAACTATTAAATAAAAGAATTATGGATAGTGGGAAATAGTTTTCTCACTTTGGGAATTGGAGGTTACAGATAATCAAGAGAAGGCTGCTAGAGAGATGCATATGGTAAAAGATTAGCATTGAAAACATCAGTATGAACTCATGTTTAGTTTGCTACACATGCAGATGGTTACATCTCAAGAAGGAAACAAAGAAATAAACTAACCAAATACAGTAACAGGGATATGTCAAGAGGACACAGGGATAAACTGAACGAAATGCCAGTAGCCAAAGCTGGAACATTTTGATCTACAAAATAAATAAAACGTTATTGAATTAGAACCTAAACTTTAAAATAAATATATATGAGTCAAAACTGATATAAATTAATGATTGAATTAATCAACAAATGAGGGAAATTAGAAAAATCTCCCATTTCAAAGAAGAATTCAAAATAATTTCCATACTCTGCCCTAACCTCAAATAAGTGCAGCGTGACTTCAGTTTCCTTATATGTTGTCTGTGCATGGTGACTTCCTTCTCAAAAGTATAGTCTGCAAGGGGGGAGAAAAGAGTAACTTTATAGTGTAGATAACTGAAAAACACTTCCTCAACCAGGTGATCCAGGATTACATCGACAATGAGAAGTCATGTCCACAGTATATTTTCTTGATATGAAGTAATTAAATGGTATTTACTTCTCTAGTCTTCCTCTTAAAAACACATTTCCTCAGCCTAGTTTGAGAAAAACATCAGACAAATCTCAACTGATGGACATTCTACCAAATACATTAAAAGGACACCTTAACTTTCCAAGTCATCAGAAGTATTAGAAAAGACTGAGAAACAGTCACAGCCATGAGGAACCTAAAAACACATGACTACTAAATGAATCTAGGTATTGGTTCATTAATTACTACAAGAGTACCATACCAATATAAAATGTTAATAATAGGGGAAACTAGACACAGGTATATGGGAACTCTCTGTACTCTCTTCACATTTTTTTTTTTTTGTAAATCTTAAACTATTCTAAAGAAGTTTATTTTAAATATATATTAGTTAGGAAAAGAATATTACCAAAATTAGCCAACAAAGTGAAAGAAACTAGTGGAAACTTTGGAACTGAAAATTTCACCTATTGAAAATTTAAAATTCCAGGAATGGCTTAAATACTTGTTAAGCTCTGGTGGAGAGAAAATTATTAAACAAGATAGCTCTGAAAATTTTACAAACTTTTTGCAGAGGAGTAGAGATATGTAGAATGACTCAAAAAGAAAAATAAAAGAACACTGGATATATACAGAAGGTAAAATATCTATGCTGTGTTGGTTTTCTATTGTTAGGTAACAAATTATCTTTAACTTTACTAACTACAAACAACACTCATTTATCATTTCACAGTTTCTGTGGGTAAAGAGTCTGAGTAAGACTTAACTGGGTCATAAGTTTCTTTTACAGGCTACCATCAATATGTCAACAAGGCTGTCCCAAGGTTTGACTAGGACAGATCCACTTTCAAGCTCACTTGTTTGTTGACAGGGCTGTAGGTCTTTAGACCGAGGGCCTCAGCTCCTCACTGGATGTTGGTCAGAGGCTTACTTTAGTTCCTTGCTATTGAGCTTCTCCAGTTAGGCAGCTTGCATCATCAAAATATGTAAGTGAGAAAACAAGAAAGGCAGTCTGCTAACAAGATGAAAGTCACAATCTTTTGTCACAGAAGCAACACCCCATCACCTTTACTGTATTCTATTAATTAGAAGCAAGTTATTAGAATCAGACTATACTTAACTAGTATTACACAGGCTTAAATACCAGGAGATGGATGTTATCCTAGAAGTCTGCTTATCACATATGCAGGCACATATAAAGATTCAGAAAGAGTATTCTATTTTTGAGTTGATGTTGAGAATGAGAATGAGAAGAGTTAATGTTTTCTTTTTTTTTTTGGTAGGGGGGGGTGTATCATGCCTTGGTTGCAGCATGTGGAATTTTCGTTGAGGCAGGCGGGATCTATCATTTCAGCGCATGGGATTCTCTCTAGTTGGGGCATGCAGGTTTTCTCTTCTCTAGTTGTGACACTGAGGCTCCAGGGCATGTGGGCTCTGTAGTTTGCAGCACGCAGTCTCTCTACTTGAGATGCATGAACTCAGTAGTTGTGGCACGTGGGCTTAGTTGCCCTGCAGCATGTGGTATCTTAGTTCCCCAGCCAGGGATCAAACCTACGTCCTCTGCATTGGAAGGTAGATTCTATACTGCTGGACCACCAGGGAAGTCCCAGCATTAAAGTTCTAAGAGTTTATGAATAAATATTTTTCAGAATAAATGAATTACATAAATCTTCACAGTAAGGAAAAGCAATATAAAACAAATAAGGTAAATGCACTGAAAACTGCACACCACAAAAAGACACAATGCAATAAAACTATAAAACACCAAAGACAAAGAGAAGATTTTTTTAAAACCTTAAAGATGTATCACCAATGAAGGATTAATATTTTTGCTGACAGCAGGTTTCACATCAGCAGGAATGGAAGCTAGAGAAAAGTAAAGTAATACCTTCAAAGATACAAACAAAATTTCAACTTCTCCTGAGATCCATATATTAGCTGGGAGAAGAGATAAACACTGATTAACCTTAGACTTTGTTGCAAATATACAGTAAAATCTTATAGTAGCCATTAAAATAATGGAAATAGAAATAAAATTGTTATAGAAAAGGCATTAAAAAAAGAAAAATAAACAACGGAAAGATAAAGTGTGTGATATCAAATAACCATTATTTACAAGACAGTAAAATGCATTTAATCTGTCAGTTAAGAGAAGAGCTTTTCAGATTTCACATAAAAATTCAGCTAAGTTGTTATAAAAGTAACATAAAAATTAATAAATGGAAATGATAAAAATTAATAATAGAAAAAAAGATTTTCCAGAAAAATATAACTATATTTCCATGACAAAAAAGCAGAATGAAACTGATGTAGCTACAGTACTTTTCAAATTCGACTTAATATGAGAAGGATTATTAGGATTGAAGACTGTCATTTTGTAATGACAAATCAAGTCGTTCAAACCTTAATCAGTAAGATATTACAGTTTTAAACTTGCAATTTCATAAGAAAAAGCTGCATATTAATAAATCAGAAATAGTTACAAATTAATTGAGAAAATGATAATGCTGTTACCATCATAAGAAACATGTATCTTATTCATAAATTAAAAATATGAAAAATTAGAAAAATATGTATGTTAAAAATAAAAGTAATAAGTTTTACATAATGGACATATAGAAAATCCTGAACTGAACAATTGGAAAATGCAGTCTTCCCAGGCTTGTAGAGTTGATTTACAATAACTCGTTTTGCACATTATTATAAAGCAAGTACATTTAATTAAAATTATTTTTATTATATAACTCACATCTCTTATGACAAGACTATGTATTAGATTAAAAGGGAATAATGTAATGATAGCTGAAAGCCCACCACCATGACAAACACTGATAAATTTCCACCAGTATCCATTTTCCCCTTCTATTTTAAATAATGAATTATATAAATTTAGAAAGGAAGATAGATGGCATGTCAAAGAATAGTATGGCCATATGATAAAGTTCATGTCAGGGAATTTTAAATGGAAATAATGTATGCAACTTCTACATCTTTTCCTTAAAAATGAATTGCTTACTTTCCTCTTCTACTCTTTCCTATTTTCCATGTGTGCTGGTGAACTAGCCAGTACCGATCATTCAATGTAGGAAAACATGCAAGTTATTAGAGTGCAACATTGGACCCACAAAAAGACATGGGTGTTTAAATGACTAATGCAGCAACATTCTCTACGGGCCCTGGACTTACTATTTATCTCTAAATCTTAGGTAATAAAAAGTAAACCTCTGCCTCATTTAAGCCACTGATTTGCAGGTTATCTTTATATATTATTAATATTGGCTAAGTATTTTCTCAGATATAATGTATTAAATTAATCTCTCTTGGTTTGCAGCTTGTCTTTGTAGTGTTATGTTTTATTTTGATAAACAGAAATTTGTATTTTGAGACTAGATGGACACATATTGTATTCAATTTAGTGTTTTTGTGTCTTATTAATAAACTCATTTCTCTCCCAAGGTTATACACACACACACACACACACACACACATATATAAAGTACTTTCCAAAAGTTTAAGGTTGACCCACACTGGGATTAATACAGTTGTCAGTTATTTTTATATACCAGGAATGAGAATGATTCATCTACATTTACTTTCAAATGGGTTATTGATACTTAGAAATATTTATTGAATATCTCATCATTTCACACTACTTTGAAATTGCATCTTTGTTACCTCAACTCATAGGAATCTAAATAGGAATCACAACTTTAGGAATTAAACGTGCATTATTGTGTAATACTGATAACATACATACTCTAGTATCTACAAACGTTCTTCTCACATATGTTATCTGTAGAATTTCCTGTAGAAGTGTAGTGTGAAAAAAAAAAAGTTCCTAACAATGCTGCTTATAATTACCAAAGAATGGAAATTCCAAATGTTAATTAACAGGAGAAGAGTAAATATGAATTTATAATTTTCCCATTTAAATATGAGGAAAATAAGGCAGGAGGTCAACATTAATAAGATATAATGTTATGTGGCAAAAGTACAATATGAAACCATGTTTATTAAGCTTTAGAAATAATCAAAACCAAATAATTTATTGGTTTTATTGTTTAAGGTATACACATATCTATAAAATTGGTATAAAGAAAATCAAGGGAGTGTTAAAAACAATTTAGAAGAGGGTGTGTTTAAGAAGGAGAGAACAGAGCTTGACACACAGAATTTATTTTCTTTTTCAGTAATTTTTACTTTGGTACAATTTTAAGCTCAGACAAAAATGGCAAGAATAACATGCAAAATTCCTGTATAACATTTACCTGGATTCAAAAGTTGCTAGCACTTTATGTGATTTGCTTTGATATTCTTTCTCTTTTTGTCTGTACACACACAAACACACACACACACACACAGATACACACCGACACACACAGTTTTTTATTTCTTTTAGATCATTTGCATTTCCATATACATTTTACAATCAGCTTGTCAGATTCTACAGTAGCTTATTGTGAATATGATAATTTGGAGAACATTGGGTCTATAGATGAAGTAGTGGAGAATGGACTTCTTAATAATATTGAGGCATTCCAATTTTCAATATGAGATATCTTTCTCTATTTATTTGTTTTTATTTAAAATTTGTCTCAGTGAGTTTTGTAGTATTTAGTGTAGAAATTTTATATTTATTATTTTAATATTTTATATATTTTACTTTTTTAATATTTTAATTTTTCATATGCATTGAGTGCTTTTAACTTTAAAAGGTAATTTTAGTCATGTTATTTGCCAGTATTTGTTGCTATTATATAGAAAGGATTTTTTATTTTATTTTTAACCATGTATTCTGCAAACGATAAATTAATTTCTTAATTCTCATTGCTTGATTGTTAATTTCTTAAGGATTTCTTTATAACCAATCATATCTTCCATGAGTGAAAATAGTATTACTTCTTTCTTTCCAAACTTTATGCATTTTATTTATTTTTACTGTCTGCTAGACTATTTAATGAACAGCTACATAGAAATGGTGAGAATGAACACCCTAGCCTTGTTCCTGAACTTAGAGGAAGGATTGAATATTTTACCTTTAAGTATGGTATTAACCACAGGTGTTTTACAGACTTTTTTTTATCACATTCAGAAGCTTCCTTCTATTCATACTCTACTGAGATTTTTAAATCAAGGATGAATGTTGAACTTTGCCAAATTAGTTTTGCGCATATATTGAGATGATCCTATAATTTTTCTTTGTATTCAATTTTAAAATTACTCTAAGTGATTTTTAAATGTTAAACCAATCTTGCACACCTGGGACAAACATCACTTAGTGGTAAGTTATTTTATCTTGTATATACTGTTGGTTTATTTCACTATTTTTTTGGAATTTTAAATCTTTGGTTATGATAGTTTATTTACTTGTAATGTGTCAGTCTGGCTTTCATATCAAGGTTTGTTGGCTTCATAAAATGAGATGAGAAGTTTATTTTCTAGTTTTTGAACAATATGATAAATGTGATATTTTATTTTCCATGAATGGGAAAACTTAACAGTGAAGCCATGTGGGTCTTGTGTTTTCTTCGAAGTAATGTTTCTGATAAAAAATGTAATTTATTTAATTGATATAAGATTATTCTTATGTCAGGTGTGTTAAGTTGTATTTTTTCAAGGAATTGTCACAGTTTAGTATAGAGCCATTTATGATATTCTTTTCTATACCTTTTCTTGTCTGTAGAATATTCAATATTGATACTTATTTCTTTGTTTACAGAATTGGTAACTTTACTCTGTTACTCTCTGTTTCTCTCAATATGCCCTGCTAGTGTGGCTTTTCAAAGAATAAACTTGTTTTTCTTTTTCTTTTTCTTTTTAATTACTGTTACATTTTCTTTCTCATGTTTTTCTGCTCTCATTTTTTATTATTTACTTCTTTCCAATTATGTTGTATTTAAATTATTCAGCTTCTTTTTATTCTTTATGGTAGAAGATTTTTTACATTTTCATTTTCTAATAGAAGTATTTATATTTATAAAGTTTCCTTTAATCACTGCTTTAGCTGGATTTCACAAATGTGTATATGTTGAGATTTTATTATCATTTGATTCAAAATATTTTATTATGACTTGTGATAATATTTGATACAGATTATTTTCTATTGTGTTTTAAACTTTTCAAATATATGGTGATTTTTCAATCCCTTGCTATAATTATTAATTTAAAACCACTATTTTCAGAAAATATGCTTTGTAATATTTTTATCTTTAATATTATTGAAATTTATTTTATTCCCATGCATGTGGTCTCCTTTGGTTAATACTCCATATTCACTTGAAAATAATGTATATTCTGGAATCATTGGGTATAGTATTTTATAAAATCATTTGAGTTAGGGTGATTGATAGCATTGTTTAATACTGATATGTTCTTATTGCTTTTTTGTGTATTTATTGATTGCTGAAAAGAGTTGTTTAAAAACCTTTGTCTATGTTTTTGGATTTACCTGAATTCCTTTTTTTTTTTTTTTTTTTTGGTACACGGGCCTCTCAGTGTTGTGGCCTCTCCCGTTGCAGAGCACAGGCTCCGGCCACGCAGGCTCAGCAGCCATGGCTCACGGGCCCAGCTGCTCCACGGCATGTGGGATCCTCCCAGACAGGGGCATGAACCCACGTCCCCCACATCGGCAGGCGGACTCTCAACCACTGTGCCACCAGGGAAGCCCCTCAATTCCATTTTGTTGTGAGTTTTTTTTAAATTTTTTCTTTTTGGAAATTATGGTATTAAGTGAATTCACTAGGTACTTATAACTCTCTGATATTTGAAAATTTTATCATCTCTGAAAACATTAGTTGTTTAGATATGTATTTTTTTTACTATTTTTATAATCATAGAGTTTTCTAGTATTGTACAGTATATCTCATTTTCCATCTTTTTGCTTTAACCCTATCAGTGTTATAAATCCAAAATATGACCCTGCAGGCAGAATACACATCTCTAGCTTTTTTATCCATTCTCTTCTGCTTTTTATTTTCAGTCTTTATAGTATTTATAGTTTTTTTTTAACATCTTTATTGGGGTATAATTGCTTTATAATGGTGTGTTAGTTTCTGCTTTATAACAAAGTGAATAAGTTATACATATACATATGTTCCCATATCTCTTCCTTCTTGCGTCTCCCTCCCTCCCACCCTCCTTATCCCATCCCCGTAGATGGTCACAAACTACCGAGCTGATCTCCCTGTGCTATGCAGCTGCTTCCCACTAGCTATCTATTTTACGTTTGGTAGTGTATATATGTCCAAGCCACTCTCTCACTTTGTCACAGCTTCCCCTTCCCCTTCCCCATATCCTCAAGTCCATTCTCTAGTAGGTCTGTGTCTTTATTCCCATCTTACCCCTAGGTTCTTCATAACACCCCCTTTTCTTTTCTTAGATTACATATATATGTGTTAGCATACAGTATTTGTTTTTCTCTTTCTGACTTACTTCACTCTGTATGACAATCTCTAGGTCCATCAACCTCACAACAAATAACTCAGTTTCGTTTCTTTTTATGGCTGAGTAATATTCCATTGTATATATGTGCCACATCTTCTTTATCCATTTATCTGTTGATAGACACTAAGGTTGCTTCCATGTCCTGGCTATTGTAAATAGAGCTGCAATGAACATTTTGATACATGACTCTTTTTGAATTATGGTTTTCTCAGGGTATATGCCAAGTAGTGGGATTTCTGGGTCATTTTAAAAAGTTAATATAAATTGTTGGATTGAGGTCCACAATTTTAATATTTGTGTTCTATTAGTCCAATCTCCCACTAACTAATCCTTCTTTCTTGTCTTTATTAGAGTTAATCTAGTGTTTTGTTTGGTTTTGTTTGTACTATTCTAGTGTATTTTCTTCTATCAAATTTACAGCCATGCCTCCTAACATTTTTTTAGTTATTTCTCTAGGAATTAAGAAAAATGCATCCTTACACACTTCAGTGTTCATTGCAGTGCTGTTTACAATAGCCAAGATATGAGAGCAACCTAAATGCCCATCGACAGAGGAATGAATAAAGAAGATGTGGCACATGCATACAATGGAATATTACTAGGCCATTAAAAAGAATGAAATTATGCCATTTGCAGCAACATGGATGGACCTAGAGATTGTCATACTGAGTGAAGTAAGTAAGACAGAGAAAGACAAATATCATATGATATCACTTATTAATGGAATCTAAAAAGAAATAATACAAATGAACTTACTCATAAAACAGAAACTGACTCACAGTCTTAGAGAATGTACTTATGGTTACCAGGGGGGAAGGGGAGGTAAGGAATACTTAGGGAGTTTGGGATTGACATGTACATACTGCTATACTTAAAATGGATAACTAACAAGGACCTACTATATAGCACATGGAACTCTGCTCAATATTATGTAACAACCTAAATGGAAAAATAATTTGAAAAATAATAGATACATGTATATGTATAACTGAATCATTTTGCTGTACACCCAAAGCTATCACAACATTGTTAATCAACTATACTCCAAAATAAAATAAAAAGTTAGAAAATGCATCCTTAAACTATTGTATAAAATGTAAAAACCTTGCCACAGATAGATCCAACTACTCCCATATTTTGTGGTATTGTTTTCATGTATAATACCTCTACTTATGTTACAAACCATAGAACACTGTATTATATTTACATTTTTTGTGCTCCTCATTTCTTCCTATAACCCCATATTTGATCTGGTCTCATTTCTCTTTATTGTAAATAATCTATTTACTGTTATTTGTAGTGCAGCTCCACTAGTGGCACATTTACTCCTATTTTGTTTATCTATAGAAACATTATTTTACCCTCATATGAAAGGTAGTTTTGCTGGATTCAGAATTTTGAGTTAACAGGGTTTCTTGCTGTATTTTCTTTTTCTTGTTTTCTCTGATCTATAAAGGTTTTTTTTTTTCTATTTTATTCTCTTTTACATTTTTTTCTGGAAAAACAATGCAGATGCCTTTCTTAATATTGTCTCCCTATATGTACTGTATTACTTCTTCTTCCATGTTTTAATGATATTTTCTTTATCTTTGGATTTTCAAAATTTGACTCTAATATACCTAGGTGTCATTCTCTTTGTATTTATACTAACTGGAGTTTCTTCTGCTTCTTGGATATAAACATCTATGTCAGTCAACAAATTTAGAAGTTTTAGAACATTATTTCTTCAAATATTTTTTTCTACCTCATTTTCTCTCTTCCTCCTTCTTTGACTTCATTTGAACATACATGAAATGAGCTTATATATTCACACAGTTCACTGAGAAACTTTGTATTTAAAAATAAATATGTTTGGGCTTCCCTGGTGGCGCAGTGGTTGAGAGTCCGCCTGCCGATGCAGGGGACACGGGTTCGTGCCCCGGTCCGGGAAGATCCCACATGCCACGGAGCGGCTGGGCCCGTGAGCCATGGCCGCTGAGCCTGCGCGTCCAGAGCCTGTGCTCCGCAACGGGAGAGGCCACAACAGTGAGAGGCCCGTGTACTGCAAAAAATAAATAAATAAATAAATAAATAAATAAATAAAAATAAATATGTATTTCTCAATTATTAGGGTTGGATAATTTCTGTTGGTCTATGTTCAGCTTAACTGACCCTTTCTTCTGACTTCGATCTGTAATTAAATTCATACAGTAAAATTTTAATTTCATATTTTATAAATATTAATTCTATAATACCTCTTATTTTAAGATATATTTTCCATTTTGGCATGAGTATTTACTTGTTTATTCATTATTTTACAAATTTTCTTTAAGTTCAAACATATTTATGATAGCTACATTAAAGTCTTTGTCTACTAATTCTAACATCTGGGTCATTTCTGTGTCAGTTTCAAATGATTGCCTTGTCTATTGATTATAGGTCACCTGCTTTTGTTTCTATTCATGTCTAATAAATTTTTATTGTGTACATTATACTGTGACTAATAAAGCATAGACATTTGTGATTCTGCTATCTTCCTGTGAAGTGTTGATTTTTATTCTAACAGACAGTGAACTTGGTTGGATTTAACTTTGAAATACTTCTCCTTTACAATGTGTAACAGTTGTTCAGTATTTCAAGGCTTTCAGCTTTGCATTCCTCAGGAAGTTTCTGGCAACTTACCCATGCATGTATAGTTCAAAACTTAGCTAAAGTTTTTCAGTGAAGTGTCAACAAAGATTTGGGGATTTATTTTCTGCATTTTCCTTCTTTCTGAGATTTACTACTTTTCTTTCCATGTGTTCTGGAAACTCCAACTTTATTCTTCAGTTCAGTTCAGCATGACCTCATGACACCTTGAACCACACAGCTTGGGGAGAATCTTCTGAAGAAAAGTCACAAAACACAATTCCTAATCATTACATTACCCCCATTCAGCCATCAACTGCCTACCAGTTTCTGCCTGCTTTTGTCAACTTTCCAGGGCCTTCATGTGGTTGATTTTAGTGTTTTTTTCTGATTTATTACTTGTATTTATAGAAGGATTAGTCTAATATGAGGTAGCATTACTTGAAGCATAACTCTGCTATTGGTAATTTTTATTTAAATATTGGTAGTGGATTCATAAGTTTTTTTCCTTTTACTATTATAATTCTAATACCTATAAATATTTCTATATTTCACAATAAAACATAGATCTTTTTTTATTTATGAGGAAACAAAGAGACTTCTGAAATGGCATTGATTTTATTTTATTTTTCATATTTAAGATAACTGATTATTTGTATCTATACCATTCTGTCCATGGAATCATGTTTTATTCTTTCAAGACACTCCCATGATGGGGAAATTTTACTGAATTTTCTTGGAACTTGTTTCAAGTTTGAAGTTAAAAATACTTATTTCATAGTCAAAAGCAGAGACCTCGTCTTTAGACTGGAGATGACCAAATTCTAGCATGGGTGTACCTTTCTCTAGGAATCCAAAGCTCACTTGAGCAGTTCTAATTCTTTTTAAGACTTTTTTTCTTTAAATACTAGCCTGTATTTGATAACGTCTGGTGTTATGATGCCGTGGTTCTCTTTTATTCCTCTTAGGAATGGGTGAGGAAATGGTGAAGCTAAGAGAATAATATAGGTATTTGGACTGGTGGATTAATTCAATATTCAGCATTTCAACCAAACCCCTGTTAGAGCTTCCATTCTCATGTTCTCCCTTTGTGCTATCATTTTTGTGATACTGCTGGTCATCCAGCGAAGCTCTCCTCTCCACTGCAATTGTCACTTATAGGTACTGGTGTCTGGATGATCTACTTTATCTAAGAGTAGACAGAAATTTCTCATTCACAGATAATTTGTCTTCTCTCTCATTTGCTTTTATGTGTTTATTTTTATTGTCATTTTATATGATTCTCAGAGCAAAGAGAAACAGACTTGTAGTTTTGATTAGCCATCTTGAACTCATTACATTCACATGCATCATTTTATTAGTTTAAATTGATATCACTGTTGATAAAATGTTAACATTTTGTATCAAAATTTTTAAAATAAATTTCTTTTTTTTCAATCCTGTATGGTTATTTTTTACTATCCAAATCAAAATATTTTATATATAATTATGTTACATTTCATTTCAAGAATTTTAGACACGCCTGTTACCCCTTTAAAGTGTTTTCACTCTATTTTGTCATCAGAAATATCACAGCTGCCTCCTGCCAGCACACCATCTGTAATGACAGATGGTGTTTTAACGTCTACAGCATGATTTGAAAAGGGTCACTGCATCATTGTCAGCCTGAATCCTACCTTAGGTAACTAACCTAAGGCCTCTTTCCAGGTGCAGAGGCAAATTTTTTGGTCATTTTGAATTATTCCCTTGATACAACTAAAGCTTTTTGTTCAAAAGGAAAATAAATAACAAATAAATGCCAAGCATCTAAAGTGCATTATCTTCATTAAATCTCAAAAATGTAAGGATATAATATTTTTCTAATAATATGGATGGAGGTACTGAGGCAGAAGTGGTTTATGTGATTTTCTTGGGGTTACCTAAATAGAAATTGTAAAGAATGAAACTTGACCACACAGTTTATGTCTCCAAAATGCATGAAATTTCCACTGCTGCACTTTCATTTTAGTGTGATAAAATAGCAGAGCTCAGGAATTCCAATTCTTCCACTGATCCTAGGCTAGACTTTGCAAGGTGTAGCTCATTCTGCCTTAGTTTGTTGTTTCAGAAATGACTATGCTTGCTACAATTAACAGTCAACAAGATTTCTGAAGGTTGGCAGTTCTTTAATTCATTTTCACAAAGATGTCAAATGCTTTTGCAATTCTCTTTATCATTCTTTCATGAACAAAAAAAATCAATCTAAAACACCAGGCATTTCATCTGCACTCCAACCAGTGAGAAGGAGAATGCCGAACAACACAAAATATGTCACAGCTTAATATGTTTCCTTTTTAAATTTTTAATTGAACTATAATTGACTTACCATATTATTAATTTCATACATACAGCATAGTGATTTGACATTTTTATACATTATGAACTGATCACCACAATTATGTATGTCTAGTAAGCAACTGTCACTATGCAAAATTGTTTCAATGCTGTTGAGTATATTCCCCATGCATGTAATCACATCCTTGTGACTTATTTATTTTATAACTGGAAGTTTTTACCTCTTAATCCCCTTCATCTATCTTGCCCATCCACCCAACCCCTTCCTCTCTGGTAAACACAAGCTTGTTCTGTATATCTATTTAAAATCTGAAGATTTAGGAAAACTGTGGTGTAATTCAGTCCAAGTCTGAAGTCCTGAGAACCAGGAGTGTCAGTGGTGTAAATCCCGGTCTAAGGGCCAGAAAAGATAATTCCCAGCTCAAACAGGCAGGCATAAATCAAAAGTAATGAATTGTTTCTTCTTCTGCCTTTATGCCATTCAATAGATTGAATCATTACCACTCACATCAAGGAAGGCAGTCTAGTTTACTGAGTCTACCAGTTCAATGTTAATCTCATTGAGAAACATTCTCTTAGACACATCCAGAAAAAATCCTTAATCTGGGCACTCCATGACCAGTCAAGTTGACACATAAAATTAACTATCAAAATCTTTAAATTTTTCATTATTTTCCTCATATTTTCAATTTTCAACTTTCATTGACCTTTGTTTTTCACTAATATTCTTGCCTTTTCTTTTTGATTTGTAGAAGATCTTTAAATTTTCACATGCTATTCTCATGTCAAATTTAGAAATGGAAATGCAGGCATACCTCAGAGACATTGTGTGTTCAGTTCTAGACCACTGAAGAAAAGCTAATTTTGCCATAAAAAGAGTAACACTTTTTTCTTTTTGGTTTCCCAGTGCATATAAATGTTATGTTTACACTATACTGTAGTTTACCAAGTGTGCAAAGACATTAGGTTTAAAATCAATGTACATACCATAATTAAAAAAAAATACTTTATTGCTAAAGGATGCTAACCATCATCTGAGCCTTCAGTGAGTCTTAATCTTTTTTGCTAATTGAAGGTCTTACTTCAATGTTGATGGCTGCTGACTGATCAGGATACTGGTTGCTAAAGTTTGGGGTGGCTGTGCACTTTCTTTTACTAAGACATCAGTGAAGTTTTTCACATCAATCGACTCTTCCTTTAATCAATGATATTTCCATAGCATGTAATGCTGTTCAATAACATTTTACCCACCGTAGAACTTCTTTCATAACTGGAGTCAGTTTTCTCAAAACCTGCCACTGCTTTATCAACTAAGTTTATGTAATATTCTAAATGCTTTGTTGTCATTTCAACAATCTTCCCAGCATCTTCACCAATGATAGATTCCATCTCAAGAAACCACTTTCTTTGTTCATAAGAAGCAACTTTTCATCCTTCAATTTGTATCATGAGATTGTAGCAATTCAGTCAGATCTTCATGCTACAATTATAATTCTAGTTTTCTTGCTATTTTCACTACAACTTTAGCTACTTCCTCCACTGAAGTCTTGAATCATAGCAAGTCATCCATGAGGATTGGAATCAAATTTTACCAAACTCTTAATGTTGCTATTTTGACCCTTGCTGTGATCACAAATGTTATTAATGACATCTAGAATAGTGAATCATTTTCAGAAAGTTTTCAATTGACTTTGCCCAGATCCATCAGAAGAATCACTATCTATGGCAACTATACCTTTATGAAATATATATATCTTAAAGAATAAGGCTTGAAAATTAAAATCACTTCTTGATCCATGGGCTGTAAAATGGATGTCATGTTAGCAGGGATGAAAACTTTAATCTTATACATTTTCAGTAGAGCTCTTGGATGCATTGTCGATGAGCAGTAATATTTTGAAAACAATCTTTGTTTCTGAGATGTAGATCTCAACAGTGGGCTTAAAATGTTCAGTAAACCATGTTGTAAACAGATGTGCTGTCATCTATTGTTTGTTGTTTCATTTATAGAGTAGAAGCAAAATATATTTAGCATAATTCTTAAGGGCTTTAGGATTTTCAGAATGGTAAATAAGCATTAGCATCAAGTTAAAGTCACCAGCTGCATTAGCCCCTAACAGGAGAGTCAGCCTGTGTTTTGAAGCTTTGAAGTCAGGCATTGACTTCTCCTCTCTAGCTATGAAAGTCCTAAATGGTATCTCCTTCCAACAGAAACTGTTTAATTTACATTGACCATCTGTTGTCTAGTGTAGCCACTTTCATTAATTATCTTAGCCAAATATTCTGGATAACTTGCTGCAGCTTCTACATCAGCACCTGCTGCTTCTCCTTGCACTTTTATTCTAGGGAGTTGGATTATTTTCTTAAATTTTATGAACCAACTTCTGCTAACTTCAAACTCTTTTTCTGCAGCTTCGTCACTCTCTCAACTTTCATAGACTTGAAGAGAGTTAGGATCTTGCTCTAGATTAGGCTTTGGCTTAAGAGATTGTTGTGGTTGGTTTGATCTATCTGGGCCACTATAACTTTCTCCATATCAGCAATAAGGTTATTTTTCTTCCTCATCATTCATGTGTCCACTGGAGTAGCACTTTTAATTTCCTTCAAGAACCTTTCCTTTGCATTCACAACTTGACCAACTGTTTAGCACAAGAAGCCTAGTTTTCAGCCTATCTCAGTTTTTGACATGCCTTCCTCACTAAGGTTAATCTTTTTATTTAAAATGAGAGATACATGACATTTCCTTTCACTTGAACACTTAGAGGCTATTGAATGGTTATTAACTGACCTAATTTCTTCATTGTTGTGTTTCAGGGAACAGGCAGACTCAAGGAGAGGGAGATAGATGGGGAAGAGCAAGTTGATGGAGCAGTCAGAACACACAAAACATTTATAGCTTGCCATCATATATGAGCATGGTTTGTGGCACCCCAAAGTAATTAAAATAGTAACATCAAAAATCACTGATGGAGGAGCTTCAAGATGATGGAAGAGTGAGATGCAGAGATCATCTTCCTCTCCACAAATACATGAGAAATACATCTACATGAGGAACAACTCCTACAGAACACCTACTGAATGCTGGCAGAAGACCTCAGACCTCTCAAAAGGCAAGAAACTCCACAGATAACTTGGTAGGGCAAAATAAAAAAAAAAAAAGACAGAGACAAAGAATACGGACTGGACCTGTACCAGTGGGAGGGAGCTGTGAAGGAGGAAAGGTTTCCACACACTAGAAGTCGTTTAGCAGGGCGGAAACTGCAGGTGGCAGAGGGGGGAAGCTTTGGAGCCACGGAGGAGAGCACAGCCACAGGGGTGTGGAGGGCAAAGCAGACAGATTCCCGCATAGAGGATCGATGCCAACCAGCCAAAGAGGCTTCTCTGCTAACCCACTGGGGCAGGAGGGGGCTGGCAGCTGAGGCTCTGGCTTCGGAGGTCAGATCCCAGGGAGAGGACTGGGGTTGGTTGCATGAACACAGCCTGAAGGGGGCTACTGCAACACGGCTAGCTGGGAGGGAGTCCGGGAAAAAGGCTGGAGCTGCCTAAGAGACAAGAGACGTATTCTTGCCTCTTTGTTTTCTGGTGCGCGAGGAGAGGGGATTAAGAACACTTCTTAAAGGAGTTCCAGAGACGGACGCGAGCCACGGCTATCAGCACGGACCCAAGAGACAGGCATGATACACTAAGGCTGCTGATGCAGCCACCAAGAAACCTGTGTACAAGCACAGGTCACCAACCACACCTCCCCTCCCAGGAACCTGTGCAGCCTGCCACTGCCAGGGTCCCCTGATCCAGGGACAACTTCCTCAGGAGAATGCACAGCACACCTCAGGCTGGTGCAATATCATGTTGGCCTCTGCTGCAGCAGGCTCACCCCACACTCCATGCTCCTCTCTACCCCCAGCTGGAGTGAGCCAGAGCCTCCGAATCAGCTACCCCTTTAATCCGGTCCTATCTGAACAGAGGAACAGAAACCCTCAGGCGACCTACATGCAAAGGTGGGTCCAAATCCAAAGTTGAACACTGGGAACTGTGTGAACAAAGAAGAGAAAGAGAAATTTCTCCCAGCAGCATCAGGAGCAGTGGATTAAATCTCAACAATTAACTTGATGTACTCTGCCTCTGTGGAATACCTGAATAGACAATGAATCATTCCAAATTGAGGCAGTGGGCTTTGGAAGCAACTATATAGATAGATAGATAGATTTTTTCCCCTTTTTCTCTTTTTGTGAGTGTGTATGTGTATGCTTCTGTGTGTGATTTTGTCTGTATAGCTTTGCTTTTACCATTTGTCCTAGGGTTCTCTATGTCGTTTTTTTTTTTTTAATTACATAAAATATTTTTCTTAATTATTTTTTATTTTAATAACTTAATTTTGTTTTATTTTATCTTCTTTCTTACATTCTTTCCTTCTTTCTTTCTTTCTTTCTTTCCTTCCTTCTTTCTTTCTTTTTCTCCCTTTTATTTGCAGCCATGAGTAGGACAGGCTCTTGGTGCTCCAGCCAGGTGTCAAGGCTGTGCCACTGAGGTGGGAAAGCCAAGTCCAGGACACTGGTCCACAAGAGACCTCCCAGCTCCACGTAATATCAAATGGCGAAGATCTCTCAGAGATCTCCATCTCAACACCAGGTCCCAGCTCCACTCAATGACCAGCAAGCTACAGTGCAGGACACCCTATGCCAAACAACTAACAAGACAGGAACACACCCAATCCCTTAGCACAGAGGTTTCCTAAAATCATAATAAGGTCACATACCCCAAAGCACACCACCAGACGTGGACCTGCCCACCAGAAAGAAGATCCAGCCTCATCCACCAGACCACAGACACTAGTCGCCTCCACCAGGGAGCCTACACAATGCACTGAACCAAACTTATCAACTGGGGGCAGACACCAAAAACAATGGAAACTAGGAACCTACAGCCTGTGAAAAGGAGACACCAAACACAGTGAGTTAAGCAAAGTGAGAAGACAGAGAAACACACAGCATATGAAGGAGCAAGGCAAAAACCCACCAGACCTAAAAAATGAAGAAGAAATAGGCAGTCTACCTGAAAAAGAATTCAGAATAATAAATAGTAAATATGATACAAAATCTTGGAAATAGAATGGAGAAAATACAAGAAACGTTTAACAAGGACCTAGAGGGAAAAAAAGAGCAAATAAACAGAGATGAATGACACAATAATTGAAATTAAAAATTCTCTAGAAGGGATAAATAGCAGAATAACTGAGGCAGAAGACTGGATAAGTGACCTAGAAGATAAATAGTGGAAATAACTACCACACAGCAGAATAAAGAAAAAAGAATGAAAAGAATTGAGGACAATCTCAGAAACCTCTGGGACAACATTAAATGCAACAACATTTGAATTATAAGGGTCTCAAAAGAAGAAGAGGAAAAGAAAGAGACTGAGAAAATATTTGAAGAGATTATAGTTGAAAATTCCACTAATATGGGATAGGAAATATTTAGTCAGGTCCAGGAGGCACAGAGAGTCCCATACAGGATAAATCCAAAGAGAAACACGCCAAGACACATATTAATCAAACTATAAAAATTTAAATATAAAGAACAGATATTAAAAGCAGCAAGGGAAAACCAACAAGTAACACAAAAGGGGATCCCCATAAAGTTAACAGCTGAACTTTCAGCAGAAACTCTGCAAGCCAGAAGGGACTGGCAGGACATATTTAAAGTGATGAAAGAGAAAAAGCTACAACCAAGATTACTCTAGCCAGCAAAGATCTCATTCAGATTTGACGGAGAAATTAAAAGCTTTACAAACAAGCAAAAGCTAAGAGTATTCAGCACCACCAAACCAGCTTTACAACATATGTAAAAGGAACTTCTCTAGGCAGGAAACACAAGAGAAGGGAAAGAAGTACAGTAATGAACCCAAAACAGTTAAGAAAATGGTAATAGGAACATACATATCAATAATTATCTTAAATGTAAATGGATCAAATATTCCAACAAAAAGATGTAGACTACTTGAATGGATACAAAAACAAGACCTGTGTATATGCTGTCTACAAGAGACCTACTTCAGACCTAGGGGCACATACAGACTGAAAGTGAGTGGATGGAAAATGATATTCCATGAAAATGGAAATCAAAAGAAAGCTGGAATAGCAATTCTCATATCAGAGAATGCAATCTTTAAAACAAAGACTATAACAAGAGACAAAGATGGACACTATATAATGATTAAGGGATCAATCCAAGAAGAAGATATAACAATTGTAAATATTTATGCATGCAACATAGGAGCAACACAATACATAAGGCTTATACTAACAGACATAAAAGGGGAAATCACTGTAACAAAATCATAGTAGGGAATTTTAACAACCCACTTTCACCAATGGACAGATCATCCAAAATGAAAATAAATAAGGAAAAACAAGCTTTAAATGATACATTAAACAAGATGAACTTAATTGATATTTGTAGGACATTCCATCCAAAAATAACAGAATACACATTCTTCTCAAGTGTTCATGGAGCATTCTTCAGGATAAATCATATCTTGGGTCACAAATCAAGCCTTGATAAATTTAAGAAAATTTCAATCATATCAAGTATATTTTCCTATCAAGTATCTTTTCCATCCACAACACTATGAGACTAGATATCAATTACAGGAAAAAATCTGTAAGAAATACAAACAAATGGATGCTAAATAATGCCTACTTAATAACCAAGAAACCTCTGAAGAAATCAAAGAGGAAATTAAAAAATACATCAACACAAGTGATAATGAAAACACAACGACCCAATCTATGGGATGCAGCAAAAGCAGATCTAACAGGGAAGTTTATAGCTATACAACCCTACCTTAATAAACAAGAAACATCTCAAACAAACCACCTAACCTTAAACCTAAAGTAATTAGAGAAAGAAGAATATAAAAAGAACCCAAAGATAGCAGGAGGAAAGAAGTCATAAAGATCAGATCAGAAATAAATGAAAAGGAAATGAAGGAAACAAGAGCAGAGATCAATAAAACTAAAAGCTGGTTATGTGAGAAATTAAACAAAATTGATAAAGCATTAGCCAGACTTACCAACAAAAAAAGGGAGAAGACTCAAATCAATAGAATTAGAAATGAAAAAGGAGGAGTAACAACTGACACTGCAGAAATACAAAAGATCATGAGAGATTACTACAAGCAAGTCTATGCCAATAAAATGGACAACCTGGGAGAAATGGACAAATTCTTAGAAATGCACAACCTTCTGTGACTGAACCAGGAAGAAATATAAAATATGAAAAGAACAATCACAAGTACTGAATTTGAAACTGTGATTAAAATTCTTCCAGCAAACAAAAGCCCAGGATCACATGTCTTCACAGGAGAATTCTGTCAAATATTTCGAGAAGAGATAACACCTATATTTCTCAAACTCTTGCAGAATATAGCAGAGGGAGGAATACTCCCAAACTAATTCTATGAGACCACCATCACTGTGATACCAAAACCAGACAACGATGTCACAAAGAAAGTAAACTATAGGCCAATATCACTGAAGAACATAGATGTAAAAATCCTCAAGAAAATACTAGCAAACAGAATACAACAACACATTAAAAGGATCATGCATTATGATCAAGTGGGGTTTATCCCAAGAATGCAAGGATTCTCAATATAAACAAATCAATCAATGTGACACACCATATTAACAAATTGAAGGAGAAAAACCATATGATCATCTCAATAGTTGCAGAGAAAACTTTAGAAAAAATTCAACACCTATTTATGATAAAAACTCTCCTGAAAGTAGGCATAGAGGGAAATTTCCTCAACATAATCAAGGCCATATATGGCAATCCCACAGCCAACATCATCCTCAGTGGTGAAAAATTGCAGCCATTTCCACTAAGATCAGGACCAAGACAAGGTTGCCCACTCTCACCACTATTATTCAACATAGTTTTGAAAATTTAGCCACAGCAATCAGAGAAGAAAAATAAATCAAAGGAATCCAAATTGGAAAAGAAGAAGTAAAGCTGTCACTGTTTGCAGATGACATGATATTATACATAGAGAATCCTAAAGATGCTACCAGAAAACTACTAGAGCTAACCAATGAATTTGGTAAAGTAGCAGGATAAAAAATTAATGCACAGAAATCTCTTGCATTCCTATACACTAATGATGAAAAATCTGAAAGTGAAATTAAGAAAACACTCCCATTTACCATTGCAACAAAAAGAATAAAATATGTAGGAATAAACCTACCTAAGGTGAGAAAAGACCTGTATGCAGAAAAGTATAAGACACTGATGAAATAAATTAAAGCTGATACAAACAGATGGAGAGATATATGATGCTCTTGGATTGGAAGATCAACACTGTGAAAATGACTCTACTACCTAAAGCAATCAACAGATTCAATGTAATACCTATCAAACTACCAATGACATTTTTCACAGAACTAGAACAAAAATTTTCCCAGTTTGTATGGAAACATAAAAGATCCCGGATAGCCAAGGCAATCTTGAGAAAGAAAAACGGAGCTGGAGGAATCAGGCTCCCTGACATCAGACTATACTACAAAAGTTATAGCAATCAAGAGAGTAGGTACTGGCACAAAAAAAAGAAATGTAGACCAATGAAAGAGGATAAAATGTCCAGAGATAAACCCACACACCTATGGTCAACTTATCTTTGATAAAGGAGGTAAGAATAAACAGTGGAGAAAAGTCGTTCTCTTCAATAACAGGTGCTGGGAAAACTGGACAGCTACATGTAAAAGAATGAAATTAGAACACTTCCTAACACCATATACAAAAATAAACTCAAAATGGATTAAAGACCTAAACATAAGGCCAGACACCATAAAATTCTTAGAGGAAAACATAGGCAGAACACTCCATGACATAAACCACAGCAAGATCCTTTTGACCCACCTCCTAGAGAAATGGAAATAAAAACAAAAATTAGCAAATGGGACCTAATGAAACGTAAAAGCTTTTACACAGCTAAGGAAACCATAAACAAGATGAAAAGACAACCTTCAGAAGGGGAGAAAATATTTGCAAATGAAGCAACAGACAAAGGATTAATCTCCAAAATATACAAGCGGCTCATGCAGCTCGGTATCAAAAAAAGAAACAACCCAATCCAAAAATGAGCAGAAGACCTAAATAGACATTTCTCCAAAGAAGACATACAGTTTGCCAACAAACCCATGAAAGGATGTTCAACATCACTAATTATTAGAGAAATACAAATCAAAACTACAATGAGGTATCACCTCACACCTGTCAGAATGGCCATTATCAAAATAATCTACAAACCATAAATGCTGGAGAGGTTGTGTAGAAAAGAGAACCCTCCTGCACTGTTGGTGGGAATGTAAATTGATACAGCCACTGTGGAGCACAGTATGGATGTTCCTTAAAAAACTAAAAAATAGAAGTAACATATGACCCAACAATCCCACTACTGGGCATATACCCTGAGAAAACCATAATTCAAAAATCGTCATGTACCAAAATGTTCATTGCAGCTCTATTTACAATAGCCAGGACATGGAAGCAACCTAAGTGTCCATCGACAGATGAATGGATAAAGATGTGGTACATATATACAATGGAATATTACTAAGCCATAAAAAGGAATGAAATTGAGTTATTTGTAGTGAGGTGAATGGATCTAGAGAATGTCATACAGAGTGAAGTAAGTCAGAAAGAGAAAAACAAATACTGTATGCCAACACATATATATGGAATCTAAAAAGAAACAAAGAAAAAAAAAAGAAAGTAGTCAGAAGTAACTGAGGGCAAGATGGGAATTAAGACAGAGAACTACTAGAGAATGGACTTGAGGATACGAGTAGGGGGAAGGGTAAGCTGGTACAAAGTGAGAGAGTGACATGGGCATATATACAGTACCAAACATAAAATAGATAGGTAACAGGAAGCAGCCACATAGCACAGGGAGATCAACTCAGTGCTTTGTGACCAACTAGAGGGGTGGAATAGGGAGGTTGGGAGGGAGGGAGATGCAAGAGGGAAGAGACATCAGGACATATGCATATTTATAACTGATTCACTTTGTTATAAAGCAGAAACTGACACACCATTGTAAAGCAATTATACTTTAATAAAGATGTAAAAAAAAATCACTGATCCCAGATCACCATAACAAATAAAATAATAATGAAAAAGATTTTAATATTGTGGAATTACTAAAATGTTACACAGAGGCATGAAATAAACAAATGCTGTTGGACAAATTGGGCTGATAGGCTTGTTTGAAGCAGGGTTACCACAAACCTTCAATTTGTAAAAAAAAATGGAGTATCTGCAAAGTGCAATAAAGGACAATAAAACAAGATATGCCTGTATATTCTCCTGGAACTGTTTTTAGCACGTTAACTTCATTGAATGAACGTATTTAATTTTAATACCACCTAGCCACTGAATGAAAGTACTAAATGGTAATAACATCAAACATGTCCTTTTATTTTGCTTTACAAATATTATTTTGCATTTTATTTAAGAAGTCCTTGTCTACTTTTGCTTACCTGTGTCGCTTGTTCACTGTACAGTCCTCCTTCTACAAAGCACATTGATGCAATGTTTGTTTCCATTTACATATCTCTTTCTCTAAATTAGATTCTCTTGTACCCATTTTATAAGAAGTCCTGTGATTACAGTGGATTGACTTGGATAATCTAAAATAATCACCCAATTTCAAGATATTTACTTAATCAAATCTTTACCATCACAATGTAAGGTATCATACTCATAACATCCAGATATTAGGATATGAATATCATCTGGGAACCATTATTCAGCTTATTACATAGTAGAAGATTGTAAAAAGATAAATCATAAAATGCCTAATCATAAGAAAACATAAGTTAATATTTTAATATTACACAGTAGACTACAGGACAAGAAATATTACCAAGGGAAAACAATATTTCTTCAATGATAATCAATTCATGAAAAATACATAGTCCAAATGAATATGCAACCAATCATAGACCATTACCGAATACATTGAACATGTGCTGATGAAATAGAAATTAGAGAGAAGCATATTGCCAGTTGTATTTGGAGATTTCAATATTTACTTCTCAGTAATTGACATTACAATTAAACATATTAAAATTAATAAGTTTATTTAAACATATGTTCAATTTACATTTAAAATTAATTTAAAGTTTCATATTAATTTTAATTATAATTAAACTTAATTAAGAAAAGTAGACTTGATCAACAATATTCATCAGCTCAGCCTGATTGATATTTATAGAATATCTAATCCAAAATATTAAGATCAGGTGGAAAGTTCATATAAAGAAATTTTATACTTGATAACATTACAAATAAATTTAAAAGTATATGTAACTGAAACACAGCAAAATATAATATTTGTATGCAATAAAACTAAGACAATGATTAGAGGATAATTTATAGATTTAAATGCCTTTATTATGAAAAACATAAGGAATATAATGATTTATATTTCTACCTTCAGAAGCTAGAAAAAGAAAGTGAAATTAAAACCAAATTAAGTATAATTAATTGAGAGGATTACAAAGATAAAAACAGAAATCAATTAAATTAGAAAACAAACTATAAAGAGAATCATTGGCTCAGAAGCTGGTTCTTTTATCAATACAATTTATAAGGCTTAGCCAAATTGAGGAAGAAAAAAGAGAGAAGACACAAATCACCAAAATTAGGAAAGAAAGAAGAGCTATCACTACCATTCTTATAAATACTACAATGATAATAAAGGAATAATAATAATAACTTTATGCTCCAAAATTTAATAAGCATGTATCAAATAGACAACTTCCTTGAAAAATACTTCAAAGCTTTCTTAGGGAAAAATAGATGACTATCCTTATATGCATTAAATCAATTTTATTTGCAGTTAAAACACACACACACACACACACAAAGAAAAATTCAGAATTAGGCGGCTTCAGTGGTGAATTCTACCAGTGTTTAAAAAATAATTAAAAAATAATCTTATCATAAATCATTCAGAAAATAGAGGAAGAAGAAAAATTCCAAACACATTTTATGAGGTCAGCATTTCCCTGAATCAAAAACCAAAGAAAATGCAAGAAAAAAATATCAAATAAGTCCATACAACAAACCAACAAAACTTCACAACAATACCTTCCATGAACATACATGTAACATAAATGTTAAAACATTAAGAAATACAATATAATCCAGAAATAAAAGAAATAATAATATACCATGACCAAATATACTTTACTCCAAGAATGGAAATTTATTCACAATGTATTACTGCTGCAATTCCACTAGAACGAGTAAAATGAAAGACTGACAATTTCAAATTCTGTTAAGGAAGGTATAATTACTTTGGAAAATATTTTCACACTCCGTTGTAAAATTAAACATCTATTTTATTAAATATCATGATTCAGCAATTCCATTATGTATTTAAACAAGATAAATAACAGAGAAATTTGGTCACACAAAGATTTGGACATTCATAGTCAAACCATAGAATATTTATTTTAAATTAATGTAAACTAAAAAAAAAATCAAATGCAAAATAGGTGAATGGATAAACAAATTTTAGTGTGTCTATACAACAGGAGAGTGTTCAGCAAAAAAAAACAAAAAGGAATTATCATTTGATAATTCTCAAAGCACATGGATGAATACTCAAAGGACATGGATGAATTTCAAAGCCATTATTTTAAAGGAAAAAAGATAGACATCAAGTGTAAGCCCTGTATATTTACATTTATATATATGTAGCTCTAGAAAAGACAATTCTAATATATAGTGATAAAAAACATATGGAATGTTGACTTGGGCCATGAGTGTAGAGTAATCACCACAAGAGAGATATTTTTGAGCTGAGAGAAATATTCAACACAACTGTTATTCAACACAACTGTTAGGCACACAGGTGTATAATTTGCTAACACTTATCCATGTAAGATGAATGAATTTTATTTTTTTCTAAATTTTATCTCAAAGAAATTTTTTAAAAGACAACAGCCATTTTTCCATTTACTTTATAGTGTTCTTCTTCTCATTCAACTTTTTAATCTATTTAAGCTTTATTTAATTTTAAGCTTTATTTAAGTGTGTGTTTTGTTTAGGTCAGATTCAATTTTATTTTCCTCTGTACAATCAGTGCTCCTTATCCATGGGTTCTGTATTCATGAATTCAACCAACTGTGGATCATAAACATAGTACACATTTAAGGCTGGCTAATTCCCTGGAAGTGTAAGCCAAGGATAAGGAGGGCTGAGTATGAGACTTGAACATCTGCAGATTTTGGTATTAGCGACAGATCCTGGAACCAATCCCCCATGAATATCAAAGGAATACTGTATAATAAGCACATTTTTGTAAATCTTCCATTATACATCAATTTTCTCATGGATTTTTCTCTAAACATTACTGTATATTAAATTCTTATATATGCATGGACCCCTTGATGGGCTTCTTGTTTCTTTCATTACACATATAATTGTACTCACACTAATATCACATTCATTTTGTATTAAAATGTACTAATATATATATAACAAATAGCCACTATTTTATCCTCCAAAGTTAGCTCTTTCTGGACCATAATTATTTCATATATATTTTAGAGAAACTTTATTTAAACCCAAAGCAATCAAACTAAAATATGTATTAGTAGTATGTAATATTTATAGATTAATTTGTAGAAATTTGACATTTAAAAATATTTTCATGCTGTTCAATAATATCTCAATTTATTCAGACCACCTTTTCTGTCTTTCAATATATTAAAAAATATTTTTCCCACTGAGGTATATGCTTCTTTGAAATCTTTAAAAGATTTATATTCTTCTTTGAAATCTTTCCTAAATACTGTATTTATGTGTGGTTATTTGAATAATATCTCATTTTCTCTATATTTCCTGATTATTTTTGTATAAAAATAATTTAAGTAAATCTTGTTCATCAATCTTATTGAATTTGGAAAATCATGAAGTTTATTTGTATTAAAACATGTATTAGTTTCCTATTGCTGATATGAAAATCAACACAATCTTACTGCCTTAAAGCATTAATTCATTAACATAGTTCTAGATGTCATAAGCCCAAACTCAGTTTCACTGGACTAAAATAAAGGACCTAGTGGCCTGCATTCCTTCTGAAGACTCTGTTTCCTTGGCATGTCTAGGTTCTGAAAGTTGCTTTTATTTCTTGACTACAGCTCCCTCTTCCATCTTCAAAGCCCAAAATGTAGCAACTTTTCTCCCTCTGACCTTTGCTTTCTTCTTTACATCACCTCTCTCTCTCTGAGTCAGATCATCCTGCTTCACTCTGATATGGACTCATTAACTTGGCATACTCAGGTAATCCAGGATAATCTCTACATCTCAATGTGGTTAATCTAATTCCATCCACAAAGTTCCTTTTACCATGTATGGTGGCATATTCATGGACCCTAAGGATTAGAACTTGGACAACTTTGTAGTGATATTCATCTCTCTACATGTACATTGTACTTCTCAGTAAAAAATGGTGTTCTTTTAAATTGGAAGAAAATAATACTAGACAGAGAGCAAACAACTAACAATCACTATTATTGGCCATGATCTTAAAGCAGTGTTTATTAAACACACTTTCACCCTGCCATATCATGTTGACACAGCTGAGTTTAGTAAATCCGTGTGGAACACAAATAAGGTGTTCTGTGAGTCATAAAATTGGTTATTTCTTTTTATCACCAATTCAAAAAATATTTTGAATTCATAAGTATTAATGTAACTATAGGGAAAGACTTCTATTTACTCTAATTCTTTTTTAAAATAATATTTGGAAACCTCAGTATTTTGTAATCAGTGAACAACTTGTGTCAAATATGACAACTACTTCCACATATTTTAGTTAAATGATATTGGAGTTGCTAAATGTGTCATCCTTACCTAGCCAGCTCTCCGTTTGCATCTTTTCCATGTTTGAGGCATCCAGAACTCATGTGCCATAGAAATATATATATGTCAGAAAACATTTAAACTAAAATTTGGAAGGGTTTGAAAACTAAATTGCTAATTTATAGCTTGTATTGGTGCAAACTATGTAATAACCTGATTTTCAGTTTCTTCATTGTGAAATTAGGATAATGACATTTTATGCTTACATCTTAGCATATTTAAGGGGATCAATACGTGATAATTTACAAATTACAAAGTACTCTACAAATGCAAATTACTACTGATATCAAAATTAGCGTTTAGGTACATTCATACCGTTGGGGAAACAGGAATAATGGTAAAAACATTCTGAAGGAATGTTTGATATTTTCTTCTTTGACCACATAACTGAAGTTATAAGAATTTATTGTAGGGACTTCCCTGGTGGTGCAGTGGATAGGAATCCATGCTACCAATACAGGGGGCCGGGGTTCAATTCCTGGTCAGGGAACTAGATCCCGCATGCATACCACAAATAAGTCTTTGCATACTACAACTAAGGAGCTCTGGAGCTGCAACTAAGGAGCCTGTCTGCTGCAACTAAGACCCCATGCAACTAAATTAATATATATATATATATATATATATATATATATATATATATATATATATATATATAGTATAGATATCTCATGACAATGTTAAAAGATTTATGAAAACTATGCTTATCAGAGAAAAAGAACAATCATATAAAATAAATTATGGCATACCTATATGATAGAAAATTATACAGTCATTTTAAATCACAATTAGCATAACTGTGACCATGATGCCTATACTCACGTGATGAAATTAAGTGAGGCTACCATAAACATTTGAGTCCTAACTTAGCTGTACACGTACACACACAAGCAAACATAATATATTGAACTGTTGAATACTCTAATGACTATGTTATGTATGAAAGTTTTAAAGTTTTCTGTATATATTTTTAGCATTTATAATTGTCTCTTCAATAAGTGGTGTTGGGAAAAATGGACAGCTACCTTTAAAAGAATGAAATTAGAACATTCGCTAACAAGGTATTCAAAAATAAACTCAAATGGATTAAGAACTGAAATGTAAGACCAGAAATCATAAGACTCTTAGAGGAAAGCATAGGCAGGACATTCTTTGAAATAAATTGTAGCAGTATTTTTTGGATCTGTCTTCTAAAGCAAGGAAATAGAATCAAAAATAAACAAATGGGACCTAATTAAAACCTTTGCACAGAAAGGGAAACCATCAACCAAAGAAAAGACAGTCTACTGAATGGGAGAAAAAATTTGCAAGTGATATGATTGATAAGGGGTTAATATCCAACATATATAAACAACTCATACAACTCAATATCAAAAAAAAAAAAAAAACAACAACCTGATTAATAAATCATTGGAAGACATGAAGAGACGTTTTTCCAAAGAAGATATACTGATGGCCAACAGGCACAGGAAAAGATGCTAAACATGGCTAATCATCAGAGATATGCAAATCAAAACCACAATGATATCACCTCACACTTGTCAGATGGCCATCATCAAAAAGTCTGCAAACCAAAAACGTTGACAAGCATGTGGAGAAAAGGAAACCTTGCTACACTGTTCATGGGAACGTACATTGCTGCAGCCACGATAGACAACAGTATGGAGATTCCTCAAAAAACTAAAACTAGAACTACCAATGATCCACCAGTTCCACTCATGGTATGTATACAAAGAAAATGAAAACAATAATTTCAAAAGATGCATGCACCCTGAAGTCTGTAGCAGTATTATTTACAATAGCCAAGATATGGAAGTAACATTGAGTGCCCATCAACATTTGAATAAATAAAGATGTGTAACATATATACATATAATTATGTATATGTGTGTGTATATATATATATATATATATATATATATATATATATATATATATATATAACGGAATATTACTCAACCATAAAAAAGAATAAACTCCTTCCATTTGTAGCAGCATGGATGGACCTGGATGGTATTATCTTATCCTTAGTGAAATAAGTCAGACAGGGAAAGACAAATACTGTATGTTATCACTTATATGTTGAACCTAAAAAATAATACAAATGAATTAATATAGCACAATAGAATCAGACTCATAGGTGTGACTGGTGAAGAAAGAACAGACTGGTGGTTACCAGAGAAGAGAGGTAGTGGGGAGACATGTGACGGGAGTACAGGACTGAGAGGTAAAACTACCATTTTGAAATGGATATGCTACAAGGAAATATAGCCATTATTTTGTAGTGACTTTAAATGGAGTGTAATTTATAAAAATGTTGAGTTGTTTTGTAGTAAACCTGAAACTAATATGATGTTGTAAATCAACTATATTTTAATTAAATATGTGTATACATGCATACAAAGACTCTGGAAAAATTAAATGAAAACATAGATTATCTAAATCTTAACATTTTCACATTATATGGCAAATTCAAAGTGCATTGTAAAATGGAAAAATTCCTGAACCATATTTGATGATTGTAAAGGTTTACCTTGGCTGATGTCTGCCTCAGTGATTTGGAACTTCCTAGGAATTTACAATTTTGTTTCAATGTGTTTGATACGCCAGGAGTACCCCCATAAAGTAAGCAGAATTCTAACTTTAGTTTTGCCGTATTCGTTTAAAATTTTCAAATATGAAGGCAATTAAAAATGTAAGCTGGAATCAATCCCATTTTGTACTTTCTGATTTCACCAGCTATTGTGTGATCAGCTATTGTGTGTTAAGGCAATAGTGGACAAACACTGGGCCTCATTGTTTCTAGTAAACACCTCACTCTTAACAGGTTTGCTGTGAAGGATAAGAGCGTATAAAAGACTTGCCTACTTACTGGCACAGAGTGAGTATAGGATTCAGTTCTCTTCCAGATCTCCATCTCCATATACAAAATCAGGAAAATAACTGCTCTTTTTACTGTTGTAAACATAAAGATGATATAATCTACATGAAAGCACATTACTAGGTCTGAATGCATTTATGAACAATAGATCTCAACTGTTAATGACAACCAAATTCGCATAGCTTAATAAATGAACCAATAATGCAGTAATGTAGGAGTGGGAATCTGAAATGGCATTTACTGATAAATTTTAGTGTTTGGGGAATGACATAAGACACAGACAAAACCTGAGCACTTATACTGATAGTTATGACTTGAGGTGATTTTTATACATTTACTCCACATACACATTGTTGATTTCTCACAAATTCATGTTTTTGAATTTGTGGGAGGATTAGTAGAGCAAGAACTGTATCCTGATCATTTCTGCACTCTTTCTTCTTGAGGGGCTCCCTCAGAGGTGCCTCAGTCTTCCCTCAGATTCTCTGCTTGTGTCTTATTCTTCCACTCTCTGTAGTCATGCCCTAACTGCCATTTATGATCACTAACCCCCTTCAGTCAGTCTCTTAGGCACATAGAAAACCTCCTCCAATCAATATGTGCCCCTGTCTTTCCTTATGCCAACTGCACCATCTTCAGCCAGTCAAAAGCTCCACAGACTACTCACTATAGTTGTCTGAATGAAAGTTATTAAGTCAGATCAACTCAGTGAGGTTTCTCTCACCTTCTTTCTCCAAAAGATTCGTGGGATGGGATAGGGGAAATATTCTTTGATCTTCAATTACCTACTGATTTTTTGTTTCCTCAATTGTTCAGTTTATGACTGAAGGGCAGGAATATCATATGACATTGAGAAAGTTATTTAACCTCTCTGTGTCTCAGTATTCTCATATGTAAAATGAGAATAATAATAACATGTATGTCTTAGGGCTGTTTTAAGTAATAAGTAGGTTTACACTTACAACATTTAAAATTATGCCTAGATTCTGGTAAGCCCTATAGAAGTGTAAGTAATTATTTTTATGATCCTCCTTAGCATACTTTCTAAGATGTCCTCTTCCCCCATTGCAGCCATCTGTCTCTATACACTGTATATGTGTGTGCGTGTGTGTGTGTGTGTGTGTGTGTAAAAAACTCTATATACAAATAGAGAAGACACTCTTTTCAATTATTTATTTGAGAATGGGCTCTTCAACACTGCCCACAAGAAGAAAGACATTGAAGGATATTCAAAGTCAATATGCATGTCAACACACTTAGACAAATGTCCAACCTACCTTGTGATAAACACAAGGAACAAGTCAATGAAATCTATTAGAAGTTACTGAAGAATAATACATTTTAAAGAGACAAATGATACTTCAGTTTTGTCCCTAAGACCTTGAATTGAAGATGTCAGAATTAGAATCCACGTAGATATCCCCTGTGTAACTTATGCCAAAGTATAATATATAAATAATTTTTAAAGGATCAAAATTTCTCTATATGAACAAAGTGTCTTGGTCAGTTTGCATATAAGTATTCCTGCCTGTAAATTCTCCTGAGCTTGCATCAGGAACACTCTCCTCCCAGCCAATGTGGTCTCTCTCTACCCCACCTCCTGTTTATAGTCATAAGTGAGAAAATATTGGGTCAGAAGACCTAAGCAAACATTACCACAGATGCATAAGCAATACAGGAAATTGTCCTGACCCACTGGTTGAGAAAAAGCTAATATTTGATTTTAGCATATGTGTTTACTTCTAGTTATTTTCCCATACCCATTATTATTAACGTGCTTATAAAAAATGATCTGAGTCTAGAGTCAGGACCATCTACAACTTTAGTTAAGTGGAAAGGACCTCAATAGCCATTTATACATAACTTGTTAAAACCTCCAGGGAAATTTCCATTTCAACAAGGGATAAGAATTACGTCACAGAAATGAATCTGTTATGTTACAAGTTGAGGCAACAGTTGAGTAAGAGAAATTAGGGCTACAGAAGGCCTGACCACTTTCCCTGAAATCACGTATTCTGTTCAGGTATCACTTTTCTTCTCTCAGTAAGGCTAGCGTCACCCTGGTTTTTCGATAAAAATGTTGTCAATCTGCACATAGTCTTCTGGAATTTTGTATCCAATTAAACCATCTGTTGGTGCCCTGGAGCACGGGCACCTACAAATTTCTCTGCTAATGAGTTGCTTGGTGGTTTCAGTAAGATTTCCTCCTCAAGGGCAATGCCTTATCCCATTAAAAAGCTTGCAAGAAATTGCTAGAGCAGAGAGAAGCACAAGAAAACATAGTTTCTATACTGTAAAAAACTCAATGTCAGAACAATTGTGAGAAAAGTAGATTTGTTCAGTTCAGCAACTGGGTGTCCTCTTCATGGCATTTTCAAGTTTACCACTCTTTACAAAGAAATTAACATAGCCCTGAGACAGGATGATCTGTTTATTGTAGAAGCTGTCTTCTCTGACAGTCATGAAGAATATGTAATTCAAAATCATCCTCAAAAGTGGCCAGGTGCTGCTTACTGATATAAATTTATTTATGATGCACAGGAAGCAAGTGTATGACAGAGGTGTGTGTTCCTCAGGTTTTGTGTGTGTGAGGGTCCTGAAATAATTATTGGTATATCACTGGGAGAAATGGTGAGAGAGAGAGACAGAGACAGACACAGAGAGAGAGACAGAGGGAGAGCGTGAGAAAGATGTGAAGAAAAAGAGAGCAGAAGAGAGAAGGGAAGATATAAATAAAAAGAGAAAGTAGAAGATACAGGGGAAAAAGTTTAGAAAAAAGAATAACCCTTTTATCAAATTACTAATTTAAGCATTTGCTAACCTAAGGGTTTTAATATATTTGTTCAGAAAGCATTCATCTTATCTTTAGCCTTAAGTAATAGTGTGACAATAAATGTTTACAAGTATACTCTCTCAACACACAATTGTAGGAAATTATCTCTTAGAGACAGCTTTGTGTAAACCAAATATTTAGTTTTATCTGCTCTTTTTGCCAAAACTAATGATATCTGAGAATCAGTTCATAGGATTAATGATTCACTACTGCCATAGTTAGAGGAAAACTTTGTGACCAAAGAAAAATTTTGTGTATCAGCTAGACGTTTACATAGATATTGATATAGACTCAAGTTTACAATTAAGTTTCATCTTATTGCCTGGGGGTTGAGTTGAGGAGACTGAGGTCAAGGACAGGCACAGAAGAAATGAATGACAAGTCTTACATAGGTAAAAGATGGGGAATCTTACCATATGTCCCAGGTATTTGTGACCTCTTCTAACACTACACTATCTGAAGAAAGTAGCCATTAGCCATATGTGGCTATTGGGTACTTGAAATAGCACTGGTATGAATTGAAATGAACTATATGAGTAAAATACTCACTGGATTTCAAAATAGTACCTAAATCTTGTGAAATATTTTGTTAACAATTTTTATATTGATTATAGGTTAAAATGGTTTTTAAGAATGTGACTACTAAAAACTTTAAAACTACATATATATCTCACATTGATTTACATTGGGCGGGGTTGGTCTAGAAAATCAGCTTAAATGTCAGCCTTCCTAATCATATTGAAAATGTGTAAAGCCAATATCCTTTCATTTTTTATATGAATCCCACACTATAATACACTTTGTTGACTTTTTAATTCTAAGAAGATCTGAGTACAGAATATAAAAAAATATAATAATAGCTAACATTTGTTATGATTTATGATATCCCACAAAATATACACTACAATCCTATTTATAGATGAGGAAACTGCTTATTGTGTGTGCTTAAGTAATCCACCAAATTTGACAGGCTGGGAAGCAGTGAACATGTGACTTAAATCCTGGCAATTTTACATAATTACTGTGCTATTCTTCCTGTCTTAGGCTCATAAAATTTGTAATGCATTCAGTATTATAAATGACTCTAGAGAATCTTAATTAAATATTTCAAAATGGCACAACTCAAGTAAATCATGATTCCCATCTTATGGTAGCTGATTTGTAAAGGATTTAAGATATCATGTAAATGACTTCTTCTTAAAGAACTGTGAGAAATAAATTTATATTGTTTGTATCACCCAGTTTATGGTACTTTGTTATAGTACTCCAAACAGACTAAGATAATCGCTGATGATTCTGGGTGAGTATGGGCCTCTGTTTGTGTACCACTATATAAGAGGAAATATCATAGACACAGTTGGCATCTCATCTGTTCAAACTTGTTGAGGATTAAATATAATATATAATTTGTGTTATAGCCTAAAGAATTAAAACTTTGTAACATTTTTCCCTAAAACTCAACCTTAACTTTTCCCCTTAAAGCATGTGTCACTGATCATAATCTCTTGATAAGTAGGTTAAAACTTATAAGGATCATTTATTTAACTGCATTTGCATACAGGTAAGCCTTCAGGATAATTAAAGTATATTAACATTATCACATTTGGGGGAGAAACAGTTTTTTGACTAAAGGCAATGAGATGGAGTTTCAGCAGACAGAATGGACGACCTTCCTAGCTTCTCTCAGTGTAATAAATCACCCCTACATTTCTCTTTTCACCACACACACACACACACACACACCTTGGTAGTAATTCAGTTTGAATATCCTTCTTCTTGTTCTGGCCTTGGACTTATTATGAGATGGTAGACATGTGCAGTCAAGCTCATGATTCAATTCTTTTTAGATATTAGTGCCTGTATGTCAAAGCTACAGTGGTTTAAAACCCATAGTAAATTGTGTTACATTTACTCCATTCACTTTGATGTAATGATGTGGCAATCAACCAGATGTAATCTTTAAAATCACTTATGTACTGTACATTTATTCACTACTACAAAATATTGTCCAATATAAAATCTATCTATCTCAACTTTTCTCTAACTAACCTATTTGAGTTAGGGGAGGAAGGCCACAATACCTTAACCCCAATGTGGGTCACCATGATAGTCATGCAGACATGGATGGTCACTGTCGCCCAGGGAGTATTCTAGCCCTTCACTGTAGAGTGGACCCCTGTCTGAGAAAGATCAGACTCTCCCTTCAGAACATTAAGAAAACTGATAGGATATCACTGCAGTAGGGGTAAATGTCATAGAGCTGTAAAAATTCAGATTTTATACTTGGAAATCTTGAATATGTTTGCCTCAGATTGGTATTGACAAGGTACTTCAGCTGGAGTTGGGAGTTAGATTCAAGATTCATATACACAAATGCCTTAAAATGTCTAAAATTTTAGACCTGTACTTCCTCCCCCCAAAAAGGCCTGTCCACTTCCCTCCTCTCTTTACATTTTGCCATCTCTGTTATCTTTTTCTCACCTTTTTCAATAGATCTTACTACACTCTTTGAACCCTTGCCCTCTTTAAAATCTATAATTTTTCTTTTAGCACCTTCCCTTACCCTATATAATTGTCAGTTAGGTTAGACCTAAAATATTGTAAAACAAACCAAAACAAAACATATAGTAAAGCCTAGTATTTCTATAATCCCAGTAGATTGTATAAAAGGAAATTACTTAAATGCAATGAACGTCTGAAAGTGTGGAGATGACTTTTTCCTTATTGATATCTATTTCTTTAATCTTTATTGCTAAAGACATTTTTGTGTATTTCTGATGTTACGGATACTTATGTATGGCTACTTAAACTTCAATGTCCCCAGTAAATAGGTTTCTTGAGAGTACCATTGTAGGAAAACTAATCTCACTCCCCATGGAACTAAGCTATAACTGGACCCAGGGTGACTCTTTTGCAAAAGGAGTTTATCTTATCCTGAGTTAACTGTTGTCCATACTGGGTAGTTTAAGAAATACCAGGAAAGAATTATCCACCAAAAAGTGCCATATGTTTGTCATAATCTGTGGAATTACACCATCAGTGATTCCTAAACTTTGTAATATGTATTGCTTTCTCTGGACTCTAATTTTGAAGTTAAAAAAATAATTTATCAATTGGTGTGAGTTTGCTGTTTTATACAGAAAATGAGATTCTGAAATGGATGAAGATATTGTTGCATACCAGTAGAAGGAAAAATAGATTCACTTTATTTGAATCCGGAGACCAGATGGTGTTCTAGGTATTAAATACAATTTTATCCATTTTACAGACAAAGCAAATAAGGATGAGTGAGGAGACAGTTTGTCCTACGTCATGTGCTTGTCATACTACATGCCCAGCATATGTTGCTTTTTTGGGCAAGTATCCGTTCCTTTACCACCCAAATCCTAAAAAAGACTGTCCAAGTTTGGAATTCTAGTATAAGCACATGGATGTCAACTTCACCACCAGAGCCAGTATTTCTAAAGGTCTTTCTCAAGTAGAAAATTACAACTAATTAAGAAACTTCACTTTATATTTTCTTCAGTAATTTCTGTTGATAGGTTGCTTCAACTCCCCTTTGAATGAACTGATTTATGCCTAAACTGTGACTACAACCATCTGCTATTTTTCTTTCTTATGATGTATTTTACCTTCAAAGCACCCATATATTATGTTTATCTCTTTGGTAAATATAAAACAACCATTGCCTGTTGGCTACAAACCTGCTACCTTATGCGCTAGCACCCAAAGAACGGCTGTGTCTGTTTTTTTCAACTTTCATCTTTGCTGGAAATGAGAGAGTAGAAGGAGGGGAGACAAGACAATGTTTATACGTGTGCCCCACTTCAAAAAAGCTCTGATCATAAAAGAAGAGCCTTGAAAGTTGACTTTCTCTTCTTGCATACAATTAACTTCAAATTAACTAATTTATTCCATAATTACTTTGAAACCAGATGGCCTCTAAAGCTCAGGACACTCTTAACATGAATGGATTCAGTTCAAATTTCATTCCACTCAAAAAGTATTTTTGCCTTATACCAGAGACTGGATACTGTAGTGGGAAACAAGATGACAAAAATTTAAAAATCCAGTGCCTCCTCTCAGATTTTACTAGCTACTCTGTGGCCCAAATATGCAAAATATTGGGCATATTTTACAGCATCTTGGAGGAGGAAAAAATGAATTTTAAAAATTTTATAGCTAGTATTCAGTGGGGCAAGTATTAAGAGGTAAGTATAAAAGTGCAAAATTGTGCAAAGCCTAAATGTTTCTAAAATGTAATTCATTGTGTGTTCTGACCTGGACATTCCTCCTTGCCTGCAATTACTTACCGTCTTTACCCAGGACTAATCTGACCATTCTACCACAGGTTAATTAACTTGATAAACTTACTTATGATCCACCAAGTGGCTGTTCAATTTCATTGAAAGTAAAACACAAATTGATTATTTACATGAATTGACATTTTCTCCACAGTACTGAGTGGCTTGTATGGTTCGAGAGAACACCTGTCCTTCCTGAAAAAAATGGCTGGTAATCAAGGTATCTTGAGCTCACCACACTGAGTTCATATTATTTGTGAACTACACATTGAAATAAAATTTGGATTAAATTCACTTGTAGTGTGCTGGGTACACCATAAAGGGCTGATCTGAGTTTGCAAACAGGCTTTCACTTCCTGGTTGTGAGACACTACAAAGAGCATAAATGGTAGTTGAGAAAGGTATCAAGAGAGACTGTATGCTATTTCACAATGTCTGTCTGACTCTGCAAAAAGGCACAATCAAATTCTGTGTTCAATGCAGCCCACACAGAATGAAAACTCACTTGTGTGGAGGAGCAGAGAATCCGGTCTCTCTTTGACACAATTAGTTGGAGAAGAGGTTTGGGGGCATATCAGCTCCCAGGATGTCTTAGTCTTCTAGGGCTGCTAAAACAAAATACCATGAACTGGGTGGCTTAGAAAACAGACATAGTAGTTTGTATCTGCTAATCCCAAACTCCTAATTTATCCCTCCCCCCTCCCCCTTTGGTAACCATAAGTTTGTTTACTATGTCTGTGAGTCTGTTTCTGTTTTGTAAATAAGATAAACAACAAGGTCCTACTGTATATCACAGGGAACTATATTCAATATCTTGTAATAAACCATAATAGAGAAGAATATGAGAAAGAATGTTTATCTATGTATAACTGAATCACTTTGTTATACACAAATATTGTAAATCAACTATACTTTAATAAAAAAAAAATAAAGACAAAAAAATTAAATAATATGTGACCAAATGAAAAAAAAAAAAAAAGAAAAAAAGAAAACAGATATTTATTTCCTACAATTCCGGAGGCAGGGAAACCCAAGATCAAAGTGCTGGGAGACTCGGGTCTTGATGAATGCCCTCTTCCAAACTTGCAGAAGGTCAACTTCTAACAGTATCCTCACATAGCAGAAAGATAGAGAGAGCACTTTTGTCGCTTTCTCTTCTTATAAAAATACAAACCCCATTGTGAGGGTCTCACGCTTATGACCTCATCTAAACCCAATATTTTCCAAAGGCTCCACCTCCAAATACTATCACACTGGGGCTTAGGGCTCCAACATATAATTTGGGGGTAACACAAACTTTCAGTCCATAACACAAGGGTCTATTTGCAACAATATAGGGAAATCTTTATGTTGCCACACCACAGTTACATATGGAAAACATATGTTTCTGCTGAGATTCAAAGGCAATTGGGATGATATTAAAAATGAAATTTAAGATGTGTGCCTCTTAACTCCCTTATCTATAATGAGGTTGAAGGTATAAAATGAATGATTGAAAGCTGAAAATTTGGAGTGGAATTACCCTGCCCCCTCACTTGAAACTTAGGGAAAGTGAGTTTTAAGCAACTATTGTGTATAAAGATGCATTAACCATTTCAAGGAAACTGCAGCAATATAAAGGAATATTTTTCTCAAGAATGTGTAAAAGCAACAGATGGAAGTGTTGTGGGGGGACACTTATTTAAATGTCTGCAAAATCCAGAAAGAGCTCCAAAGCAAGATTACTAAAATCAATTTATTAAAAACTTTCTTAAGTAAGAATATTCCTGTTCCTTTGAAGAAGTAATAGCCAAAGTTAGTATGAGGTAGAAGGAGGAATAGAGGTTCTAGGTGAGAAAAATAAGAAGCTAAGCACTTGACCACTTACTGAGCTGAAGCTTTCTGTCTCCTGGTTTATTATCAAAGGATATTATAAAGAATATAAATGAACATCCAGATGGAAGAGAAGATTAGGACACCGTATGTGGGAAGAGGTGCAGAGCTTCCATGCCCTCTCTGGGTGCATTACTCTCCTAGCACCTCCATGGGTATGACAACCTGAAAGCCCCCTGAACACCACAATTTGGGAATTTTTATGGAGGGTTCATCACATAGGCATAACCAATCATTAACTCTATTTCTAAGCCCCTCTCCCATCTCTAGAGGGTGGGGATGGGGCTGAAAAATTCAAGCTTCTACTCATGGCTTGGTCCTTCTTGTGACCAGTCCCCACTCAGGAGCCCCCCACGAGTCACCTCATTAGAACAAAAGACATTCCTATCACCAAGGAAATCCAAGGAATTTAGAAGCTCCATGTCAGCAGCTAAGGTCAAAGACCAAGTATTAAAACAGAAGATGCTCCTAGAGCTATTATCACTTAGGTAATTACGAGGGTTTTAGGAGCTCTGTGCCAGGATCCAGGGGCAGAAATCAATATATACATTCTTCTATTATGACACAGCATCTGATCAAACTTTCAGAGAGGGAATGAGAAAAATCTAATACCACTGACTGTATTCAAATTCAGAGAAGGAAGTTATAACATATTAATTAAAGAGTATATCATAAGTGGACCTGGTTATATGTATTGGCTACATGTTTATTACTGTATAACTAAGCCTAAGCAGGCTAACCATAGCATGCCACAATTGGCATGTGAAGAGTTGCACTTCTTCACAGGTTTAAATGAGAAACCATTTTATTTTTCCAATAATTGCTCAGCAGTTCTATATAAACCCCTTTTGCATTGATCTCTTTATAATTTGTGACTAGATGCCTTAATGTCAGTCACTTCAGTTAATTCAAACTATCTCATTTCAGTTTCAAAATTTATTCCTACTTCTTTTAAAAATCCACTTAAAGTACTTTTCCTCCCTTCCCTGTACTGTAGGCAACACCTCTCTGTGGCTACAGCAGCTTGGAGTCTTGAGATAGTACTGAAGTTGGTAAAGTAATCTCTTCTTCACTTTCCTGACCTACTCTTTCTTCTATGCATCCTCTCTGCTATTAGACAAGGAGATAGGAGAGTGAAACACAGGTCTAAACAACTGGGCACAGTTCTTTCTCTGTCTAAAAAGAACTGGCTGAACATATTTTGTGTTTGACAGAGTACTTGTGAATTGTCTTGACAACACTATAATTCCAGGTTTCTGACCTTGCACATCTAGTTCATTATCATCCTATTTCTGTTTTTCTTTGTCACTTCTCTAAAGATAAATCCAATCCACAACACTGTAACCTGTATCAGTCAGATTCCCAGATAGAATAGATAGACTCAGAAGGAGTGGTAAAAAAAAAGTTTAATTAATAAATTATTTGCAGAGTTGTGCATTGGATTCAGTGAACCAAGAAAGGATGGTGATAACACCCAGGGATTAGTAATATCTGAAAACTGTTACCACTTCTAGTTTTGAAGAGCAAAATAAGGAAACAGTTACTGACGTGAGAGCTGGAGTTTTGCAGATGGAATCATCTGACAGGGCTATGGTCTTAAGCACTGGGAGAGGTCCCCTGACAGAAGCTCTGACATAGGCAGAATAACACAATCATTGCCAAACCAGGTATGGCAGGCCTGGTACTGGAATAAATAACCCTCCTTTTGGGCTTCCCTGGTGGCGCAGTGGTTGAGAGTCCGCCTGCCAATGCAGGGGACACGGGTTCGTGCCTCGGTCCAGGAAGATCCCACATGCCGCGGAGCGGCTGGGCCCGTGAGCCATGGCCGCTGAGCCTGCGCGTCCGGAGCCTGTGCTCCACATGGAAGAGGCCACAACAGTGAGAGGCCCGTGTACCGCAAAAAAACAAAACACACACACACACAAAAAAATAAATAAATAAAAATAACCCTCCTTTTCTCTCCTTCGACTTTCTTATGCCCTTCAGATGCCTCTCATGGGATGAACCCACCTGGACACCAGAGGGCAAAACACCTTGTATGATGCAGTATGCCATCTCAAAGAGCAAAGAAGAGTAAAAAGTGTATCTAGAGAGGTGAACAGAAAACACGCATCTCAATCCGTTTTTGTTTTTGTTTTTGTTTTTTTGTTTGTCTCCTTCATTCAATGAGTAACCAATGAATAATTCTCTTGGTAATTTAAAGGAAGATGGATCAAGTCCAACTACTCCAATATTGTCAAATGGACTCTGAGGAAAATTCATATTTAAGCCACGCCAAATATTAATTGCACTTTCCTCACTACATCCTTTTAGTTCCTCCATGGCTCAATACCTCAGGAGTCTCAGGAACTCTGAGGACCCAGAGATCAATTACATTCAGAGTAGGACATTGTCAGTGTATATTATCACTATACATTGCATGTGATTCTGTCCTATTATTAGGGAGGAAAAGCCCTGCCATTTTCTCTCCAAAAGGGGGTATCATAAAAGGAATAAGGTTCTCTGGAAATCTGCAAACACACACACAATATTTGCTTCTTTCTGAGAGCTGTCCTTGCATGAATTGAGGCATAATGGTAGAACACATTTTTTTTTTCTCAATTGGGATCACTCAGTAAACATGGCAAAAGATGCTCTCAATTGCTGGTAATTATCTGCACTCACAATATAGGGAACAGTATCCTTGTTCTTCAGGTAAAATTTTTAGACATCAGGAAAAAAGAACATTACGTAAGTTGTCACAGCTCTAGAGAGAAGCAAGAGCGATCTATAGGCTGGTAGATTCAAGGGAGGAAGGTAAGGAAAAGAGAAATAAGTGTGTGAACTTAGAGCTTTTGGCATAAGCTAATCTTTTCTGCTGTATACTTTACTGCCTGCTGTGCCTGAGTTCTGATACCATTGCTGTTGATACAATCATACAGTGTTAGAGCTTGAGTGACCTTAAAGATACTCCAGTATAAATCATTTTTTAAGACAGCGAATTTTAGATGGAAGAGAGCTAAACATTTATGGTTACATGGTTTCTCTCATTGATGCAGTTTCCCACTCTTACACTAAATACTTTTTGACTATACTTTTTGACTCTTACAGTAAATACTTTTTGACTATATCTGAGCATGTTATGAAGTCCTTGAAGGGAGAACTTTCTTCTTTTTGTGTATTCTGTCAGCCTTAAACTCATTCTGAGGAGTATAATGAGTGCTTAATAAAAGCTGATGGATAATACATAATAGGCAGTGATTATATTATCATTATTCCAGTTTATAGGACATTATAGAAATATTTCTTTATTATCACATGTATCCTTATTACTAATGGCTCATCTTGCCATACCTTTTTCTAAAATATTTGCTCTTAACTTGGGGTCAAGAAACATACTTATATTATATGTAGAACTTTGCATATTTGTCTACTTTTGAGGGAAATAATTTTTTTGTTTTGTTTTATAATGAAATTCCAAAGAAGCAGGTAACCCAAAATATATAAAAACTAAATTTTCTAGCAAATGAAAATTTTAGAGGAAAAAAAACTGTATTAAAAATTGATAGATTGGAAGCCTAGGATTCTACACCAACACTGCTGCTAGTTAGCTGTCATTTTTGCAGATCTTTTATAAAATGATAGTATTTATTTTGCTGACAATTTAAATCTCCCAATCTGTGTCCCGTTCTCTCAAGCATCACTAACAAATTTGCTGTGATAATTGTACACTCCTTGATAGTGAAGACATTACTGTTGTCAAACTTGTATACTCTAAATTTGCCCACACACAGAATGGCTCAGACAAGGTACTCTGAGCTGAAACTGTACAGAATCCATGGCATGGTAGAAGAACTAAAACTTCTACTCTAAGGCAAAAATAAGTTTATCAATATTGGCCTTCGTCAACATAACTCAAAGGAATCCGTATTGTAGAAGTTTCAGGTTCTAGGACAGGTTACTCTAGTAATGTGGGTTTTGTAGTCAGACACCTTCAACTCCCAGCTCTGCCTCAACAATGGTGGGAACATGTACAATGCTTTCAATGTATCTGTTTCAATTTACCCTTCTATAAAACTGAGATAATAATATTACTATTTAGCTTAGTTTTTGCAAGTTTTAAAGAAGGTAATATATGTTTTTTTTTTATCAGACCTGTGATCTGACTTGCACTAATTAATTCATTAATTAATCCATTCAGTTGTATTTATATATAATTGTCAAATAAAAATTGTATGTATTTAAAGTATACAATGTGGAGTTTTGATATGCATATACATTGTGAATTGATTACCACAATCAAGCTAATTAACATATACATAAGCTCACTTTTTTTTTCTTTTTTGTAGTGAGAAAACTTAATATCTGTTCTTTTAGCAAATTGCAAGTATACAATAGAGTATTATTAACTATAGTAATTATGTTATACATTAGATCTCCAGAAGTTAGTTATCCTGAATAAATGAAACTTTGTATCCTTTGATACACATCTCTCCATTCCTCCACCTTTTAGACCCTGCCAACCACCATTCTACTCTCTGCTTCTACTAGTTTAACTTTTTTAGGGAACACTTACACATTGTTGGCAGGAGTGTAAACTGGTACAACCATTTTAGAAAATAGTATGGAAGTTCTTAAAAAATTAAAAGTAGAATTATCATATGATCTGACAGTTCAACTTCTGGATATAGAGTTAACCCTTGTTACTGACGCTCTGCAAAGTCAAAAAACACAATTTAACTTATAGTCAGCGTTCCTTGTATGTGGTTCCTTAATACCACCAGTTCTCCATCTGCAATTCAACCAACCTCAAATTGTATAGTACTATAGTACTGGCTACTGAAAAAAAAAAAAAAAAAGCTGCATATAAGTGGATCTGCACAGTTCATACCCAATTTGTTCAAGGGTCAACTGTATATCCAAAGGAAATTAAATCAGTATCTCAAAGAGATATCTACATTCCCATGTTGATTGAAATATTATTCACAGTAGCCAAGATGCAGAAACAATTTAAATGTCTGTCAATGGATGAATGTAAAAATAAACTGTGATGTACACATATACAGTGGAATATTATTCAGCCTTAAAGAAAGGAAGATCCCATTCCCAAGATCATGGGTTAACCTGAAAGACATTATGCTAAGTGAAATAAGCCAAAGACAAAAAGTGATGAACTCATTTATATATGAAATCTAAAAAGGTTGAGCCTTGTGAAATATTTTAAATGGTGCCTTCATATAAAAAAATGATTAAACTATTTAGTAATAATCAACTATAAGCATTATAGCACAAGACTAATTTACAAGACTAATTTGAGACATACTAGGTTGCAGCAGTGCTAATAAGAGGCACACTAGGAACCTCCTTGCTGGTCCAGTGGTTAAGACTTCACCTTCTAATGCACAAGGTGCAGGTTTGATCCCTCGTCGGGGAGCTAGGATCACACATGGCTTGTAGCCAAAAAACCAAAACATAAAACAGAAGCAATATTGTAACAAATTCAATAAAGACTTTGGAAATTGTCCACATCAAGAAAATCTTTAAAAAAAAAAAAAAAGGAAGAGACACACTCTAGGAGTAGGTGTATAGGTTCCCATTTTAGAGCTTATCCTGAGTTGTTACATGACATTGGCATTAGTCTCTAGCGGTTAGACTTAGGCTTCTGTCCTATAGAGATCTGCCTACTATACTTTTAATGGATCTCTATAATGAGTGGGTTTGATTTGGTGATACCTATATAGCAATTACTTTCCAGATTCATTTACAGTTCTAAGGTGCTTCTCTTTAATCTTGTCTCTAGAGTCAGAATCAGTGTCTCCTAGTACCAGGCAGTGTGTTGGCTGCCTTCTCACCATCTGAGTATCTCACCATCTGAGTAAAAGACATCTTTTAGGTCTTTTGAAGATTCTCTTTTCTGAATGGAGTGTTCTTTCTTTCCCTCCCTTCCTGTTTTCTTCCCTCCATTTTCTTTTCTCATCTCTTTCATAGGAAGACTTTGCAAAAGGAGCATGTGCTTTGTCTGCTTAGGTTTCTTTTCTGACAAATGGAAATACAGTACTCCTTTGGTTCAAGAGGTTGCTCCTCCCCCAACTAGTGAAGTTGTTACACATAATATCACTCTGTCAATAAAATTCCAAAAGTTCCTGAACTTATTTACAGACTTCTTGCTCCCAAATGCATTTCTAAGCAAAATTGCTTTAAGCCCTCTCTTTGAAAGTACTTGAATCTCTATTTTTTCTTCAAACTTTCATTATTTGTCAGTTACCTGCCTTTTTCAGCTTTCTCAGGGCTGTTTTGGGGAAAAATAATTGTGGCAGAGAATCATGCATAACCTTAAATGTAGCTCTAGAGGCATAGAGGAAAATATGCACAATACTGAGTCAAGAGACTTAACTTTATTCCCAGCTTGATCACAGGAAGGATAGGTAATTTTGACCAAATGCTTCCTCTCTTTGGATCAGTTTCCTGATCTTCAGGAAAGAAATAATAGAGAGGAAACTTTAAGGAAAAAAAAAAAAGAAAGGTGACATATCTCTTAAGTAGACACCAGTTTATACTCCCCCCCCCCTTTTCTTATGCCTTGCAAATCATGCCATCAAGTTATTGTTCTGTACAAATATAGGAAAATGTGGATATGTTATGGGATAGGTTCTTGGTCCCAGTCCTTACCCCTTCTTCTTTTTTTTTTTTTTTTTTTTTCTGTACGTGGGCCTCTCATTGTTGTGGCCTCTCCCATTGCAGAGCACAGGCTCCGGACACGCAGGTCCAGCGGCCATGGCTCACGGGCCCAGCTGTTCTGCGGCATGTGGGATGTTCCTGGACTGGGGCACGAACTCACGTCCCCTGCATCGGCAGGTGGACTCTCAACCACTGTGCCACCAGGGAAGCACATTACCCTTTCTTTATATGTGAATACTCTGTAAAATCTCTTCCTTGCTTTAGGACAGCTCATAGTTAGAATCACCTTGTATATATCACCCTTTCCTGCACCCTGCCCTCAAGGCATAAAACTGAATAATATTATAACTTGGCAATTCAAACGTGAATAAATGTGTGTACAAATTTTGTACACTTAAGGCATGTCTACTTGATATTCTAATTATCTGTATGGTTTTGTTTGATTAGGATGATCAGAATCATGGTCAAACACTCTGCAGCTTATCTTCTATATATTTAAGTTAATAAGCATTTCCTCACTATCAACCATGGATTATATTCTACTCAGTATCTATTGCCCTCTAATAAGTGACAGATCTGTGTTCAGTATTTAAAGAATATTTGTTTAGGATAAAAAGTAAATATCATATATGGATATTGTTTTTAAGAGTTTTTCAAAATATTAAATTTTAAAGTTCTAATGAAAATTAAGTCAATTTAAATTAATAAAATTAATTATTAATTAAATTAATAAATTCTAAACTAAAAATAATAAATGTAAAATATGCTTTATGTCACACGAGTCAAGTTTGCATATTTTTTTCATCATGCATATCATATACAACATTCTAGCCATGTCACATTTTATATAAACAGATAGAGAGATAAAGTGATAGAGATAGATGACATGTATAATGAAACATAGAAATAATTTAAAATATATCAAACACAGAATGTTTAAAATGTTCAATTTTACTTTAGTTTTATAGAAGAAATAGAAAACATCTGAAGTATTTGTTGAACTTCAAATAAATATTTTCTTCCCAAGGCATATTATATTTTAAAATACATTCCTAAAATTAGGAAAATATTACAGAATTCATTGAATATGTGTTTTAATTTTGAGTAGAACTGATTGACTCCTTGTGCCGCAGGTAGAAGAGTGGTCCCCCAAATGTATCCATGTCCTAAATCCTGGAACCTGTGACTATGTTACCTTATTGGCAAAAAAAAAAGTATTAAAGTAGTAGATGAAATGATGTTTGTTAATAATTTAACCTTAAAATAGGAAAATTATCTGGAATTACCCAGATGAACTCAATATAATGATAAGATGGTTAATAGTGGAAAAATGAGGCAGAAGAGAAAATGAGAGGGATGGCAGTGTGAGAAGAACCTATTCCAATGTTGCTGATTTTGAAGACAAGGATTTGTCTGATATTTTCCTCATGATTAAAATGGGTAATGTTTTTCTGGAGGGAAGACTACAGGTGTAAAGTGCCATTTTTATTACATCATACCAAAGATAGATACCATCAACACTGATTTATTTTTAAAAACCTTATGACTTGTTATTTGCCGGTTACCAGGTTAACCAACTGAAGTAGAGTTGGTTAGATTTCACCCCTGCAAAGTCACTATTTTCCTCCCTTTTCTGAACCATTCTCTTTGGAAGGAAATCACCCTATGCAGCCTTCACTTAAGTAGCTGAGAGTTATTGTGCTTTCTTAAACTGTATTATTTATATAAATTATTTGGAATACCACATGGAAGATTTGTTTATTGTTTGCCATTTCCTCTTCTTTCAATCATTTATTTATGTCAGTATGGACACAAGAATAATTGTTTTATACTTTGATATTTAATACAATAATATTTATTTTGTTGCTGAAATATTTCTTTAGAGCTCTTTCAGTTGATTTCTTTGACATACCCCCATCAATGTGTGTTTTGTTTTGTTTTTTAGCACTCCCTCACTTTCTGGCACTGCAAGATATTATAGGTTCATTGGTATATTCTCTGACCCAGTCCTGGAATCATCAATTTCTCTAAGGAATCATGGTTCCTTTTATTAGAGAATGCTATTAAAAACCAAGACCTATATACTATGTGTGCTCATTCTCCTGAGAGGTCACTGATTATTTACCATTTCAAGTGACAGAGGAAAGAAATATACCTGTGTAAAGCAAACTGTGTGTTTACATATATCTATGAATTTCTAAAAGTGTACCTGTGTACATGTATAAAGTTAAAGCTGGCTTTACACTGATGTCTCCAACTCTAATCCAGGACCATATGGTTCATTGTAGCCCTCCTAACTTGCTTATCTGTAACCTCACACTCTAGCAATAAGAAACCTGAATCCAACTGTCCATCTACCATTTGCTTAATGCACAATTCTATATAACTGTATAGTGGTTTTAAATTTTATTAAACTGTATCTTAGTGGGAAAAACCTTTATCAACTGAAGTGCTTATGTATAATACCTTTTGCCATTAGTCTCATAGTCTAAACTCATTTCCAAAATGGCTTAGATGAGCGACTTTTTCCATAAGTGAGGTTATTTCATATATCTATCATACAGTTTGAATGCCATGGAATGTCTGAAGTCAGTTGAAATCATATCACTCATGTGTTGCTTTCTTTTCATGCCACTGCTTAATACATACTCTCTCGTCTTTTCAGGTCATTATTTTAACCACAATGTGTTTCACTGGTAATTTAGGGATAATTTTTACCTGAGATTCCTCCAAAGTTCAGATTACTTAACCTCTTTATTTCAGGGAATTTTATTTTGACAATTATTGTGTAACATGTGCTATACATTTCATTTACCACAATGTATTAAACTTTAGTTAACTTAAGGTACTGAAATATTTAATATTTCACTTAAAGAACATTTCTTTTAATTGTGGCATTATTATATTAATTGCACATCTCTGATTTTTGTCCTCCTTCTCATGATTTTATTCTACTTCTCGTGATTGCACATACATATTTATGTTGTTTTTTAACCACTCTCTGTACCAAAGTGTTAATCTTTTGGTATGATTACCTAATGAAAATGCCAGTCCTTTTCGTTCAGCAGTGATTTAGTGAAAATTTGGACAATTCTGGTTCCTGAATCCTTTGCATGTTTTCAATAAAATGACTTCTATGTTATGAGGCTCACACCGTCATACTTCTTCCAGTTCAAACTGAAAGCATGTAAGCTAAGAATGAGGTCAGTGCACTCATGTTATCTCCCTAAACATTCCTTGCTGGTCTGGCATAACCTCATCTGTCACTCACTGATCTTCTACAGAATGCCTACTATTGTTTAGAGGAAAATATTTAAGTTATGGGTAAGATCATTTCTGTATCATTAAATGCAGTTGGAATGTTGTCCTAAGAAAAAAGTAGCTCACCTGGAATATCTCTTGTGGAGGTTTTACTTCAGCAGAATATCTGGGAATCCTGCCTACAAGGGTCAACAATCTGTGGACTATCATGTTTCAGAATATTTCAGGACTTACTTTCCTGTTTTCATACCACTTCTTATGCAGGCTTCTTTGATTTGCTCAGCTATGGAACATTCTGACAAATTAAATAAATTAAAATAAGCACCTTAAATTACTCTAGATTAATATTCATATATATAGCACAATATAGTAATTATCCAAGTATATCTTAGACAATTAAGCATTAATTTATATTCAAGAAAACCAACATAAGTCATTCATTTTGAGATCTATGCTTAACATATGGTGAAACATATGGATAGTTCAGGAAAAGGAAAATAGGGTGAGTAAAATGAGAAAGAAGGAAGAGGTAAAGTATTTTGTAAAGGCGGGTTGAAAGACTAATTTGGCTGGACTAAAGAACTCATATAATAAGAAATAATAGAGAAGAAAGAGAATTCAAGATGGGGACACTGACAGTATAAAAAAACATACAAAAAAACAACTAATACTAAACTTTCTTTGGGTTATTTGTATGGAAATATGTTAATATAAATGGTTCAGAATTACATGAAATTGCGAAAAATCTTATATGTTCTGGTCTAATGTTATAAGTCATAATTCTACTTATTACTTTAAAATGTATATCTCAGAAATAACTAGGAAAAAAAAAAAGATGGGGACATTGGAAGATCCTGAAATCACCTCCTCCCATGGGCACAACAAAGCTACTACAACTACATATGGAATAATTCTCTCTGAAAGGGACCTGAAATCTAGATGAACAGAGTCTCCACAACAAAGGGTAAAAGAACACCATTGAGATGGGTAGGAGAAACAGAGATACAGACTCACCAAGGAAAAAAACATGCCCCAACCTGAGCAATCCACAATCAGGGAGGATCACAAAGTTATGGTTATTTTCACTGTAGAACAAGAGATCCTGCACAGGAGAGACAAGCTCCCAAAACACCTGGCTCTGAAAACCAACAGGGAATATGTCTAGGGAACCTAGAACTACAGGGAATGAAAAACCCACTCTTAAAGGGCTTGCACAAAGACACATCCCAGCCTAAAATATGTGCAAAAACATGAGATTGAAGAGTGCATGGGCCATAGGTAAATGGTACTCATTTACTAAACATGAAGCATCTGGCTGAGAGGCAGGAACCAGTTGGGATGTTCCCCAGGCATTGAGACACTGGCAAGAGTCATTTTTGTGAACTCAGTCTACCTTGCTAATACTGGCAGTAGTGAGTGCCATTTTAGAATTCTCCCTTTAAACTGATAATGTCAGTGCCTCCCCACTCCCTGCTGAAATCCCTGCACATCCCTGTGCCTTAGATGGCCCTCACAGCCACCTGGGAAATAACTTTGCCCACCAGAACCTGGCTGAAGCTGTGGCTTTGCCCCACATCCATTATGGGGGCCAGTCCCACCAACCAGTGCTTGGAAGCAACAATAGCCAAAACCAGCACTCATTCCAGGGGTAGCCACAGACCTACTACAGTAAGAGCACACACTCAGCCCACATAGGAGACAACAAGTTCCTGGCTCTGGTGACCAGGAAGCATTGCACTTCTGAGCTCCAGGGTATCTCTTATATCAGTTACTCCTTTAAGACTAGGAGAAGTAGCTGATTTACCTTATACATAGAAATAAATACAGCAAATAAGGTAAAATGGAGAGACAGAGGAATATGTTTCAATCAGAAGAATAAGACAAAACCTCAGAAAAAGAACAAAGTGAAACAGAGGTAAGCAATTTACCTAATAAAGAGTTTAAAAAATTGCATATAAACAGGCCTATTGGGCTTAGGTGAAGAATGGAAGAAGCACAGTGAGATTTTTCAACTAAGAGAAAATATAGGAAAATACTGAACAGAAGTTATATTTGAATGGAAAAAATACACCAGAGGTGTTAAATAGCAGATGGATGAAGGAGAAGAATGAATCAGTGAGCAGGGAGACAATGGAATATAACTCATCCAGAGAGAGTAACAAAATGAAAAAAATAATTTTAAACAGCTCTTTTAAGGGACTCCTGCGACAACATCAAGTGTATTAACATTTGCACTATAGGTGCCCCAGAAGCAGAAGAGAGAGAAGAACAAGAAAAATTATTTGAAGAAATAATGGCTGAGGGACAGATCCAAGATGACATAGTAGGAAGACACTGAATCTACTTCCTACCACAGACACAATGAATCTATACCTATATAGAGAGTAATTCCTCCTTAAGGAGACCATAAGTATGATTGAACAGCTTCTGCCCATAGAGAAACTACACATAGAAAGCAGTAGAAAAGACGGAGATATGGTATGCATGGGAACCCCACTCCAAACATGGTGACCTTCAGTAGGGAACGATATCACTGAGGAACCTGAGCACAGACTTGCCTACCCTGGAACACGGCAAAAAAACAACAGTTTGAAGGCACCTACACTCTACAAGAAAGAGCTCCAAGAACTAACCATAGAGCATCTGCCAAACAGGTGGGGGATTGCTGGAATTCTCTCTGGGGTTGAAGGTGCCAGCAAGCACCATTATTTGAGTCCCCCAGGAACTCCCCACAGCATGCACTTACTGTGGCTACAGCTGTCCTGCCCAGGTGGTCTCCATGAGGCGTGCCCTAGAACTGGTTCTGGCCCAAGGTTTCTCAAGCTCCAGTTGTCCCACCAAGATTGCCTTGGCACAGCCTGCCTTGAGACTCCTCCTGGCGGAGCTCACTCCAGTTCCAGTCATCCCACCATGGTGGCCATAGTGAAGAACACACCAAGGAACAGAGGGTCTGTGCCCACTTTAGCTCCAGTCATCCCACCTAGGCAGCTATGACAAGATGCCCCTTGGGACTCCCTCCAGCCTACACCCACACCAGCTCCAGCTGTCTACCAAAGCTGTACCAGTGCACAGTGCTCCAAGAGACACTCCAGATTGCTCCAGCTACAGCATGCCTGCCTAAGCCGCCTAGTACACACAGTCTACACAGGGGATGCACCTGTACAGCACCACTACTTCAAGACTGGAAAATGTAGCTATTTTGCTTAATTATTAGAAATTGAAACAGAAAGTCAAACAAAATGAGACAGAGGAATATGTTCTAAATGAAGAAATAAGAAACAAAGAAACAAACAAAAACAGAAAAAAAGTAATAAAATAAAGATAATTGATTTAACTGATAAAGTATTCAAAGCAATGCTCAGTGAACTCAGGAGAAGAATGGATGAACACTCAGTGATAACTTCAAGAAACAATTTGAAAAAATAAGAAAGAACCTATCAGAGCTGAAGAATATCATAACAAAAATGAAAAATACACTAGAGGAAATCACGAGCAGATTAGATCATACAGAAAAATGGATAAGCAAGCTGTAAAATAGAATAGGGGAAATCACTCAATCAGAGCAGTAAAAAGAAAAATATATATTTTTTTAAATGGGGATAGTTTAAGTGATTTCTTGAACAACATCAGACATACTAAAAATCAAATTATAAATGTCATCAAAGGAGAAGAAAGAGAGAAAGAAGTAGAAAATTTATGTAAAGAAATGAGTCTGAAAACTTTCCTAACCTGCTACAGGAACAGACAATTAGGTTAAATAAGCACATATGTATGAAACAAGATGGACTCAAAGAGGTTAACAGATTATAATGAAAGACATTAAAATTAAAATGGCAAATGCTAAAGATAGAGAATCTTAAAAGCAGCAACAACCACCAAAAAAAAACAACTAATCACATACATGGAAATCTAATAAGACCTAAATGTAAGATCAGATACTATAAAACACTTAGAGGAAAACATAGGCAGAACACTCTTTGATATAAATCACAGCTATATCTTTTTTGATCTGTCACCCAGAGTAATGGAAATAAAAACAAAAATAAACAAATTGGACCCAATGAAACTCAAAAGCTTTGCACAGCATAGGAAAGCATAAACAAAACAAAAAGCCAACCCACAGAATGGGAGAAAATATTTGCAAATCATGTGACTGACAAGGATTAAGGCTCCAAAATTTACAAACATCTCATGTAGCTCAATATCAAAAAAACAAACAAGCCAGTCAAAAATAAATAAATAAATAAAATAGGGCTTCCCTGGTGACGCATTGGTTGAGAGTCCTCCTGCTGATGCAGGGGACATGGGTTCGTGTCCCGGTCTGGGAAGATCCCACATGCCTCAGAGCAGCTGGGCCCGTAAGCCATGGCCACTGAGCCTGCGCATCCAGAGCCTGTGCTCCGCAACGGGAGAGGCCACAGCAGTGAGGACCTGCATACCACAAAATAAATAAATAAATAAAATAAAAAGGGCAGAACACCTAAAGAGACATTTCTCCAAAGAAGACATACAGATGGTTAAGAAGCACATGAAAATTTGCTCAACATCACTTATTATTAGAGAAATGCAAATCAAAACTACCATGAGGTATCACCTCACACCAGTCAGAATGGCCATCATCAAAAAATCTACAAACAATAAATGCTCGAGAAGGTGTGGAGAAAAGAGACCCCTCCTACAATGTTGACGAGAATATAAATTGGTACAGCCGCTATGGAAAACAGTTTGGAGGTTCCTTAAAAAATTAAAAATAGAGCTACCATATGATCCAGCATCTAAATTGGAAAGGGAGAAACAAAACTATCACTATTTTCAGTTGATATAATATACTATATAGTAAACCCTAAAGACTCAAGCAAGAATATTTAGAATTAATACAGTATTCAGGAAAGTTGCAGGATACAAAATTAATTTACAGAAATATGTTGCATTTCTCTATACACTGTAACAAATGATCAGAAATAGAAGATAAAAGTCCCTTTAACAATTGCATTAAAAATAATAAAGTGCCAGGAATAAATTCACTGAGGTTGTGAAATATCTATACTCAGGAAATTATAAGACATTGAGGAAAGAAACTGAAGATGACACAAATAAATGGAAAGATATACCATGCTCAGGGATTGAAAGAGCAATATCAATAAATATCTATACTACCCAAAGTAATCTACAGACTCAATGCAATCTCTATCAAAATACCAATGGCATATTTTAATAAAACTAGAAGAAATAATTCTAAAATTTTATGTAACTACAAAAGACCCCAAAGAGCGCAATCAAAATTAAGAAAGGAAAACAAACCTGGAGGGCTTTCCTGGTGGCACAGTGGTTGAGAGTCCACCTGCCGATGGAGGGGACACAGGTTCGTGCCCCAGTCCGGGAAGATCCCACATGCTGCGGAGCAGCTAGGCCCGTGAGCCATGGCCGCTGAGCCTGCACGTCAGGAGCCTGTGCTCCACAACAGAAGAGGCCACAGCAGTGAGAGGCCCGTGTACCACAAAAACAACAACAACAACAAAAAAAACCCTGGAAATGTCATGCTCCCAGACTTGAATCTATATACAAAGCTATATTAATCAAAGCAATATAATACTGGAACAAAAACAGAAACATAGATCAACGGAAGAGAATAGACAGCCTAGAAATAAGCCTACGCTTAGATGCTTAATTAATCTATGAGAAAAGAGCAAAGAACATACAATGGAGAAAGACCAGTCCCTTCAGTAATGGTTTTGGAAAACCTGGACAGCCACCCACTAAAAAAGGAAAAAAAGAAAGAAACTAGACCATTACCTTACACCATACACAGAAGTAAACCTGAAGTGGATTAGTCTTTTTGTGTGTGTGCAAAACAGGTTAAAAAAAATTTAAACTTTGTATTGGAGTATAGTTTAGATACAACATTGTGTTAGTTTCTGCTGTATAACAAAGTGACTCAGCTATTCTGAAGAACCTAGAGGCAGGACAGAAATAAAGATGCAGACATAGAGAATGGACTTGAGGACAAGGGGAGGCGGAAGGGTAAGCTGGGACGAAGTGACAGAGTGGCATTTATATATACACACTACCAAATAGATAGATAGTGGGAAGCAGCCCCATAACACAGGGTGATATCCACTATTTCTTAGATTATTTTCCCATATAGGTCATTACAGAATATTGAGTAGAGTTCCCTTTGTTATACAGTAGGTCCTTATTAGTTATCTGTTTTATATATAGTAGTGTGTATATGTCAACCCCAATCTCACAATTTATCCCTCTTCCCCCTTTCCCTCTTGGTAACCTTAAGTTTTTTTTCTACATCTATGACTCTATTTCTGTTTTGTATATAAGTTCATTTGTACAATTTTTTTTAGATTTGACATATAAGTCATATCATATGATATTTGTCTTCCCCTGCTGACTTACTTCACTCAGTATGAAAATCTCTAGGTCCATCCATGTTGCTGCAAATGACATTCATTCTTTTTGATGGCTGAGTAATATTTCATTGTTTATATGTACCACATCTTTATTCATTCCGCTGTTGATGGTCATTTGGGTTGCTTCCATGCCCTGGTTACTGTAAATAGTGCTGCAATGAACATTGAGTTGCATGCGTCATTTCAAATTATGGTTTTCTCTGGAGAAAAGGGAACTCTCCTACACTGTTGGTGGGAATGCAAATTGGTACAACCATTATGGATAGAAGTACATAGGTTCCTTAGAAAACTAAAAATAGAGCTACCATATGATCCAGAAATCTGACTCCTGGGCATATATCCAAAGTGGATTAGTCTTGAATGTAAGACCTGAAATCATAAAACTCCCAGAATAATACATAGACAGTAACCTTATCGCCTTCAGTCTTTGTGATGTTTTCCTGGATCTAATTCCAAAGGCAAAGGAAATAAAAACAAAAATAAATAAATGGGCTTACATCAAACTAAAAAAGAAAAAAATTCCACACTGAAGGAAATCATAATCCAAATGAAAAGGCAATGTATGAATGGGAGAAGATATTTACAAATAATGTGTCTGATAAGGGGTTAATATCCAATAAATGTAAAAAACTCTCACCACTCAACAATAAAAGAAACAAACAACCCGATAAAAAAAATTGGGCAAAGAATGTGAACAGATATTTATCCAAAGAAGGCATAATCATGGCCAATAGAAAGATGAAAAATTGGTCAACATCACTAATTGTCAGAGAAATGAAATTCAAAACTACAATAAGATTAACCCCTGCTAGAATGGCTATTGTCAAAAGGACAGGGAATAACAAATGTTGGAGAGGATGTAGAGAATAAGGAACCCTTGTACTCTGTTGGTGGGACTGTAAATTGCTGCAGGCATCACTAAAAATATTATGGAGTTTCCTTTAATAATTAAGAATAGAACTACCATTTGACCCAGCTATTGCACTTCTGGATATTTATCTGAAGAAAATTAAAACACTAATTTGAAATATATGCACCACTTTATTCATTGCAGCATGTATTTACAGTAGCCAAGATATGGGGAAAACTATGTGTTCATCAATAGATGAATGGATAAAATATGGTGTGTGTGTATATATATGTGTGTATGTATATACACATATTATATATGTGTGTGTATATGTATATACACACACATATATAATGGAATACTAGTCAGCCATAAAAAGTATGAAATCTTGTCATTTTTTTACCAGGCTGATAACCCGTTGAATAGGATTCTCAAGTAATTACTCCTCTTCTTTCACTATTTCCACACCCCCCACAAAAAATATTTTCATGACCACAATGCATAATCTTGGATGTTTTCTGGAATTTTCATTTTGTGTAAATTTGGTCCTATTGTCTATTGCTCTTGATATTTATGTTCATTCCTTCTCCTCAGCCAATTATGACATGGAATTAACTTTTCATATTAATGGAAAAATCCACCTCTCCTAAAAATAGTATATTGTCATGCAAAACATTACTTTGTAATTAGTGAGCCTTTCACATGTGCCAGGCACCTGTACTGAGTAGGTTTTATAACTACCTATCATGCCTTCCTGACTCTTATACTCTGCTTACTGGAATTCCACAATTTCTTTCTTATTAATTCAGTTTAGGGCAGTGTCTGTAATAAATTGCAATACCATTGGGAGAGTTAACCTATTAAACATGGCCAGTCATTTACACTTTCCCCTGACCCTATCTTAAAAACAGATGTAGATAGAGGATAGAGAAGAGAGTAAGAATCTCCTAATCTAGCCTGAGTCATTCGCGACCATTCTGCCCTCCAGCTTGTTAGAGGAAAGTCAGGGTGATTTCTATGTATGCTTGCTTAGAAATGCCAGCCTGCTCCTTCCTCTCCACAGCCTGTTTCAGCTGTAGCCCAATTAAATTCAACAGTTCAGAGGTGTTCAGAGTAATGCTTTCAACATAAAACCTCAGTTGTCCTTAGGGCTCTTCATTCTTTTTAGTGCTCTTTAAATTTGAAATATTCTTCCAACAAAATAAATCACATTTACAAATGAAGAAAAAAATACAAGAAGTGATAATGAGGATTTTGATAATTATAAGAATATCTTCAATCATCAAAATTAAAGATTATTTTAGTACCAGCTGGAATCTCAATACGTTTTATCTAAAACTCCAAGAAAATAATATTTTCTTGATTGAAGAGGATGAAGGGTGAGAGTGGGATACAACTGTGCTATATGTATAATAAAACCAAAAAAAACAAGAATTAATATTTCATAATTTGGGGGAATATTTAAAATATTAGCCCACCCAATCCCCTACAATTTCTACATTTAATCACATAGAATATATCTCACACCACTCATACCCTGCTGAATCTAGCCAGTGAATGCACCATACGTATCTCTGTCTAGGTAATCTCAACCTCAATCCTGAGAAAGCAAAATCTGGCAGCCAACAATTGTTCCTCCATTTAAAATTACAAGTACATTAAGGTATTCCTAAGGACTTTGGAATTATTACAGATAACTAAGGTCTGAAAAAATATGACACAAAATATGTGACTTTTAGTCTATATAAATCTGATCCTTAAGTAACATATCCAATACATGAAGCAGTCCTTGGTAAGGTCTGAATTTGGTGGATCATTGCTGTGTAGAAACTTAAGATATATGAATTTTGCAGGGTAAACCAATATTAAACCCATTCATTTAGTCATTCACTCAGCAAATATTTACTTAGTGCCTACCATGTGCCAGGCACTGTTCTAGAAGCCAGGGTATAGTAATGAACAAAACAAACTAAAGACCCTGCCCTAGAGAATCTTATGACAGATAATAAACATTAAACATATGAAATGACTGTTTCCAGTATGTTAAAAGGCAATATTTCTAAAGCATATAGGAAAAAAAGAAAAAAAAAAAAAAGTCAAGCAGGGAAGGGGGAATCCGGAATTCAAAAGGAAGAGATAGGGTAGGATGTATGGGAGGCAGCAAGAAGCAAATTTACCTATTTCATTTATCTCAGAGGTCCTTATTTGTTGAGTGAATCCCATATTTTATAAAGATTAAATTTATTTACTAAAATTGGAATTAGGAAACTCAAAGTTTCATTTGGTAATGATAATAAAACTTTCTTTAGAACTTATTGTTATGAACACTGTTAAATTACATGAATTATTTTACATAATACTCTCAGAAATATCTGAGACACTTAATGCTACTCTGTGAACTTTAAAGATGGAACATATGGTTAAGAGAGGTATAATATTCACCCAGTTCCAGACATTATCAGAGCTGAAATTTAATCTGTGTTTTTTTTATCCCAAATCCATGCTATTATTAATTACTGTACCTCTCATATATTTCTCATCTATTTTTGGAAAATATTCTGAACTCATGTTTATTTACTTTTCTATTTATACTTGCTTAACAATTAGAAAAATGTTTCTGGATGGCTCATGGAGTTTTAATGACTCCTTTTTATTAGCAAATATTAGATACGTATTCTAGAAAATTTAGGAAAAATGCAAAGAAAAATATGTGGGATCCTATAGTCTCAAGATCATTTTGCATATTTTCTATGATGGTTAGCTTTTTTACCTATCTATATATCATGAGCATTTCCTTATATCATTAAATATTTTCAAGGCTATATCTAATGAGTATAAAACAATTACCCATATGAAACTATCACAATTCATTTACCAATCCATTACAAATCGAGGTGGGTTTCCAGTTTTTTTTTTAATTTACCTAAACACAGAATTAATTAGGTTTTCAGTGAAAAGTCATCATTTTCTAAAGATAACACCTAAATATGAAATGGCTACATGAAAAAAATAGGTAATCAGAGATATTATATTTAGCTATATCACTACTCCCCCCAGAAAATCTGAATCATCCCACAGGCAAAATGTCAGCTTGTTCATGTCCCAACATGCCAGTCAATACTGTGGATATATAAGTATATGTACAATACAACCTGTAATGTATTTATTGATTTTTCAGTTTTTTTTTTTTTTTTCCTACGAACAGCTTGCTTATACAAACATGTATTTATTGAGCATGTATGACAGGTCAGGAATTTTTTAAGTGCTTCTGATATTTTAATTCATTTTAATTCTTTAAACTATTCTATAAATAATACATATTTTCTAGAATTTGTGGTAGGCTGAATAACAGCTCTCCACTGATATACATGTTCCCATCCCTGGGACCTGAAAATATGTTACTTTACATGGCAAAAGTGACTTTCCTTGTGTGATTAAGTTGAGGATCTTTATTACCCTGGGTTTTCTGGGTAGTTTAATGTAATCATGAAGGTCCTTACAATAAAGTATAATAAGGAGGCAGCAGGGTCAGAGTCAGAGAAAACAATATGAAGCTGGATGCAGAAAGTAAAGTAAAGTGGACCATGAGCCAAAGAATTCTGACAGTCTCTAGAAAGTGAGGAAGGTGAGGAAATGAATTCTCTCCTAGAGCTTCCAGAAGGAAGGCAGCCTTCCCAACCCTTTTTGGACTTCTGACTTCCATAACTGTGTATAATAAATCTGTTTTGTTATAAGCCACTAATTTTTTGGTAATTTGTTACAACCACAATAAGAAATTAATATAGATTTTCTTACCTCGAAGAGGAATGCTGCTGTAGCACATATCTAAAAATGTGAAAATGACATTGGAATACAGTAATGGGTAGAGGCTGAGAGAATTTTGAGGAGCATGCTTGAAACTGCTTTGTTTGCTTTATACAGAGTGTTAGCAGAAATATGAATGTTAATGACTCTGCTAGTGACAATTCCAAAGAGTGAGGAAGAAAGTAGAAAAAATCTATATTGTCCTAGAGAATACTTAAGTCATCACAAAGAGATTTCATAGAAATATAGACCTTAAATGCATTGTTTGTGAGGATTCAGAAGGAAGTGAATAATACGTTACTGAAAAATGGAGGAAAAGAGATACTTGTTATTTTAAGGCAGAAATTTAGTGAAATTGTGTCCTACAGCTATATGGAAAACACAACTGGATATTTAGTTAAAGATATTCTCAAGTTAAGAGTTGAAGGCATAGCCTGCTTTCTGTGTCCTACTTATAGCAAAATGGGATAAATTGAGGGAATAACTATTAAGCAATAAGAATAAAGACTTGGTGATATGGGAAATTATCAGCTACCAATACTGCAAAAGATGTTGAAATTAAGAGATAACACTGGCAGGAAAAAATACTCTGGAGAGGAAACCACATACAAAGAACAAATTTTGCCAATGCCTTGGATGGAACAAAAGCTTAGAATATTCGGTCACACAGAGGACTCTTTGAAGATATTAGGCATGTGACTCATGGGTCCCCTCAGAAAACTCAAGAGAAAAAATGGAGATGTAATTATCTAGGAAGGACCAGTCCAAGAATGTCATGCTCCTGGGCTGACACTGTGCATGATATTGCAAACAAAAATCAATCAGTCACATAGCTAGTAGACTTGGGATACTTACATTTTATTTATTCCTGAATTATGCACTTTGGAAAGTAGGGCAGACTAATAAGCTTGATGATTGGTTCAAGAAAAATTACCAATTATTTGAGGACTTAAACATTTTTAATACGTGAGAAAAATAGACAAAAATGAAGAATAATTAAATGATTCACTGTGTTATAACATTGTAGTAGGAGTTAAGCAAAGAGGGAAGTATGTGGAGGAGTTGAGTCTTCCAGGAAGGAGGTATAATTTAAACTGGACTTTTAAGCATAGATGTTATTTTCTTGTTGGGCAGAGTGGGAGACAAGCAATGAGAAAAAATAACTTCTTGACATGTACACACTGCTATACTTAAAATAAATATCCAACAAGAAAAAAAATAATAACTTCAGGGTATATGTATAGATTGGCTTAAAAGAGAAAGACTTAGTTTGAGCATTGGGGGAGATTTTGCTAGATGGGTAAAATATGATCAGAATATATAAAGGGTGATGTTTAAATATTCCTCTTTTTTAAAATATTCCTCTTTTATTAGAGGAATAGTAGGGTATCATTGATAAGAATAAATTACTGGAGGCTTGAAGCAATCACACTTGTGTTTGTTTTGAGTTAAAAAGCTTATATTTTTTTAACAACACACCATTTGAGGAAATAAATATGAGAATTATTAGGTTGGCAAAAGTATAAACAGAAGAATGTAGTCTTTTTTACAATCACAAATGCATTTATTTATTTTTGTCTTGCATGATTTTATTTGTGTGCATTTGTACTTACACTCGTAAAATATTAACTGTATATGAATTCCAAGTCTATTTACAAAGGAGTGCAAATAATTATGCTGAAGTTCCTGTACAGTATGTCAAACATCAAGCCAGTGTTTACCTAAAGGTGGAATGTGAAATGTGTCACAATTACAGGTTTTATTTGCTCTTGTTAAGCTCCAATTAATTTTGTTTCTATTCTTTTCTTTTTAATAAATTATTTCATCAAATTTTATGTTTTCTGAAAGATTTATCTTTGCCCAATTATTTTAAAATACTCAGACATTTAAAAAAAAATAACTCTCTTAGATTCAGAGACATTTTGAAGTATTTGAAACTCAACTTGCTAAAAATAATCAGATAATAAGATCATTAAGCTTTGTTTCCCATTTGGGATAAAAGCATTACTATTGATTTAAAATGTACTAATTAAGCTAGTTTCAGAACCTTAAGGAGTTGGAACCTGAAAAATCTGATTTCATGGTCTTTGGTTTTCTGCCTTTTAGCCCACATCTACATAAAATGGAGCAAATCATGTCAAGCTTCATCTACTGCTTTTACCTAATACAATTACTCTACTACAACTTTAGTTTTGTTAGTCACACATTTATTACCATTCCTATTCCCACATGTATCCTTCATTGATTTCACAGTGTCTGAATTAGTATCTACTTCCTTTCTTCTACATCATGTTCTTCAACACAACATATTCCTTAAAGTAGCTTGTGAAACTACTCTCAGCTCTTTCTTTCTGCGTTTAAAATCTGTATATGGAAAATTATCAAGCATATTGTCAAATTTCTAAATAGTGAGTTGTCTTGTATTTTTTATGTAGCCTAAAATTAAAGAGTCTTAGAAAGTTCCCTCAATCTGCGTATATTATCTTCAAATAAAATGCTATGTAAACAAACATATATAAAAAGTAATCAATGAAATACAATGACATGAAACATTTTCATTTATTTATTATTTTTTAAATTAATTTTTATTGGAGTATTGTTGATTTACAATGTTGTATTCCCAACTTACTAACCCCTCTTTCCCCCTTGGTAACCTTAAGTTTATTTTCTACATCTGTGACTCTGTTTCTGTTTTGCAAATAGGTTCATTTGTACCATATTTTTTAGATTCCACATATAAGTGATATCTTATGATATTTGTCTTTCTCTGACTTACTTCACTCAGTCTAACAATCCTTAGGTCCACATATGTTTCTGCAAATGGTATTATTTCATTTTTTATGGCTGAGTAATATTCCCTTTTATATATGTACCACATCTTCTTTATCCATTTCTCCATTGATGGACACTTAGGTTGTTTCCATATTCTGGCTATTGTAAATAGTGCTGCAATGAACATTAGGGTACATGTACCTTTTCAAATTATAGTTTTCTCCAGTTATATGTCCAGGAATCAGATTGCTGGATCATATGGTAGCTCTACCTTTAGATTTTTAAGGAACTTGCCTACTGCTCTCCATAGTGGCTGTACCAATTTACTTTCCCACCAACAGTGTAGGAGGGTTCCCTTTTCTCCACACCCTCTCCAGCATTTATTGTTTGTAGATTTTTTGATGATGGTCATTCTGAGCAGTGAGAGATGATACCGCGTTGTAGTTTTGATTTGCATTTCTCTAATAATTAATGATGTTGAGCATCTTATCATGTGCCTCTTGGCCATCTGTATGTCTTCTTTGGAGAAATGTCTATTTAGATGTTCTGCCCATTTTTTGATTGGGTTGTTTGTTTATTTGTTATTGAATTTCATGAGATGATTATACATTTTGGAGATTAATTCTTGTCAATCGCTTTTTTTGCAATTATTATCTCCCATTCTGTGAGCTGTCTTTTCATTTTTTTGATGGTTTCCTCTGCTGTGCAAAAGGTTTTAAGTTTAATTAGGTTCCACTTGTTTATTTTTGGTTTATTTTTATTACTCTTGGATATAGATCAAAAAAGATCTTGCTGTAATTTAAGTCAGAGAGTGTTCTGCCTATGTTTTTCTATAGGAGGTTTACAGTATCCGGTCTTACATTTAGGTGTTTAATCCATTTTCAGCTTATATTTGCATATGGTGTTAGGCAATGTTCTAATTTTATTCTTTTACATGTAGCTGCCTAGGTTTCTCAGCACCACTTACTGAAGAGCCTGTCTTTTCTCCATTGTGTAATTTTGCCTCATTTGTCATAGATTAGGTGGCCATAGGTGTATGGTTTTATCTCTGGGTTTTCTATCCTGTTCCATTGATCTATATTTCTATTTTTGTGTCAGTACCATACTGTTTTGATTACTGTAGCTTTGTAGTATATTCTGAAGTCAGGGAGCCTGATTCGTCCAGCTCCACTTTTCTTTTTCAACATTCAGAGTCTTTTGTGTTTCCACAGAAATTGTAAAAATTTTTGTTCTAATTCTGTGAAAAATGTTATTGTCAATTTGGAAGCGATTGAATGAATTTGTAGATTACTTTGGGTAGTATAGTCATTTTAACAATATTGATTCTTCCAATCCTAGAACATGGTATATCTCTCCATCTGTTTGTATCACCTTTCTTGGTATTTTATTCTTTTTGATGTGACAGTAAATGGGATTATTTCCTTAATTTCTCTTCTGATCTTTTGTTTTTAATGTGTAGGAATGCAAGAGATCTCTGTGTAATAGTTTTTTACACTGCAACTTTACCAAATTCATTCATGAGCTCTAGTAGTTTTCTGGTTGCATCTTTAGGATTTTCTATGTATAGTATCATGTCATCTGCAAACAGTGGCAGTTTACTTCTTTTCCTATTTAGATTCCTTTCATTTCTTTCTCTTCTCTGATTTCCATGGCTAGAACCTCCAAAACTATGTTGAATAAAAGTGGAGAAAGTGGACATCTTTGTCTTTTTCTTGATGTTAGTGGAAATGCTTTCAGTTTTTTACCATTGAGAATGATGTTTGCTATAGGTTTGTCATATATAGCCTTTATTATGTTGAGGTAGTTTCCCTCTATGCCCACTCTCTAGGGAGTATTTTTTTTTATCATAAATAGGTATTGAATTTTGTCAAAAGCTTTTTCTTCATCTAGAGATGGTCATATGGATTTTATTCTTCAGTTTGTTAAAGTGATGTATCACATTGATTGATTTACATATGTTGAAGAATCCTTGCATCCCTCAGATAAATCTCATTTGATCATGGTGTATCATCCTTTTAATGTGTTGTTGGATTCAGCTTGCTAATATTTTGTTGAAGATTTTTGTGTCTCTGTTCATCAGTGATATTGGCCTGTAATTTTTTGTGTTTGTGAGATATCTTTGTGTGGTTTTGATATCAGAGTGATGGTGGCCTCATAGAATGAGCTTGCAAGCATTCCTTTCTCTGTAAATTTTTGGAAGAGTTTCATAAGTGTAGGTGTTAACTCTTCTCTAAGTGTTTGATATAATTCTTCTGTGAAACCATCTGGTCCTGGACTTTTGCTGGTTGGAAGATTTTTAATCACAGTTTCAATTTCAGTACTTGTGATTGGTCTGTTCATATTTTCTATTTCTTTCTGGTTCAGTCTTAGAAGGTTGTGCCTTTCTAAGTATTTGCCCATTTTTTCTAGGTTTTCCATTTTATTGACATGTAGTTGTTTGTAGTAGTCTCTTGTGATCCTTTGTATTTCTGTGGTGTCAGTTGTAAGTTCTCCTTTTTCATTTTTAATTTTATTGATTTGAGTCCTCTCCTTTTTTCTTGATGAGTCTTACTAAAGGTTTATCATTTTTGTTTATCTTCTCAATGAACCAAATTTTATTTTCCATGATCTTCCCTATTGTTTTCTTCATCTCTATTTCATTTATTTCTGCTCTGTTCTTTATGATTTCTTTTCTTTTTCTAACCTTACGTTTTGTTTGTTCTTCTTTCCCTTGTTGCTTTAGGTGTAAGGTTAGGTTGTTTATTTGAAAAATTTTCTTGTTTCCTGAGGTAAGATTGTATTGCTATTCACTTCCCTATTAGAACTGCTTTTGCTGCATCCCATAAGTTTTGGATTGTAATGTTTTCATTATCATTTGTCTTTAGGTATTTTTTAATTTCCTCTTTCATTTTACCAGTGATCCATTGGTTGTTTAGTAACATATTGTTTAGCTTCCATTTTTTGGTGTTTTTTACATTTTTTTTCCTGTAATTGATTTCTAATCTCATAGTGTTGTGTTCAGAAAAGATGCTTGATATGCATTCAATTTTCATAAATTTACCAAGGCTTGATTTGTGTCCCAAGAAGCATTCTATCCTGAAGAATGTTCCATGCGCACTTGAGAAGAAAGTGTATTCTGTTGCTTTCAGATGGAATGTCCTATATATATATCAGTTAAGTCTATTTGGTGTAATGTATCATTGAATGCTTGTGTTTCCTTATTAATTTTCTCTCTGGATGATCTGTCCATTGGTGTAATTGGGGTGTTAAACTCCCCCACTGTTATTTTGTTACTGTCAATTTCTCCTTTTATAGCTTTTGGCCTTTGCCTTATATGTTGAGGTGCCCCTATGTTGGCTGCATAAATGTTTACAATTGTTATATCTTCTCCTTGGATTGATCCTTTGATCTTTATGTAGTGTCCTTCATTGTCTTTTTAAACAGCCTTTGTTTTAAAGTCTATTTTGTCTGATATTAGAATTACTACTCCAGCTTTCTTTTGATTTCTTTTGCATGGAATAACTTTTTCCATACCCTCACTTTCAGTCTGTAGGTATCCGTAGATTTGAAGTGTGTCTCTTGTAGACAGCATATATATATGGGTCTTGTCTTTGTATGCATTCAGCCTGTCTATGTCTTTTGGTTGTAGCATTTAATCCATTTACATTTAAGGTACTTATTGATATGTATGTTCTTATTTCCATTTTCTTAATTGTTTTGGGTTTGTTTTTATAACTCGTTTTTCTTCCCTTCCTCTTTTGTTCTCTTCTCTTGTGGTTTGATGACAATCTTTAATGCTGTGTTTGGGTTGCTTTTTCTTTTTTGTGTGTGTATCTGTTGTAGTTTTTGTTTGTTTGTTTGTTTGTTTTGCTGTATGCAGGCCTCTCACTGTTGTGACCTCTCCCGTTGCGGAGCACAGGCTCCAGATGCGCAGGCTCAGCAGCCATGGCTGACAGGCCCAGCCGCTCTGCAGCATGTGGGATCTTCCAGGACCGGGGCACGAACCCGCATCCCCTGCATCGGCAGGCGGACTCTCAGTGACTGTGCCACCAGGGAAGCCCAACTGTTGTAGTTTTTAGGTTTGCTTTTCCCAAGAATATTTAATATAACAGTCTTTGTATGTACAAGGGTGTTTTAAGTTGCAGGTCTTTTTCCTGCCTGTAGAAGTTTCTTTAGCATTTGTTGTAAAGGTGGTTTGGTGGTGCTGAATTCTTTAACATTTCCCTTGTCTGTAAAGCTTTTGATTTCTGTGTCAAATCTGACTGAGTGCCTTGTTGAGTAGAATATTCTTGCTTGTAGGTTTTTCCCTTTCAACACTTTAAATATGTCATGCCACTCCCTTCTGGCATGAGTTTCTGCTGAAAACTCAGCTGATAACTTTATGGGGATTCCCTTGTATGTTATTTATTGCTTTCTCCTTGTTGCTTTAAATAATGTTTGTTTGTCTTTAATTTTTGTCAGCTTGATTAATATATGTCTCAGTGTGTTCCTCCTTGGGGTCATCCTTTATGGGTTTCTCTGCATTTCCTGGACTTGAGTGAGTGTTTCCTTTCTCATGTTAGGCAAGTTTTCAACTATAATACCTTCAAATATTTTCTCAGGCCCTTTCTCTTTCTCTTCTACTTCTGGGACCCCTATAATGCAAATGTTGGTGTATTTAATGTTGTGCCAGATTTCTCTGGGACTGTTCTCATTTCTTTTCTTTCTTTTTTCTTTATTCTGTTCCGTGGCAGGGATTTCCACCCCTCTGTCTTCCAGTTCACTTATTTGTTCTTCTGACACAATTATTCTGCTATTTTTTCTTCTAGTGTATTTTTCATTTCAGTTATTGTATTGCTCATCTGTTTGTCCTTTAAATCTTCTAGCTCCTTGTTAAACATTTATTTTATCTTCTCGATCTGTGCCACCATTCTTTTTCTGAGATCTTGGATCATCTTTACTACCACTACTCTGAATTCTTTTTTAGGTAGATTGCCTATCTCCTTTTCACTTAGTTGTTCTTATGGGTTTTTATCTTGTTCCTTTGTTTGCAACATATTTTTCTGTCCTCTCATTCTGTCTAACTTTCTGTGTTTGTGGTCCCTGTTCACAGGCTGCAGGATCACAGTTCCTCTAGATTCTCTTGTCTTGCCCCTGGTGGTGAGGTTGGTCTAAGGGTTTGTGCAGGCTTCCTGTTGGGAGGGACTGGTGCCTGCCCTCTGGTGGGTGGAGCTGCATCTTGTCCCTCTGACAGGCAGGGACATGTCAAAGGGTGTATTTTGAGTTTGGTGTGATCTCAGTACAACATTAGGCAGCCTGTCTTCTGATGGGTGGGGCTGTGTTCCTATCTTGGTGGTTGCTTGACCTGATGCTTTCCAGCACTGGACCCTGCAGTTTGATGTGTTGGGTCGGTCTTAAAGCCAACATTTGGAACTCCAGGAGAGCTCACTCTGACCAATATTCCCTGGGGCTTCCACTACCCATGTCCTTGTACTCACAGTGAGCTATAGTCAGCCTTGCCTCCCCAGGAGACCCTCCAAGACCCCTAGGCAGGTGTATCCCAGGTTCCTATGGAGGTATTGCTTAGTACTTGGTTGCAGTGTATGTGAGAACTTGTGTTCACCTTCCAAGAGTGGAGTCTTTGTTTCCCGCAGCCCTGTGAATTTTTGCACTCAAGCACTGCTGGACTTCAAGTCTAAATGCTTTGGGGGTTCTTTCGCCTAATACCAGTCCCTCAGGCTGTCTTGGAGGGCCATTTTATATGGAAAAGTCTCTGTTTACCTGTGTGGGTTTAATTTTTTTTTTTTTGGTGCAAGAGTTTTTTTTTTTTTTTTTTTTTCTAATATAGATGTCTGCCACCACTTTCCTCTGCATATGATGGCCATTATCTCTTTTATAAGAGGTGTGACTGATATTGTGGTGACCAGAGACTGCACTAGATATTGAGCAGTGCCTGCCCTTTGCTCTGTAGTTGTCACTGCTGTTCAGAGGTGGGATCTGCTCCCTAGTTGTTGGAGTAGTGACCTCCAGATCTATTTCTTAGCTGTGTTTATGCTCTGTGGTGTGAGGTAGGTGGGGTTGGAGTACTCTCACTGCGGGAGAGCCCACTGAGTATTCCTCTTCTGGAGTTGTTCACCTGTGCATGTGCTTGGTTGTGTCAAGTTTCACCCATTGTGCTAGCTCTCAGATTACTCTGTTGTTGACACTGCTCGTGGCCCCACCTTAACTAGGGCTATGCTGGCAATTGGCCCTGGTGTCTCTCAGGCATTGTTTTCACCAGGCCTCCAACATAGATCCACTGATATCAGATCCCAGGGTTGTAGTAATCATAGATGTGGACCGCCATGGACCCTATGGGAGCAGCCCAGACTCTGGTCTGGCCCAACCCCCATGTGTATGTGTCGAGAAAGTCTACAGCCACTAAAATGAGGCCCATCTTACCTGCAGGAGCACTTGCTGTCCATTCAGATGTTCTCTAGGCACTGAGTTTACAAAGCTTGTCACGGGGGTGTCAATTCATGGTTTGAGCAGCTGAGAGGAGAGATTTCAGTTTCTCTTCCTTAGTTGCATGGCCCCTTGGATTCAGCTATGGTTTCAGCCCCATGTTGGCATGTGGGTCACCCACAAGGATCTGCTCCCTAGGCTGCCCTGGAGCACATTAGTCCACCCTGGTGAGGAGTGGGAACAGAGATGGTGACAGCAGAGTCACAGGAGCCCCAGTGGGGATGGGGCACGTGGGATAGCTGGGAGCCATGGGCACAAGAGAGCTGACCCTGGTGGCAGCCCTTCCTAGTACCCAGGAGACAGGGGACAGTTCATGAGGAGAGAAGCTGCAATGACCCCCTGGTCCCTCGTGTAGCACTCAACAATGGTGCCTCACTTCTATGACGGTCTGGGTTTTGTCCACAAGCATTGCCAGTTTTAGATTTCCTCACTTCTGCCCCTTCAGCCTGTCTAAACAGCAGTCCTCTCCCTGGGTCTGCTCTCCAAACCCTGCATCCCAATACCCAGCCCCCATTAACAATGGTCACACATCTCAGGCTGGGAAATTCAGGGCTGTGGCATGGACCATCTATGTAGGTCTCACACTGTCCTGCCTGGCACAGGGTGGTTGCTGCATTCTCCTCTGATAGCCCCCAAAGCTTCCCTTCTGTCTCAACTGATCTCCCTGCTGGTGAGGCTTCCCTGAATGCAGGAACGTCTCCTCTACTTCAGCTCCACCACCCGTAGGGGCACAGGTCCTGTCCTGCTTCCTTTCCTCTTCCTTTTCCTTTTTTTCTTTCTTTCATCCTACCTGGTCACGGGGGATCTCTCTTTTCCTAAAAGTTGTCTAATTTCTTCTGCTAGTGTTCAGCTGGTGCTCTGTGAGAATTTTTCCATTTATATATGTATTCTTGACACATTTGTGAGATGAACTCCACATCCTCTTACTCTTCCACCATCTTGACTCCTATGAAACATTTTCAAATATAACAGCCAGTTGTAATTTGTATTCTTCCCCCAGCTACAATCCCATATAATACTGGATAAAAAAAAAAAAAAAGACAATTTCATTTTTTTTAATTGATAAACTTCAAACAAAGATAAGGAAATCTCTAATTGTTAAAATAAAGCAGGAAATCAAAATGAAACAGGTAAACACACTGGTTCCTGGTGTGCTAAGTTATTAGGGTTTATAGAATCAGAAGATCTGGATATTTGGGGCAATGGATATATTACTCAAATAAATAAAGAAATGATTTCTTATCCCCAAGGCAAAGGGAAAAATAGAACTGAGGCAACTATCATATATTTTGGCTCTAAAATCACTCTGTCCACACTAAAAGGAAGTAAGAAAAAATTGCCTGCCCCATTACTAAAGAAAGATATGCTAATGGACATAACTATGAAAAAATATGGTGCAGGAGAAATCAAAACTGCAGTTAAATACAGCTGCTTGTGACCAACATGAGATAACATAACTTAATTTTCTCCTGCCCCTAACAATTATAAAAACAAAACAAAATCAAAATATATGAAATAATGGATTTCAGAGAGTGAACATCAAGCAATAAGTGAAAGTGAACACTGAAAAAGAGGAAATGAATGAGGTGGCCATATGATTGTGCCTGATTACTGACTGGAGAGAGCTTCTAGAGTGTAGTGCAAGAAGGTGAAAATGAAGTCTGGCAGTCTCCCTAAGTTGAGAAGACAGATCTGGAAGTCCCAATAGATCAAAGTAGTCAGAGCTCATAGGGCAGATTAAAGAAGAAGAGGAAATAATATAGAAAGAGTTGGGTCTTTTGATACTTGCCAATGTTCCTCTTAATGTTGAACCTGAGCATTGATCAGCATATGCATGTTAGGAAAATATCTAAGGTCTGGAAAAGACCTACCCTAAAGGAGAAGATAAAACAATTCCCAGGGATCACATAGCACTGGAAAAATTTCATGTTCCCCCAGCTAAAGGAAATAACCGACTGGACATTGGGTTGAGTAATAATTAGAAGAGAAATTCCCCAGTAGTAGGAGAAAGTCAGCCCTAGATTACAGTAGTCTATAAAGTTAAAAAAAATATTAAGTTGTTTCTAAGTAACCACATCACAAAACAAAGCTTAATAATTTTATAGGAATATGAAAATAAGACTCAAAAACACAAATTCACAGTACCTGGCACCTTATCAAACATTACCAAGCCTGAAAAGAAGTGGGAAAATATGATCCCTAATGAGATAAATAAATCTTTATAAAATGGCACAGGAATGTCACAGATTTTATAATTAGTACATAAGGACATTAAAGTAGTTATAACTCTTTTCCATATCTTCAGGGGGGTAGAGGAAAAAAGTAAGCATATTAAGCATATTAAGTGAGACACAGAAGAAATTTAAAATGAGGCTCAGATTGAATTTCTATATATTAAAATCAGTGTCTGACATGAAAAATTCACATGAACATATGAATGACAGATTAGAAACTGCAGGGAAAAAGGTGAGTGAGCATGAAAACACAGCAGTAAAACTAACCAAAACAAAACACATTGAGAAAATAAGACATTAGAAAGATGAAGGGAGTGTCACTGAAATTTTGAACAATCTCAAGAAGCCTAATATATGTGTAATAAGAGTCACTGAAGTGGAGAAGAGGAAAGTGGGTCAGATAAAATATTTAAAGTAATAGTGACTAAAACTTTTCCCAAATTTGATTAACACTACAAACACACAGATTCAAGAATTTCAAAGAATCCAAAGCTCAACCTTGAAGAAGAAAAATACAGAAAAGTCACATGATATTGAATTCCTTAAAAACAGAGGAAAAGCAAATACTTTAGAATCAGCTAGAGGGAACTGAAGAGATTTTACAAGCAGCATAACAAATATTAGAATGACAACAGAGTTCAACTGGAAAAAATAAGAGCCAGGAGACACTGAAGTAGTATCTTTGAAGTATTAACAGAAAAAAGTCAACTTAGCAAAAATATATTTTATAGTTATATTTTCAAAAGCAAAATAAAAACTTTTCCAGATATAATAAGGCTAAAATAATTGTTACCAGCATAACTGTACCATGGAAATTTTAAAGTAATTCTTTAAAATTTAAAGTAATTCTTTAAAATTTAAAGTAATTATTTCAGACAGAATGAAAACAATGTCATATGGAAATCTATATCTAATCAAAGGAATTATGAGCACCAGTCCCCCTAAAATAGTTAAATAGTTGGGTAAATCAGCCATGTTTTATTATAATTTTGAAATATCTTTAAAGATATTATTTAAAGCAAAAACAACACTGATGCAATTTAAAGTTTATTAAAGTGCATGACAATAATATAGCAAATGGCAGGAGGAGAAACTGGTTATATATGTACACCATAAACTATAAATCAATGTTAAAGAAAAGGGTTGTGGTGAATAAATCAACTAAGGTCAAATAGAATTACTAAAATATACATAACTAATACAAAAGGTGGAAAAAGAGAAGAAAAGGGGAGAAAATTAAATTAATAGAAATAAATAGCAGTATAGTACATCTAAACTCAAGTATATTGATAGCAACATTAAATCAATATGGTTTAGACACTCCAATTAAACATCAGAAATACACTAAAGAAAAATCTACTCTAAAGATAGCATTATAATTAGATACAAGTAAAATATATAACATGCTAACACTAATTTTAAAAAGATGGAGGGCTTCCCTGGTGGCACAGTGGTTGACAGTCCGCCTGCCGATGCAGGGGGACATGGGTTTGTGCCCCAGTCCAGGAAGGTCCCACATGCCGCAGAGCGGCTAGGCCCATGAGCCATGGCTGCTGAGCCTGCGTGTCTGGAGCCTGTGCTCTGCAATGGGAGAGGCCACAATAGTGAGAGGCCCACGTACCACCAAAAAAAAAAAAAAAAAAAAAAAGATAGAGTACTTATTTACATATCAAGTGTAATTTCATAGCAAAAAATATTACCAAGAATGAGGAGAAATATTTCTCATTGGTAATGGGATTGATTCATCAAACTGATAACAATCTTAATGTTTATGAACCTTATAATAGCACTTATAAATACATGAAACAAAATTTAATTGAATGAAAAATGTAATAAAGAAATACACAAATCTATAGTTTTATTTGAGCATTGATATTTGAACATTGATACAAGTAGACAGAAAATCAGTAAGGTAGAAATGACATAAACAACAGTGTCAATTATAAAAAAAAAATCCTCAATAAATTCCAAAGAATTAAACCTATAAACAGAATTTTTTCTGGTTACAATGGAATTAAACTAGAAAATAATAACAGAAAATCTTTTGAAAATGTCCAGATGTTTGTAAACTAAATAACATATTCCTGAATAACAACAAAAACAGCAACAAATAGGGAAATTAAAATCCATTATGGACCAAATTAAAAATATCATGAGAACCTATAAAAAATGTGAAAGCAGAGTAAAGAAATGTTTTTTGGGAAATTTGTAGCCATAATGAACTAAGTTAGAATACATATAAGAAAAGTTGCAAATTAATTACCTAAATTTCCACACTAAGAATTTAGATAAAAAGAACAAATTGACCAGTAGGCTGTCCAAACAGGCACTGGTGACCCTCCAAAGTGGCTTCCTCTTTGGGGTTAACCCTGCCCCACCAGGTGGGTGGCCTTGGCCACCAGCAGTGCCCTTGAAAAGCTTTTGCTCCAGGGGGTCATTCCTACACACCATCTTCCCACAACACATGTGGCCAGGCCTTGCAGGCACTCATACTTGGGACCAACCCCGCAAATCAGCAGCAGTTATGGCCAGAACTCTCAAGATAAATATATACTAGTGTTGCTGAAGGAAAACAGAGGTCTATATTTTAAGTGTGAGAAAAAAAAGATTACTGTTTAAGCTCCAAAACCCACAGGATATCCACAGTTCTTTATCCAACAGTGCAATTGGCTGAGGGGTCTAAGTACCAATTATTCCAAATATACCTGCTAAAAGAGAAAATGAAGATGACTGATTCAATCAAATTTTCAGTCAGAAATGTTCTTTTTTTTTGTTTATTTGTTTTTTGTTTTTTTTTTGTTTTTTTTTTTTTTGCGGTACACGGGCCTCTCACTGTTGCGGCCTCTCCCGTTGCAGAGCACAGGCTCCGGACGCGCAGGCTCAGCGGCCATGGCTCACGGGCCCAGCCGCTCCGCGGCATGTGGGATCTTCCCGGACCGGGGCACGAACCCGTGTCCCCTGCATCGGCAGGCGGACTCTCAACTACTGCGCCACCAGGGAAGCCCAGAAATGTTCTTTAACATGGTGGTCATATAAAGATTCATGGCTTGTTTCTGTATTTTGAGTAAGTTAAACTATGCTTCAATTCCTCAACTCTAAATAGATTCAATTACTAGAATAGTATTGGATATCACAGACAGGGAGAGTGATCTCTTAACCTAGTATCTATATGAAGTGGAATTGTATTCCATCAGAATATAACAAGTACTTTGCATAACTGTGTTTGTTGTCGTTATATATTTTTTAACAGAATTAATCAGTCCTTTTGCTTTTGACTTAATTGTTGAAAATCATGCTAAATCGTCTTTGTTTACTCCTGTTGTCATAAATATGGACAAAAGATTTTAAAGTGCCTCTCATCCATTTCTAAAGGAGGTAGCATAAGGCAATAAGCTTAGAATTAGGACCAAGATCAATAGCTGTCTGTTCCTGTAACTTAATAGCCATATTTAGCAAAATGCTTAATCATTTAATCGCTTATGTCCTTTTTTCATTAAACTATAAAATGAGTGATTACTGACCTATTTAATTTAAAACAATGATCAAAATTAAAATGACACAAGGCATATAAATACACTTTGTAACTTATAAAGCTCTATATAAGTATTTATCCATATTAATATGAAAAATATTTCTAAATCTACAGTGTGAACATATCCCAAAGTATGACCTGGGAGTTGTTGAGAATTTTCTACCTCTGATATTAGCATATTTTTCTTACTACTTTTGAATTCTTATGACTTAACCTATTTAAATTTGGAGGTTGTGCTACACCTTGTTTTATTTGCTCTAACTTGCAGTTCATTAGGCTGTATGAGAAGCTGGTTGCTGTACATATTTATATACTGTTAAATAATAAAAACAGCTATATACCCTTAAAAAAACTAATATAAGATTGTATGTCAAAAACAGAGCAAATTAAACACAAAATGATCAAAACACATTAAAAATAAAGATAAGGCAATAAATTAATGAAATAAAAACATTAAATAATAAAGAAAATCAAATCAGTCAAATGTAATTTATTTCAGAAATCAATTAGATTCTAGAAAGATATATCGATTAACAGAGTGAGATTCAGGGGCTTCCCTGGTGGCACAGTGGTTGAGAATCTGCCTGCTAATGTAGGGGACACGGGTTCGAGCCCTGGTCTGGGAGGATCCCACATGCCATGGAGCAGCTAGGCCCATGAGCCACAACTACTGAGCCTGCATTTCTGGAGCCTGTGCTCTGCAAAAAGAGAGGCTGCGATAGTGAGAGGCCCGCGCATGAAGAGTGGCCCCCGCTTGCCACAACTAGAGAAAGCCCTCGCACAGAAACTAAGACCTAACATAGCAAAAATAAATAAATTAATTAAAAAATCAAAACGTAACTATAGGTGCACATGAAAAGATCAATTCTTAAAAAAAAAAATAGAGAGAGTGAGATTCAGAGAAATTACTAATATAAGGGATGAGAAAGATGATGAGGGAATATTATGAAAACGTTATGATAATAAATTTGACAGTTTAGTTGGAGAAATGCCTAGAGAATTAACAAGCTTGCAAAGGTCACTCAATGAGAAATGAATAACCAGGACACTGTATATATATTCAATGAAATAATTTGTGGTTAAACAATTTTCAAGAAAGAAAATTTTAGACCCAGAAGGCTTCCTTTACTTCTTTCAAAAAATTAAAGAAGAAACATATTAATATACTAAATACTAAAGTACAAATTCCTGGTGTGCAAACCCAGGATCTCCCCAGGTAAAATCTGAAACAGGCCTCTGAACATGGAGGACAAGGAGTGATGGAAGAAAGAGACAGAAAATTCTAGATTGGTAGGTGGCAGGTTGGATAAGCAATGGAACTTATATATGAGGCTTGTCTTGGGTGGTTTCAAGAAGAGTAGATTTCTGCGTTCAACACCCCCCAAGAGTTTATATAGAGACTGCAATCATATATACCATCCTGATAGTCTCAACAACACATTGCTCTCAAACCTTTCCTTGGCAATGACTTCACATAGGGAGGTGAGCACAGCATACATTCCAAGGATAGAGGAAGGGTTCGGGAGCCTCTGATCACCCAAGTCCTGCTTGTGGGTCAATTGAGGGTCAAACCTTCTTGATGACCTCCTCCACACTAATCCACTAAAATACAAATATAAAAGTACTAAACTTCAAAACTTTTGTGTTTGATGCTGCACAGAACATCCACTAATAGGCAAAATAAGCGTGGAAGATTTTAGCATATTAAATGATCTCTAATATTTATCAAATAGATAAATACTGTAATTGATAGTGATCATTTCACACATCAAAATGGGCACTATCATTTTTAAAATTTATTTATCTGTTTTATCAATTGTATTTTCTTTCCAAAGAATCTCTTTTAAACATGCTTACAAATGGAAAGATTAAGCATATTTGTTAAAAACTTAATCTACATTAACTAAATTATTGTCTGTATGAGCAAAGTACACATATTCATATAACTATACTCTACTGCCAACTTAGTTGAAAGTTTTTAATAGATCTCTTTCTTCCTAATAGATGGAAAATAAAAACCCACATACACTGGAGAGTTGGTATAAATTCCTAAAAAGACATCCATGTTGAAGAGTAAGATTTTATCATTGAAATCAAGGAAAATAGACAAGAAAATGATTGTGAGTTGCACATTTATTTAAAAAAGATTAAATGACCTGTTTACTCCAATCTTTATTTCCTCATAGAGTCTATGGGCACAGGAAACCATGGTAATTGTTACTACTGAACTAAAGAAATTACATTTCTTTGTGGCAAATTTAGTGATGACATCTAATTTATTCAAAAGATGTCATTTGTAATCAGACTGTCAGGGCTTAAATTTTGATTTTACCTAGTCTTTTGTCAAAGTAGATTATGTGTCCAAAATACTCTTTGGACAAAAATATTCACTTTTCTGAGTCTTTGTTATTTCATCAATAAAGTAGTGATAGAAAAAGAAAATAAAGTAGTGATTGAAATAGAGATTACCTCAAAAGTAGATTGCAAGGGTTAAAAATTGCATAAATAACTCAGAAGAGTCCCTGGTATATCTAAGCACTTAATAACATTAGCTGTGATTGTTGTCATCACGGTAGTAAAGTATATTTAGATTTTTTCCTTGATTCAAACTTTGAGTCTATGCTTCTATCTTGCATAGACTAGTCTATTAGTCTTATCCAGTTAAATTAGTAATATCAAAGAATTAGACTCAAAGGCCAGCATTCCTTAACAAATTTTGGAAACGATCAATTCAAAAGGTAAGTATTCTTAAAATGTTTGAGGTAAATTCAAATATAGGCTTCATATGCATATTGGTTATTAAAATAATATGGTGTTTCTCAAAGGTATCAGCACTCTTTTAGATGAATCTCATGAAGATCAGAAATTTATTATGATTCCAGCAAATGTGAATCCAACGTAGGTGAAAAACAATTGAAACTCTTACTCAAGAGGTTTACAAGTTTATTTGATTCATAAACATCAGACAGTGCATCCTTTTTTTAATTAAGAAAATCTAGGTCAACAAACATATTTACACATATGATTAAATGTAACTTTATATAGTTGGGGATTATTCAGTATCCAAAATATACCTTTATTATTACCTAATCCTTTCTAATTACCTACAAATTCCTTTGGGGAGCTTTTGCTGCTTTATGTTTTCTATGCAATTGGGGATAGATATATAACTTGCATTAAATATTAAGTCAATTCTAAAAAGTTTGTCTTTAGACTGCATTCTTTTTATTAAACAGGTATTTAATGATATTAGGTTATTTATTTAAAAAGCAATGAGCAGCCATGGTGGAGTAAATGGTATTTGAATTGTCCTTCTATTCTAACCAACTTCAAAATATATGAAATGATTTTTCTCAGACAATGTGTAAAAGGCAGCATAGCCTGTGGGTCTTGAGACAAAAACAAAAATTAAGTGAGCCCTGTCATCACACTGGTTTTGGAATTGACATTTCTTTCAAGACCATGGAGAAGCAAGTATGAAGTCTTGCTGGGTTGAGTAGACAAATAATAGAGTTGAAATAGCGGGTAGACTTTACAGGGGAGATTATGATGGCTTCTGAAATTTGCTTACAGTTCCTCTTGAGCCTTTGGTTAAATACTAATGTCTACATGTTTAGGGTCAACTACACAGGGCCAGGCAAATAATAATTAATGGGAAAGAACTAATGCTAGGGAGCTGTAAACTGACCAATTGTCAGAGCCAACAAATATACACTTCCTCTTAGAGGATATGAGGTGTTTTGCTGCACATCTTTTTTTTTTTTTTTTTTCTATTTCATTTCATTTATTTTCTTAAACAGCAGGTCCTTATTAGTCATCAATTTTATACACACCAGTGTATATATGTCAATCCCAATCACCCAATTCAGCACAACCCCAACCCCAGCCCCCTGCCACTTTCCCCCCTCGGTGTTCATACGTTTGTTCTCTACATTTGTGTCTCAATTTCTTCCCTGCAAACTGGTTCATCTGTACCATTTTTCTAGGTTCCACATATATGCGTTAATATACAATATTTCTTTTTTTTTTCTGACTTACTTCATTCTGTATGACGGTCTCTAGATCCATCCACGTCTCTACAAATGACCCAATTTTGTTCCTTTTCATGGCTGAGTAATATTCCATTGTAGTTATGTACCACATCTTCTTTATCCCTTCATCTGTTGATGGGCATTCAGGTTGCTTCCATGACCTGACTATTGTAAATAGTGCTGCAATGAACATTGAGGTTCATATGTCTTTTTGAATTATGGTTTTCTCTGGGTATATGCCCAGTAGTGGGATTGCTGGGTCATATGGTAATTCTATTTTTAGTTTTTTAAGGAACCTCTATACTGTTCTCCATAGTGGCTGTATCAATTTACATTCTCACCAACAGTGCAAGAGGGCTCCCTTTTCTGCAGACCCTCTCCAGGATTTGTTGTTTGTAGATATTCTGATGATGCCCATTCTAACTGGAGTGAGGTGATGCCTCATTGTAATTTTGATTTGCATTTCTCTAATAATTAGTGATGTTGAGCAGCTTTTCATGTGCTTCTTGGCCATCTGTATGCCTTATTTTGAGAAATATCTATTTAAGTCTTCTGCCCACTTTTGGACTGGGCTGTTTGTTTATTTAATATTGAGCTGCATGAGCTGTTTATATATTTTGAAGATTAATCCTTTGTCAGTTGATTCATTTGCAAATATTTTCTCCCATTCTAAGGGTTATCTTTTTGTCTTGCTTATGGTTTCCTTTGCTGTGCAAAAGCTTTGAAGTTTCATAAGGTCCCATTTGTTTATTTTTGTTTTTATTTCCATTACTCTAAGAGGTGGATCAAAAAAGATCTTGCTGTTATTAATCCTAAAGAGTGCTCTCTGTATGTTTTCCTCTAAAAAATTTATAGTGTCCAGTCTTACGTTTAGGTCTCTAATCCATCTTGAGTTTATTTTTTATGGTGTTAATGAGTGCTCTAATTTCATTCTTTTACATGTAGCTTTCCAGTTTTCCCAGAACCACTTATTGAAGAGACTGTCTTTTTTCCATTGTATATCCTTTTCTCCTTTGTCAAAGATTTGTTGACCATAGGTGCATGGGTTTACCTCTGGGCTTTCTATTTTTTTTCATTGATCTATGTTTCTGTTTTTGTGTTAATACCATATTGTCTTGATTACTGTAGCTTTGTAGTATAGTCTGAAGTCAGGGAGGCTGATTCCTCCTGCTCCATTTTTTTTCCCTCAAAACTGCTTTGGCTATGTGGAGTCTTTGATGTCTCCATAAAAATTTTAAGATTTTTTGTTCTAGTTCTGTAAAAAATGCTATTGGTAATTTGATAGGGATTGCATTGAATCTGTAGATTGCTTTGGGTAGTATAGTCATTTTCACAATATTGATTCTTCCAGTCCAAGAACATGATATATCTCTCCATCTGTTGGTATCATCTTTAATTTCTTTCATCAGTATCTTATTGTTTTCTGCATACAGGTCTTTTCTCCCCCTAGGCAGGTTTATTCCTAGGTATTTTATTCTTTTTGTTGCAATGGTTAATGGGAGTGTTTCCTTAATTTATCTTTCAGATTTTTCATCATTAGTGTGTAGGAATGCAAGAGACTTCTGTGCATTAATTTTGTATCCTGCAACTTTACCAAATTCATTGATTAGCTCTAGTAGTTTTCTGGTAGTATCTTTAGTATTCTCTATGTATATTATTATGTCATCTGCAAACAGTGACAGCATTACTTCTTCTTTTCCAATCTGTATTCATTTTATTTCTTTTTCTTCTCTGATTGCCATGGCTAGGACTTCCCAAATTATATTGAATAATAGTGGTGAGAGTGGAAATCTTTGTCTTCTTCCTGATCTTAGAGGAAATACTTTCAGTTTTTCACCATTGAGAATGATGTTTGTTGTGGGTTTGTCATGTATGGCCTTTATTTTGTTGAGGTAGGTTCCCTCTATGCCCACTTTCTGGAGAGTTTTATCATAAATGCATGTTGAATTTTGACAAAAGCTTTTTCTGCATCTATTGAGATGATCATATGGTCTTTATTCTTTGATTTGTTAATATGGTTCATCACATTGATTGATTTACATATATTAAAGAATCCTTGTATCCCTGGGATAAATCCCACTTTATAATGGTGTATGATCCTTGTAATGTGTTGTTGGATTTGTTTGTTAATATTTTGTTGAGGATTTTTGCATCTATATTCATCAGTGATATTGGTTTGTAATTTTCTTTTTTTGCAGTATCTTTGTCTGGTTTTGGTATCAGGGTGATCGTGGCCTCATAGAATGAGTTTGGATGTGTTCCTTCTTCTGCAATTTCTTGGAGGAGTTTGAGAAGGATGGGTGTTAACTCTTCTCTAAATGTTTCATATAATTCACCTGTGAAGCCATCTGGTCCCGGACTATTGTTTGTTGGAAGATTTTTAATCACAGTTTCAATTTCATTACTTGTGATTGGTGTTTTCATATTTTCTATTTCTTCCTGGTTCAGTCTTGGAAGGTTATAACTTTCTAAGAATTTGTCCATTTCTTCCAGCTTGTCCTTTTTATTGGCATAGAGTTGCTTAGTAGTCTCTTAGGATGCTTTGTATTTCTGTGGTTTGCATTGTAATTTCTCCTTTTTCATTTTGAATTTTACTGATTTGAGTCCTCTCCCTGTTTTTCTTGATGAGTCTGGCTAATGGTTTATCAATTTTGTTTATCTTCTCTTCTCAAAGAATCAGCTTTTAGTTTTATTGATCTTTGCTATCGTTTTCTTTGTTTCTATTTCATTTATTTCTGCTCTGATCTTTATGATTTTTTTCTTCTGGTAACTTTGGGTTTTGTTTGTTCTTCTTCCTCTAGTAAAAATATGGAACCCTCCATGAATTTGCATGTCTTCCTTGTGCAGAGACCATAATAATCTTCTCTGTATTATTCCAATTTTACTATATGTGCTGCCGAAGGGAGCAATGCTGCACATCTTTGACAGCATTTGTTATTTTTAAAACTTAAAGAGAAAGATGCTTGTCTGGTGACTGTGATATAGACACATTGTGTGAGTGTAAAGATGCCATTAAACATCTGTGACATTCAGTAGCATCTTCAGGAAAGCCATGACTTACATGGAATTAAAAAAAAAACTTAGAAAAACTATTACAAATATATTCAAGGATTTAAAGAAATATATCAACACAATATAGAAAGAAGCTGAAATTATTAATTTGAACCTAAAGGACCATCTAGATCTAAAAACAATGCAAAAACTAAAATAAAGCCAATTCACAAAATGGGTTTATTTGTAGATTTGACACAGAAATGAAGATTAGTACTGCTGAAGACACAGGGAAAAAAAACACAAAAGTTAAGTAAAAGAGGAAAAAGGGTTTGGTATGGGGGGAAAATAAGGAACAGAACATCAACAATAAGTGGTCTAATATTCTTATACTTTGAATTCCAGTAGGAAAATAAAAGAAGATGGAAAGGAAGAAAAATCATATTGAAAAAATTCACACAGGTACACATACAGTTTTTCACAAAGTATAGTGTTTCATACTTAAATGCATTTTTATATAACAAAGAGGAAGGGAGTCAGCAATCATGTTCAAAACTACCAAAGAAATTAAGATGAAGACTAACATTAGGTTTTGATTTAGAAATTTAGAGAACACTTGTGACCTTGAATATAATTTCCATATAGATATGGTAACTAAACAGATTAGAATAAAAAAGGTGGATGATTTTAATATTTCTTTTAAATTAGGTATATATTGTAATTGTATTAAGCATAAATATGTACAAATAATAAAATACATATCCAATAGTTAATTTAATAAGCATTAACATTTAATAGAACTCCTTAATATCCTTCATTGTTTGTTTTTCCCCTTCCTTGGGTACTAGGTGAAATTCCTATAATTACTTAACTATTCCTGTGTTTTGGCTTATAATTTTTTGACACAAATAATTTTTTAAAAAAGAGTCTTTTATGGCTACTTTTAAACTGTGTGCAAAGTAAATATATTGTATTAATTCTTGTGGGCATTTTTCAATTCAAATATATTCTAGTCAAATGTATATGAAATACACCAAAGCTGACATGTGTGGCTATCATTTATTAATGTTAATAGTTACTGTATAAATCATATGATTGGTTTTACCAACTCTTTTTGTTGATTGATATTTTTGGTTTTTCTTATTTTCTAATATTCAGAAAGATGCTTATTGTAAATGTCAGTTTGTGCACGGGTAAGGCTATATATTTGGATTATTGGGTCCTAAGATACACACATTTTCACATTTGCTAGTGTTTACTATGCATTTTCACATTTGCAATTTCTTCTCAGTTGTAAATTTGTTTGATGGTACCACTTTATATTTCCTCTAGTAGAATATAACAGTTGTGTCATAGTACACCTTTGACAATTTTTGTTATTTTTATAACTTAAAAAATGTTTCATGGTATGAAAAGTTATCTTTTTATGTTTCCTATTTCACAGCTTTCCGTTTGATAGTGAAGGTGAACATCTCTACCATTATTTATTGGTGATTCCGTTATCGTCTCTTGTAGGTTGTCTGTTATTTTCTTTTGCATATATTTCTTAAATGTTTTTTTGACTTCACATTATTGCTTTTTAATTTTAATTCATATATAATATATCTTATAATTTATATTAACAAAAGTTGGTTAATATATTGTAATTATCTTTTCTTAGAATAGAGTTGTCTTTTAATTTTTCTAGTTGTAATTAAATACATTTAAAGAAATATAGTCAACTTGTCAACACTTTCATTATAATGTATTTTGTGTCAAGAAATCCTTTTCTTTCCAGAAGTTATCAATATATTATTGCATGTTTTATTCTAAAAGTTTGAAGTTTCATTGTCTTAGCTAATATTTAATTCACCTATAATTGAATTGTCTACATGGTGTAGGGTAAGAATTCGCTCATATTTTATTACTACCCCAGTAGCATTTATTGAACTGTTCATCATTCCCACAGTGGTCTGCAACATCAGACAAATGAACATTTGTCTCTTTCTGACATGCTGATTCTATTACTTCAGATAATTTTTTAGCTGAGTATCACTTTTCTTTTGTGGGTCTTTTGAAGTTAATATTTGTCTGCAGGTATCAATGGCTACACAAAGAAGATACATGCAAATCACAAATCTATGCTAGGTCAGATAAATGACTCAATTCTCAAATGACACCTTTTTGAGCCCAAAGCCAATTTCAAGACAGTTAATGAATGTTATATCCCTTTGACAATTCAGTGAGTTTTCCATCTAATACTTTCACTGAGAATTTCACTGGATGGGTTCCAGTTTTATGTGAGTGCCACAATTCTCAATTCTCTTTGCAGTGGACGCATCCATGTCTCCTGTTGCCTGAACAAATACTAAATATTCTCCTAGTTATCACTGTCTGTATGGGCACCAGAATAGCTTAAAATATACACTGACTTACTTCTTGTTTCTAGCTCCCATTTTTTATCTGACCACTGATACTTATTTTATTTGCTTTCTTGAGCTGTAAAGAATGACCTAAAACAAAACAAACCAAAGAGGAAACAAATCTATCAACCAAACAAATAATGTTTGCTGTAATACACTCAGTATTCATGGGTGTTACGTAGTGGGATATTTTTTTCAAGACATCGTATGCACTGCAGTACTAGAATTGAAAGTCCAAGCAAGGATTTCTAGGAGTTTTGACATAAAGGATAGCAGAAAAGGAAGGGTCACTGGGAAGCATTTTCTTCATAGGATGTGTTTTTATTTTTTTAATAATGGAGCATGAATTACTTTAGATAAAGATGTGCTTTTCAGTTCTCTACAGTTCCACATTCTCCTCTTTGTTTTATGCCCTGCATGCCTCTCTATGTTATCTTTCTGGTGTCTATAGGCATTAAACCTTGCAATGCCTGATTTAAGGATTCAATTCTTTCTTTTCTACATTTATCCCACCCTTAAGTTTGAAGAACTTCTACTCGATGATGGAAACAGAAGACAAATTAGAGTAATGTAGGCTCCTTTTAATGACTTCTATTAAAATAATAGCACCTGCTTCAAGCAGGTTGACCTCTATTTCTCTTTTACCTTCCTCTGCAAACATTCCCAGAAGTCCCACTTTTCTTACATTCAACATGCTCACAAGCCACATCTCATTTTGAGGACAGATCTTCCTGACACGTCTTTTCCATGTTTTTGTCACACTTTTGTTTTCTTTGGTTATGTGTATTTCTTCTAAACTCTTACAATTAAACAAGAAAGAAAAAAGCAAGAAAGGAAGGAAGAAAAGAAGTAAGGGAGAATGGAAGTGAGGGAGGAAGAACATACAGAATCTTGCAAAAGGTCTTCGGGCTTGCTTACTGTGAATTTTAGACAGTTCTCATCTAGTTTGCTCTTTTATGTTATTCATGGATATCTGACAAAAGTTTTATTTTTGAGGTGCCAATTCATTTTGAATCATAGTCTTATCTAAAGTTTTTGATCATTGGACCATAGTTATACTTTATATGTAAAAAGTTTCTTTCCAGAAATTTGTGAAAACTCTCAAACTATGCTGGGCATTCCTTTCCTTTAAAACCAAAGCTCCAAAACAGCCTAGTTATATCTACATCATAAATATGACATTCTTGTTGATAATGATATTTTATATTCTTCTTGTGATTTCAAGTGATTAAGTATATCAGAAATTATATTAAATATATAAATTAATAAATATATGAGAAATTATTATATAAGAAAAATGATACTATCAAAAACTAACTGAATCAATGAAACTCTCCAAACTACCTTTTATTCTCTCAGTTATAGAACTTATAGAAAATAGTAAATGTTTGATAAATATCATTAATATTGAGTTGAAAATAATCAAAATTGGGGGATTTGGTCAGAGATATTCTTGACCTATTAAGAATAATATCATACAACCCTACTTGCTACATCTCCAACTATGTGTTAACATTAACTAGTGTTCAGAATTATGACACCAAGAACTTGCAAGACCTGAATTTGATAAGTAATTTCCCTGCAGAGGGAGCCATGAATTTGACCCCATGACTTCAGACCTTTTTGGAAAATTCCTATAATAAAACTCAATTTTTTTGCCAGTCATCTTTGACTCCCCAGATAATCCATTCTCCTGGCTACCTGGATTTCCTAGGCAGTTGAAAAAAGCATCATCTTATCATTATTATTATACATGATAATGAAATACATGTAAGCTTTAGGTTGTGCTAATATATTTATACATGCACACACACACGTATAATATATTTTGAGGTATGAAAGTCCAGGGCAACTACAGAGATTTCTTTATAAATTAAATTATTAAGGTAAATTATTTAACCTTTCACATTTTCCATTTATCTCTAGTAAAAGACATTTTAAAAACAGCACTTCATATGCAAACCTTCATATGCAAAGAATTTTAGTGGTAGATTTTCTTTTTCAAATTTGAGGTTGGAAGGCTCACTCTCACCTTTTTTTCCTACCTATTGAGTCTTTGTCATTAGACTTTGATGCTCAGGATAAAAGTCACCAGGTGAGTGGCAGCAACTTGTTTATTATTTTTAATGCCAAAGAGTGAGGCTTTTCACAGTTGAGTAGCTGAATTAAATAAACCATGCTTTTCACTCAATAGTTTAGGAAAGCAGTCTAAAACAAAAGAAATTTTAAAAACTACATATGCTTAATGATATTCTAATTTAGTTGAAGTGGTAGGAAACTCTTATTTGAAGTAATATCTCTAAGGACTTCCCTGGTGCTGCAGTGGACAAGACTCCATGCTTCCAATGCAGATAACTAGATCCCTCATTCATGAAGCAACTAAAAGTTCTCATGCTGCAGTTAAGAGTTCACATGCCACAACTAAGGAGCCCGGGAGCTGCAACTAATGAGTTCACATGCTGCAACTAAGGAGCCAGGGAGCCACAACTAAGACCGGTGCAACCAAATGAATAAAGAAAGATCTAAAAGTAAAAATCTAGATCTATGCTGTCCACTAAGAAATCCACTAGCCACAAGTGGCTATTGAAAATAATAATACCACTAAAAACCCCTTTCAGAGAAACATATTTCTTAACTTTTCTTGTTATAACATATTTCACTAAAAAAATATATGAATAACATAACTAAATAAAGGGTGAAGTTAAACCATACTGACACTTCTCTTCCACTTTCCAATAAATTCTTGACTGGCAGTTTTAGCTTAGAGGTAATAGTTGCCTAGATAATTGGATGAAGAACCATGGGATAGTTACCCTGGGAAATAGCCATTAACTATATATAAGATAGCACTTTGAAGCAGGAAAAAGCAGAACAATAAACCCAGTAGTGTGCTTCCTCTAATATCTGCCAATGCTCCTTACTTGAAGTAGCCAGATTTCAGGGCTAGCATAGAGGCACAGCAAGAAGGAAGCCTACTCTCAATAATCCTTGCCTGCCTCAGAGTTTTACAACAATAGAACAATTAGGAATCCTTTCTTATTATATTTTCCACCATGTTGAACTTTCATTTTCAGGTCACCTTCTTCAGGGAGCTTTGTTTACTTGTGTAGTTATTTCAGACCAAGTGGATGGCTTTCTTGTAGAAAACATTCAAGCAAGGATTAGAGATTGACTAGGTAGTCTTTAAAGTTACAAGACGTCCTTAGGTTTTATATCTTGATGAGTTTGGATACCATTAGCCAGTTTTCCAATTGAAGCTTCAATGTCCATATAACTGAAAATCTAAACTTGGGATGCAGACTGTTATCAGTACTGGATGCTTCAGAACCATGTCAGATTTCTTAACCCAAAACCTCTTTAATGGGATATTTAAATTGGCACAATATTAGCAACTAAATTAAAAACTTTATTGGATTTCACCCTTAAGTATTTTTCCCTTGCGGTTCCAGGATCTAACAGAAAATAAAATATTGTTTTCAGTTATTATTTCTCCTTGTCTCTTCTAATCTCTGACATTTTCTCAATATTTCTTCATTTTTCATAAATTTGATACTTTTCAAGGTCATATTTTTATGTCTGTCAATTTGACTTTTTTTTTTCCTGATGTTTTCTCATGCTTAGACTATGCTGATGGATTTGGAGGAAGAATACCATAGAGATGAGGTTTTCTTCTTCTGACCTCATATCAGGAAGTACATGACAATGTGCTTTATTCCCAATGATGTTAGCTTTGATCACTTGGCTAAGGTAGTGTTTGCCAGGTTTATCCTCTATAAAGTGCCTATTTTTCCCTTTCAATCTTTTATTCTTTGGAAGCAAGTAACTAAGTCTTGATCATCAGCTCACTCTTAAGAGGATGGGAATTGCATATTTTGTCAATTGATTCCAGTACTGAATCTAAATAATTTGTACACACTCAGCATGTTATCAGACACTAACTGATTAATTTACGTGAAATAATAACTTGTTCTGACCATCAACCTTCTCTCTCCAAAGTTTGCCAATGTTTATGTGGCAGTAGGGTCTAAAGTAAAAAGAAAACAAGGAAAAATAACCATGAAGCAAGTAAAGAAACAAACAAAAACCTTACCCTGGAGTCAGAAGTCATACATTTTTAAAGTCCTATTCACATATAAATTGCATATTTAGGTAAGTAATAGCCATTTTGAATTTTTGAAATATCATTGTTGCCAAAAACACATAACAAGACTACAGTATTGTATAGTTTTAAAAGCATCAATGCTGGAACCTGACTGCCTAGATTCAAATTTACCAGCTGTGCAAGTTTGATCAGATTTTTTACCCTTCTCTTATTCATTTTCCACCTGTCTGAAGTAAAGATCAAAGAGAACTTAATACATTCTATTGTCTACTTCATAAATTATCTAGTTCATAAGATTATTTTAAGAACAAAATATACTAACAAATATAAAATCCTTAGAGTAGGCCTTGGATCTGTAAATGTTAGTTGTTGTTTTTATCAGTATTATTACTATTATTATTATTATTATTATTATTAGATATGCTCTAAGCATATAACTTAGCAATTTATAGAAGTAAAACTTTAAATTTTAAGAGTTATAGAAATATCCTTCTAGTATGATAGAAAAACGCAATGTAATTTTTTGTCAAGAAAAATTCAATACTCAAACTAATTGTTTTCTTTGCAAATGTCAGAGTCCAAGTTATAATCAGTCCAAAACAAGGGACATAAACATTAAGAAAAATGTTAATGTGCCTTTTACATCATCTAAATTTTAAAGTTAAAAGAAATTTTCTCTTTATTACATATTGTTAAGTAACTGAAATAACATGCATATTGGTTTTTTATGATATATTGAGAGATCAGGAAAGTTGGTTATCTATTGGATATCAAGAGGCTGACCTGAAAGTAAATACAGTTGCTGATTAGGCAGCCTCAATGGCATGGGGGTATGAAAGGCCTGCAAGAATTTTCCTCCCTTCTAGGGCACTTCATTCCAGCCCTACTGCATTCTAGTCTATATGTTAAGATCATTTCTTACATATTCCTCTCACCTTAACTAATCCATTGCTGATCCATCCCTGACCATAATACAAAAACTCTCTTTCCAATAGTATACTAGACATCACACTTGGATGTTACAAAATCATATAACAGATTAAAATTCAACATCTACAAATCCCACCTCCCAGGCATATTGGCTCTTGCTTTTTAAACTGTTTTCTCTCTCATGGTTAATATTATAAATATTATAAAATATTTTTTAAAAGCTTCTATTATTCTTCTTGGGATGTGACTCATTCTTGGGATAGTGATATCTTAGTAAAATATATCAAATGTACCATAGGAAGAGGGAAATTTCATCTGAACATCTTATGAATCTCATATGTGAATTTGGAAGTGGAAGCTAGGAGCAGAACTAAACTACTCCATATCAAAATAGAGAGTGCTTAGAAATATCTAGAGGAAATATGGAAAAACGAAAAGCCACCAGCAAGACTGAGCACCTTGTGAGGCTAAGAATCATGGGCAAAATGAAATAAATTATGGTTCTTTCAAGTAGATACTTTTAGAGTTTTGTTTTTTATTAGGAGTGTGTGACCTAATATCTCTCCTAGGTCTTCAGTAAATCCTATGTTTCTCAATAATGATTATGCATAAGTGTATCTTTTAAAGATAATTTTAAGAAATGCTGAGTTATATGTTCAAACATGTACTAGGAGAACTTGATCAAAAATAGTGAATAAAGGGATAGATAACTTCTCATTTACATAATGTTAAACTTCATACAATCTTAGCATTCCAAAAGCCTGAGAATTTATTTATTTTTGCCACTTCAACTTCCCTGTTCAATGAGATCATTCATTCATACATCACCATAAATGTTCAAATCTATTCTGCAGCCATAATCATGGTGTAGAATCTTATCATCACCTGGCTTATTGTGACATCTTATGGTGGTTCATTGTTATTGGGAATCAAGTGAGTTACTGCCATTAACCATGGTAAGTAGTGGCACACAAGGACTGTTATGTCACACCAAGGAGGGCCAATTTCCATCTTGAATTCTAAGTAGAAACAGGTTTTGGTCAGTGTGGTTTAAAGTTCTCAAACACACTGTTGCTAGAGTATATATAATGTTGTAGTAACTAGAACTTGAGGAACAGAAATAACCCAGTCATACAACATTGAAATTGTATTTATAGGAAAGAAAATTACAGGCATTTGTTAAGCAAAACAGGCCAATGACATTTTGTTGATTATATGTAAAATTAAAACCATTCTTGAAATTAATCTTTAGAAAGTTTGTCCATAAGCATAAGACTTATAACAAGTATGCATCTATTTTTGTCACTCACATTATTTCAGGAGCTTAATATCTACTATTTCTCACAGTTTTGTTAAGCCTTTGTGAAATCACTAACAGTATCCCTTCTACCTGGATTATAAACAAGAAATTATATAATCTGCCTAAGGTCTCAAGCTTACCAGGCTATACATTTATGCTACACCACCTCTCATAAAGTGAGACAAGGGCCAAAACCTTCTAAATCAATGCACTTTACAGAATTTTGCCTTACCAAGACTTATATTGAATGAATAAGCTTCATTCATTGACATTTTTCTCTCTTTGAAACATCCCACAATGTAGTGAGTCTTTTACAGTGTTACCTGAGTTGTCTTCAAATAACAAATGCCATCACATCACTTTCCTTTTTGAAAACTCTCCATTAACTGTAGGATATACACACTTCCTAGTTCAGCATTTATGTTCGTTCATGTGGCTCCAACCTTTCTTCAAATTATTCCCTGCAGTTACTCCTGTATCACGGTTGTTTAGCCACATTCAATTTCTCATACTTCCTCATCAGAGTGTCCTTTCATAACTCTGGGACTCTGCACATGATGCAAAGTTTTTGTTTTTAAGACTTTATTTTTATTTATTTATTATTATTATTATTATTATTATTATATATTTATTTATTTTTGCGGTACATGGGCCTCTCACTGTTGTGGCCTCTCCCTTTGTGGAGCACAGGCTCTGAAAGCACAGGCTCAGCAGCCATGGCTCACGGGCCTAGCCACTCCGCGGCATGTGGGATCTTCCCGGACTGGGGCACGAACCCGTGTCCCCTGCATCGGCAGGCGGACTCTCAACCACTGTGCCACCAGGGAAGCCCAAGACTTTATTTTTACAGCAGTATTAGGTTTCTAATAGCCTTTTCAGATTGGCTTTTTCCACTTAGTAATAGGCATTTAAGTTTCCTTCATGTTTTTTCATGGCTTGATAGTTCATTTCTTTGTAGTGTTGAATAATATTACATTGTCTGGATGTATCACACTTTATCTATTCTCCTACTGAAGGACATGATGGCTTCCAAATTTTAGGAACTATGGATAAAGCTGTTATAAACAACCATATGTATGTTTTTGGGTGGATATACGTTTTTAACTACTCTGGGTAAATATCAACAGGTGTGACTGCTGAATTGTATGTAAGAGTATGTTTAGTTTTGTAAGAAACGCCAAAGTGTCTTCAAAAATGGTGCAGCATTTTGCATTCCCATCAGCAATGTATGAGATTTCCTGTTGCTCTACTTCCTTGTCAGCACTGGGGGTTATCAATGTTCTAGATTTTGGCCATTTCAATTGGTGTGTAACTCATTATTTTCATTTGCTTTCCCGTGATGGCATATGAGTACAACATCTTTTCATATGCTTATTTGTTATCTGTGTATTTTATTTGGTGAGATGTGTTAAGGTCCTTGGCCCATTCTTAAAATGAGTTGTTTGTTTCATTATTGGTGTGTTTTAAGAGTTCTTTGTGTAGTTTAGGTAACCATATTCTATCAGATGTGTCCCTTGCAAATATATTCTCCAAAGGTTTCACTTGTGTCCTCATTCTCTTAGCATTATCTTTCACAGAGAAGAAATGTATAATTTTAATAAAGTCCAGCTTATCAAATGTTTCTTTTATGGATTGTACCTTTGGTGTGTATCTAAAATGGCATTATCATGCCCAAAGTCATCTAGGTTTTCTCCTATGTCATCATCTAAGAGTTTTATAGTTTTGCATTTTATACTTAGGTCTGTGATTCATCTTGAGTTAATTTTTGTGAATGGCTTAAGGTAGATGTCTAGATTCATTTTTTTTTCATGTGGATGTCCAGTTGTTCTAGCACCAGATCTAGCACCATTTGTTGAAGAGAATATCTTCTCTCTATTGTATTGCTTTTGCTCCTTCATCTAAGATCAGTTATCAACAGGAATGATGAGATGCATTTAGGAGATAGTATTAATAAGACTTGATAATAAATTATTTGTGGAAATAGGTGTTTGATGGTTGGATACTACAACTCATTTTCACACATTCTATAAATAATATTTAGATTTTCCTGAATCAGCATTCTGATGAAAGCAATGTGGATATTTTCTGATGCAATAAAGGTAATGTTTCTTTGAGATTATGGGCCTCTTTTTTGCAAGCATTTATTTTTGATGATGAGGTGTCAGGCAGAAATCTCCAAGGTGCTTTATTTTTCAGATGAGTTGTGAAAATGTATGTCTATTTTCTGTACATTTTTTCACTGAATTCATGACCCAGGTGAGTGATATTTTGCAAAGAAGTTTAATATAGCTTTGCAGTTTCAGCATTCAGGAGCTATGGAAATATGAGCTTCACATTCCTTTAATGGTTCTTTTCTATCAATTTCTAAGGTCACGCGCAATCTATAGAAATTCGTTGTTGTCACTTCAGAAATTGCTCAATCTCTAAATCCTGTCTTCTATTTATAAATATTTCTCATATCTGGCTCTGTGTCTTTAATCTATTGGCCTCATACCTAAATTTTTCTTCTCAATTTAGTTTCTTTGTTTTGACAATTCCTTGCTTATGATTTAGGATCTCACCAAGCTTATTCTTTGGAGAACCTTTCTCAGAATTTTTTTATGAATATGAGATGCTAAGATCTTACAATGAAGTTATATTTCTGGAATATATCAATTGGGTTTGGATCTCAATAATACTGGCTTATATTGTTTCCACTAAATGTACAGATTAGAAGTAACAAGAGAAGACTAACTGTGAATTTGCCTTAGTATGTTGGTAAACAGTTGAAGAGTACAGTCTTCTTTGTTCAAGATTAGTTTTGAGCTATATTGGAAAAGTAAAATTAACAAATAACCAGAGAACATTATGCTTAAATAATAGAGTGACAAAAATGATGAGACCAGGCTTCCCTGGTGGTGCAGTGGTTGAGAGTCCGCCTGGCGATGCAGGGGCCTCGGATTCGTGCCCCAGTCTAGGAAGATCCCACATGCCACGGAGCGGCTGGGCCCATGAGCCATGGCCACTGAGCCTGTGCGTCCGGAGCCTATGCTCCTCAATGGGAGAGGCCACAATGGTGAGAGGCCCGCGTACTGCAAAAAAAAGAAAAAAAAATGATGAGACTTTTGTCCTGTAGATATTTACTTTTTCTCTTCTCCTTTTGGCTCTGAAAAGATGGCACAAGGTGAAAAAACTTTAAGAATTTAGATTTTAGTAAGGCAGTAAGGTCTATATTTGTGTATGCACATTTAAAAACTAAATGAAGATACATATGGAGGCAAATGATATTAGCAAAGGACACACACACACGTACACACACACAACGTATTGGAAAAGGCCTTCAAGACCTTTGTGATTAAACTAGGGATTTTCAATATTTTTAAAATGTAGAGTATAATATTCTTCAAAATAAAAACGTAAAAATTCCTACAGAAAAACAGACAAGAAAGAGTCTATATTATGTTGAATTAAGTAAAATAAAGACGCTATTACCTTTAAAATATCATCTGACTTCTGGAACTTTCTAAAACACCCAAGAATACACAGAAAACAAAGGCGGTTTATACCTGTGACAACGTGGATTTGCTCAGCCACCACCTGAGGTTAAGCTCAAACTTGGTCTCACAAATGGACAGTAACAGTATCAGAGACTCTACGTAGCACTCCACCTATATGTTTTCTTCTCCCTAGGAGACCCAGGATCTCTTATAACCCAGAAGTTAACTAGTTCTCCATATACGTCTGGGAGATGAGGTTGGAATTGATGCACTTATGACAACCCTCACCTTTTCAGTTTCTCAGTGAAAGCCTCTGAGAAAACAGTCAACCAGAAAAATAGACCAGTAATGAAGATTTACATAGAGAAAGAAAGGAACTCACAATTCAATTCCTTCAAATAAAAACTGTGACAACACAGACTCAATACTACCGGACCACACTGCAATGTATCAGAAACCTCATCCTTTCAGAATATCAGTGAACTCATTAAGAGGAAGAGCTGGGGGAGGTTTAATTTTAGCTTTTAAGAAAACTGCAGTGAAAATAGCATAAAATAATCTGAAGCAGTTGAATATTTACAGAAAAGGAAGAAAAAGATTACAAGCAAAACAATGATAGTTTAAAATGGAATAATATTAAAGACAAACTTCTGATGACTCAATTCACTAAATCTAGAATATAAAAATAATAGGTAGAGAAACCGTGATACTTTAAAAGCTAGAAATATATGCAACAACTCCCATTACACATGTCCCCCTTTTAACTAGGGGTAAAAGGAAAAAGTAAAGCTCATATTGCAGAATAATTAGAAAACAAATTAAGGAAAGCTCTAAAAAATCCTAACCTGGGGGAGAGGTCTAAAAATGTACTGAAAACAACATTCATAGCATTAAATACCTGTATGATTATTAGGCAATAATTAACATAAGAAGCCATTAAACATAGCAGAAATTAATTTGTTCATGGGGAGTGATAAAACATTTGGAAATTTCTCCCTCAATATATCTAGGTTTGCAATCAACACTCAGGAAATTGTACTTGTTGTTTTCGTTTGCACCAAATTTTTGGATCTGATAAGTAAGCAAGCACAAAGCCAGTATCTTCAGAAGAGTTACACACTAAGGAAGGAGGATAATATAAAATTCTTTGTGAAAATGTAAAAGTCAAGCCTCTCAAGTCTGATTTTTAGCAGTGTTCCTGAAATAAGTATATGTTAGACAAGAACATTGGAAAAATAAAAAGATTTAAGAGCAACATAAAAGACTTATTGGGAAAAGTGTAGAGGAAGAGATATACTGTTTACTGAAAACCATCTTTTCTCCACTGCACTATAATGATATCATCATCCAACATCAAATGACTATGTTTGAGTTTGATTCTGTAGTTTCTATTTTGTTCCACTGCTCTATTTGTCTATCCTTGCACCAATATACTGTCCTATATCATGGAGCTTTAAAGTGAGCCCGGATATCCAGTAGATGTCTCCATCTTTATTGTTTGTCAGTTAGTCTTGGATATTTTCCCTGTATTTTTCCATACAAAGTTTCAAATAACCTTATCAATTCGCACCTCTACCCTCCCATCCCGAAAGGAACTTCTCAAGATTCTGAATATTTTTTATTACTATTGCACTGAATTTATAGATTTAGGACTTACATCTTTACAACTTTCACTCTTTAGGTAGTTATAATGGCATAACCTTTTATTATTTTGATTTTCTTTAATTTTTATCAATAGCACCAATTAATGATCTATAGAGATGTTGCACATCTTTTAAAAATATTATTTTTCTGGGTTTCCCTGGTGGTGCAGTGGTTGAGAGTCTGCCTGCCAATGTGAGGGACACGGGTTTGTGTCATGGTCCAGGAGGATCCCACATGCCGTGGAGCGGCTGGGACCATGAGCCTTGGCTGCTGAGCTTATGCTCTTCAACGGGAGAGGCCACAACAGTGAGAGGCCTACATACCACACACACACACACAAAAAAAAAATATATATATATATATATATATATATTTTTTTTTTTTCTGCATTGGATATGTTGTTATGCTATTATAAATAATATCATACAAGATTTACATTCTATTTTTGTCACTAATGTATAGAAATGTATGGTTTTATATACAGGCCTTGAATCCAGAAACCTTGAATTACCAAATTATAACAATTTTTAATATATTATTTTGGAGTTGCCATATACACAATATTGTCATTTGTTTACAAATGGAATGTTTTCTCCTTCTTTTCTATCGTACATTCATTTAATTGTTTTTCCTTGCTTTAGCACTGGCTAGAATTCCTGTGTCTCATTCCTATTCACAAGTAGAAAGATATTAATATGAACCACTAAATATGATCTTTGTAGATCTTTGAATGTACTCTTATTCAAACAAAGGAACTTTCCTTTTAATTTAGTTTTCTAAGCATTTTAACATGAATAACCATGGATTTCAGCTCCATCTCCTGGAGGGGGCAGTATTTACTTATATTACAATTAATTCTTCTGTAAGGAGGATTTGGCCCTTCTCCCCCATTTATTTACTTGTTCAATCATTAATTTACATCAATATGTATCAATTTGTTTAATACATTTTTTTTTCGGTATGCGGGCCTCTCACTGTTGCGGACTCTCCCGTTGCGGAGCACAGGCTCCAGACGCGCAGGCTCAGTGGCCATGGCTCACGGGCCCAGCCGCTCCACGGCATGTCAGATCTTCCTAGACCGGGACACGAACCCATGTCCCCTGCATCGGCAGGCGAACTCTCAACCACTGCGCCACCAGGGAAGCCCAATACATTATTTTTTAATCCAGTATCACACTATTCATTTTATTGGTAAAATTGTTCCAGCTTTGACCACCAGTATCTCCTCCAATTTTGTTTCTATATTCTATTGACATGGCCACTCCCTTAGCTTTTTGAGTACTTATTTGCTTTCTGGAACTCAAAGGTGCTCCAGCTTCATTTGGTACATTACCTGACCTGGCCTTAAAATAAGACATTTCTACGAGCTTTCCATGTCCTTTTCATTGAATAATGACATTTAGAAACTAAAAAATAGGTGCTGGGTGTGCTCTTAGCTATTAGGTTATTATTGCTTCTAGAATCTCTTAGCAAACTATCTAGAATATATATGCATGGATACTACTAATATAAAATAACACACATATCTATCATTATTTCTATATCTATCCATCTGTACCTATATTAAACTAAAGCTAAGTTCATACTGATGTTTCCTGCTCCAATTCAGTACCACATCATTCATTCTAGCCTTTCTCTCTTGCTTTTCTATATGTTCCCTGTCCAACAGTGAGAAACTTCACCCCACAACCCACTATCCACTTATATAATTGTTTAACCTGAATAGATTTATAGAGCAGATTCAGAATTTTTATACTATACCTCAATATGGAGCACAATTACCAACCAGAGTACAGTGCTTATGCATGGTTACAGTTCTCTTTAACTTTACAGTTTTTGGTCTAAATGCTGTTTTTCAGTGTTAATTAAATCAACTTCTTTTTATCTCCTTTCCCTGTAGTAAGGTTATGTCATGTTTCTTTTTACTCAGTTAGTTTCATCTCTCACAGTCTGCATTACATTCTGGGATACCAGGTACTTACTTGATACATTTTTTTATTTGCATACTTTGCAGCTCATACTTTGTGATGTGCAATTATGTGGGATTTAATAAATGCATAAAACCATGTATCTACCAATCCAGTACCATTGAGAACAGTTCCATTATCTTAAAAATTCTCTTATGGATCCTTTCATAGTCAGCCATCATTTCCTCCATAACTGGCAAATATTTCTATTTTCCATTCCTTAGTTTTGCCTTTTTAGAATGTTACATGACTGAAATAATATAGTATGTGGCCTTTTGAGTCTGGTTTCTTCCACTCAATAAAATACATTTCATCCATCCATGAATTCAAAAATTGGGTCAGAAAATATCCAAATTAGTCTGGGATAGCTTGTTTTCATGAAGAAATAATGATTTCAAAAATGCCTGGGATAGCATTTAAAAACTATTAAGAGGTTTCCCTGAAGGAAAGACCAAGAAATGAAAATTTGAATATTAAATAAAATAAATATTTATCATTAAAGTTTATAGGAAGCATAGGTCATGATGATATTTAAAATGAACAAATAACATATAATATACTAGACACAAGTCATACTGGCCAATAAATAGAAGTCAAAGTATTCATTCATACTCCTTGCCAAAAAGTGAGTTAATTGAATTTAAGTGAAATACCTTAGTTTGTTTAACTCATATACCTGATATCTCCCAATAAATTGTCCAAATACTTGCTATAGAAATAGTAATTAATACTCGTTTCTGTCATTTTGCCTGAAATATGTAGACCTACTCAGTTTATGCTCCAATTAAAATGAATCATAGCTAAAGAAAGTTACTACAAATCCAACTAATTTGGACCTGTTGGACAAGGCTATGCAGATATTTCTATTTTATTCATCTAGTCTTAAAATAAATGTTGGGAACATTTCATAGAGTTAGTTTTTCCTTATGAGCTCAGAATCAAATAGTCATAACCTCAAGAGTGATTATATTCAGAGGGTACATTATTTTGAAAATAAAAAGAATACACCTTGAGCAAATGTCAGAAAGGCTGGCACTGGGGTTAATCTCACTCTTGTTGGTGGTGTCAGCACCTGTGTGTCTCTGTGACAAGCTTTCTCATTCATAAAAAGCTTTTATTTCTGCTTAAGTTTTTGCTATGTAGTTTCTTCCTTTGAAAAATCATCTTTATAAGTCTCTATTTTGCCTACTATTAAGGTAACTTTACATCATTTTCACATTGTTTACATTGTATTTATCTTCATTTTTTCTTTTTAAAATCTTTTCATTAATCCCACCAGAGATCATTTCTGGTTACCACTAAAACATTATTTTCAAGAAAAATAAAATAAAATAAATATAAAGACAAGCAAAAAGGGACTTCCCTGGTGATGCAGTGGTTAAGAATCCACCTGCCAATGCAGAGGACACAGGTTCGAGCCCTGGTCTGGGAAGATCCCACAGGCCATGGAAAATTAAATCTGTGCACCACAGCTATGGAGTATGTGTGCCACAACTACTGAAGCCCAACCGCTTAGTGCCCGTGCTCTGCAACAAGAGAAGCCACCACAATGAGAAGCCCATGCACCACAACGGAGAGTACCCCCTGCCTGCTGCAACTAGAGAAAGCCCGTGTGCAGCAACAAAGACCCAACACAGCCAAAAATAAATATTTTTTTAAAAAAAAGCAAAAAAAGGAAGTCCCCAAGAAACACCAATAATACAGGAAACAAGAAAAGAGGTAAATTCTTAATTTAGTGCAATAGGTGATACTTAAAAATCCAAAAAAAAAAAAAAAGGTCAACCATTAAGTAGCCAAATAAATAAATTAAAAAATTAATAAATGAAATAAAAATGCCAAGATACCTAACATTAAATTATCTGCAGATGTAAAGGACATAAAAATAATTTCCTTTATTAAGTCATTTATTATGTCTCAATAAGAGATAAAAAACCCAAATCTGTTAAATGTCTTTGAAGAATGTGCATTTTCTAAACACAGTTTCTAAACACAAGAATCCTCCATGTGCAACAGACCCATATTGACTCACAGGTGAATTATTTTCAAGTATTAAGATACTAATAAATTCAATTTTATTTACCCCTAAAAAGAAGGAAATTTTTAATTTTTAAACCGGCATAAAATATATAAAATGCATCACAATAATTGCAAAAAGAGGAATGTTTACATATATAATTTATTGACTATTAATTTGATATCTTAAAAAGATTGGCAATTGAAATCAAATACACATTAATTTACTGTGATGTTTATTTTGCCAAAACAAGAATAGAATTTGATGAAGCCTATTAATACAATTCAAAACTGAAAATAATAGTTTCCTTCACATAAACTAAACTTGTAATATATAACAGCTATTCTTTTTTTCTAAAAAAAAAATTAGTTTATGTGAATATAGGCAGATATTTCTGTTTTTTTGTTTGTTTGTTTTTTTGTTTCATGGTACGCAGGCCTCTCACTGCAGTGGCCTCTCTCATTGCGGAGCACAGGCTCTGGACGCTCAGGCTCAGTGGCCATGGCTCACGGGCCCAGCCACTTTGCAGCATGTGGGTTCTTCCCAGACCGGGGCACAAACCCGTGTCCCCTGCATCGTCAGGCGGACTCTCAACCACTGCACCACCAGGGAAACCCGGCAGACATTTCTTAAAAGTAACTGTAAAGTAATATAAAAATTGGGTTTAGTTGTGAACATGAGATGTAGAGTGTAGAAGATTTTTATAAATAAGAAATCAAAACCAAAAATCCGCAAAAGAAAATACTCATTACATACATTGTTCCTAAAAATAACATTAAAAATAATACATCAAAGATTTTTTAAATGAAAAATGCAATGCAAATATAAAACAAAGGATTGTTTTATAACACAGAAGTTACACAAAAAATATTCTAGAAGAAAATATTAACCTAGTAGAAAATGGAAGCTTATAGGAAATTATTATAAATGACAAATAAGCAGAAGAAATTATATCAAAAATTTTAAATAAAGAAATGACACTTAAAGTAAGTGATATACCATCTTTTATGGATAACATTGAAAATGAGATTCACGTTTTATAATACTCTGTTTAGAAATAATTGTGGAGAAATAGGCACTTGCATACTGTGGTGATAAGAAGGCAAATTGGCTAAATCTTATTGATAGTAATTTGTCAGTGTTTTTCAATATTTAAATACATATAGTCTTTAATTCTACAATTTCACTTTTTAAATTTTATCTTAAAGATACATACACATAAGGGTAAAGATAAAGGATATATATTATTTAACTAGAAACAACTGAAAATTACAATCATAAAATGACTATTTAAATATGGTACATCTTCACAATACAATTCAATTCATTATCTTTCACTGTGGGGATGTATCATAATTAATTAATAATTCATTTTATTGAGTTCTTTTCAATTCAGAAAAGTTAACTGGCAAATAGTATGTGATTTAAGTATTATGAACACAATATTTTTATTGATGCATAGAGAGAATTGGGAAGAAAATAAATATATGCATAGAATTTTAATAACTGTAAAGGTAGAATTGGAGAGGTTGCAGAGTGGAATTTTCTTTATCTCTTTACAAGTGATCAGATATGTACTTAAGGAAAATTAGTATGGGATATATTTATGGGACATATTTATAGGATAGATTGGAAAATGGGACAGTTCAGGTGGTTAAGATACCTGTGGAAGGCTCTATGCAAGGAAAGGAGAAGGCATGAAACATACAATTTTAATTCATATTTGGAACATCCTCAGTAGTCTACTTTAAAATTTTAAAAAATTGGTTTTATTTCAGGGCCCACATTTCATTTATTTTGACACACTTTTTAAAGTTCCCCCAAAATAATGAGCAAAAAAAGAAATAGATTTTTTAAATGCCTAGATCTTCAAATTTATTTGGGTTTGTAGGCATCTATACCTGGAAAAAAAAAATACTAGCTTAGCTATTAACTTTTCTCCTTGGTTACAGAGCTTAGCAAAAGAATATCAAGTAAGTTTACATGGGCCACTATGTATATATTTTTTTCATCTCTTTGGCATTCTAACCTGATTTTGACTTTGCCATTTTTACTCTCGCATCCTTCAGCTACTAAATTCATCTTGATTATTTTCAGCTTTTTTTTTTAAAGTACAGCTCTTGCTGCTTTCTGCAAGCCTCTGTCAACCGTATAACTCTTGAATGTGGTTTACAGCTGAATATGTATTTTTCATTTGTAAGTATCAGTAATAGTCCTGTACACCACTGGTACCATGAGAATCATAAAAACAAACAAAGAAAAGAAAAGAACACTGGGCTTCCCTGGTGGCACAGTGATTGGGAGTCCACCTGCCAATGCAGGGGACACGGGTTCGTGCCCCAGTCCAGGAGGGTCCCACGTGCCATGCAGCAGCTTGGCCCATGAGCCATGGCCGCTGAGCCTGCACGTCCGGAGCCTGTGCTCCACAATGGGAGAGATCACAACAGTGAGAGGCCCGCGTACTGAAAAAAAAAAAAAAAAAAAGAACACTGAAAACTTTCTCACCACATGGAAATTAGCAACTAGTTCAGGCACATTTCAAAGTCATTTAGTTATTTTTCATGGTCCAAAGTCACAATGGTCACTCTTTTCTTTTGCTCATTCATTTACATAAAAGAAAAACAAAGAAACAGAAAACTAAATACTCCTCTCCCAAAACATTGATATATTAAATAAGTTTTGGATGATCATAAATAAGATGTTTAGAAAGGTTTTATTAAGCAGTAAAAATAAGGCAATTTGTGGGGGAAAAAACCCACCTGGTTCTCATTCATATGTCAACTCCATCTCTTGAACGTTGGCCTCACGTGTTGGGGCAAAAATGATTGAAGAGTCCTTGGAGAGTTTTAAATGGGGGTGTGGGGAGGAGGAATTGATTAGAAGTAAATTTTAGAAAGATTAGTATAGGTTCAGATGAAGAAATGGTCCAAATTAAAGGCAGAAGAGAACAATTAGAAGAGTTTTTAGTGATTTGATTGAAAAGTGGTAAAGTCCCAATTAAGCATGATAGTCAGAAGGGTTAAGATGGGATGTTAGGGGGAAATATTAAGAAAATAGTATTCCCCAGACTTAGTAAATGAGTGAAGGTATCATATGAGTGATAGTGAAAGATTTAGGACACTAAATTGGCTCTGTAATTAAACAGATATTGGTGCCTTTCACTGTATTAGGGAATAGAAAAGAGAAGTATGTTTGAGGTCAAGAAGATGTGTTGAATGTGTTATGTCTAAGATGCTTGAAAGTGACTTCTGTGAAGATGTCTACAAATGCAATTAAATACTAAGAGAGAATTCTGCCACTGTTTACAGATTTAAAAATAATTAGTAATTGTGTTTTATCAAAATGGTGCTGTATATGAGGACACAACATAAATTGTGTGCACAAGTCAGAGATAAAAAATTTTAAAAGAAAACCCTTGGGGAAGAATCAGTAAGAAGGGAAGAAATGGTTATAAAGTTAAGAAGAGGACGAACAGAGTACACACAATAAAAGTGAAATGAGCTGGCAATGACAATGTGACTGTTATCAGAAGTTTATATTAAAGATGCCCCCAAAATGGGGCAATTTAGAAGGTAATGACAAAGTGAATGTGAGCAGTTTATTAGAAGAGAGAGAGAGAGAGAGAGAGTCAGTTTGAAGAGGAAAGGAAGGGGAAAATGTGTTGACTATTACTTTCGGATTTCGTGACAAACTGTGAGTCATGATAAAGGAGATGTGTCAAAAGCTAGATGCAGATAAAGTAGTATGTGCAACACATTAGCTAATAAATATGCACTAGTAGAAAGAGGGGGTGACTTTCAAGTTGGGCATCAGAGATCAGCTGGTCTTGAGGAAGAAAGAGGCATCCAAGGGACAATTATCAGAGAAAGACAAGAAAGTAGACATGAGACTTCTGGGTTTGAAAGATAGTGACAGACATGCCTTGCAGACTGCCTCAGAGATTAAGAGTTAATATGTACTTAAAGGTCAGAGAAAATGACTAGAAAACTTTGAAATCTCTATAATGGAGATTAGACAAAGTGATGTGAAAAATTAGAATTCTGATGATGAAAAAATCTTTCATGGCATTTTTTTCTGAAAATATTGGTTTAAGAACTAAAATTACTCAACAACATCACATTATACTAAAATGTTTACCAGTCCTTTTACTACAACCATATGTTAAAAGTACTTTTGTTATTCCCTTCACTGAGTTTTTAATGGATTAAATTGTTCAAAGTATCACTGTTACGCTTTTGGGCCTTTCAGTCATCACATAATTGTTATGTACTCTCTTCCAGCTGTACATTAACATAAACATGCAAGTATTATTTTCACAAATATTGCATGCCAAAACCAAAAATTTAGTTTGATAGGAAAAAATGACAAAAATGCTTTAGAGCTATGTACAGTTCACAGGATTTGATAGTTATTTGCACTTTTTCATTGAAGACCCCAATTTAAACCTGAATATTTAGCTGCGGTTTAAAACATTTGCTAACTAAAATATTTAAACCTAAGATTTAGATTATATAAAATTGACATGAAAAATTGGGCTACAGCTTGACCAGTTTACCTCAGTTATGGAATGCATCAGTTTTAGTACTTTTTCAGATCTTACAGACTCCCCATGGTAATGCATTTCTAGGGCTAGAAACAGACAAGTGTCCAATGGGTTATCACCTGGACCTTCTTAAGATGCCACAAGTAGTCACTTTCTCAATTTTACGTAGGCTCCTAATATCTCTTTCTGTTTCATTCCAGTGCACACATAATCAGTTTGGTTTCTTCTCTTTTGGTAGACAGGATCTTATCTTCAGCCACTCTTCTGCCTCTGAAAAAACAAATTACAGTAGCACAGTTAACAGTAAACTTGGTTACTACTCTTCTTAATCCCCAAGGGCAAATATACTGACAGTACTACTTTATGAACTTTAAATCTAAGTCCCTAGGGGAAAAGGCCAAGAGAGGGGGAGTAAACAAATTATGGATAATAAGCAACAATTATTGTACCCATTTTTGTGTGCCAGTCTTTTCACATGCTCATGCAAACTTCACCACCATCTGTGGGGCAGGTCCTTTTTAAATTCTAATTTTGCAATAAATCACAAACAGGATAAATAAAAAGAAAAACTTGGACATATCATGCTGAAATTGAATAACTAGGTCAAGGGGAACAAAAAAGACCTAAGATAAATAAAAGATACCTTGTATTCATGGATTGGAAGCTTCAATATTATAAAAATGCAAAATCTTCCTTAAATTGATCTATAGATTTAATTCAAGCCCTATCAAAATTCAAACAGGTTTTTTGGCAGGACATGACAGACTGATTGAAATTCAAAGGGCCAAGAATAATGGAAGTAATCTTGGAGAAGAACAAAGTTGAAGGATTTATACTGCTAACCATAAAGTCTTATTTTAAAGCTACTAATGAAGAGTGTATGGTTTTAATGTGAGGAGAGACTAAATTCCAGTGAATGCAATAGAATCTACAGATCCACACACATAGTTATGATGTATTTATGATCCACTCTTGATTAATGACAGAAGTGCCACTAAAAAATAGTGGAGGGAAGTAATATCTTTTCATTTAATAGTGCTAGTTACTTGGACAACATTATGGAAAAGTATGAATCTTGACTACCATTTCACAGCACATACACACACCCACACACACCCACACACACACATTCCAGATGGCTAGTAGTCTTTAATATGAAAAGGCAAACACTAAAGCTTCTAGGAGATCATGTAGGAGAATATCCTAATGACATAAGACACAAAAAACATAAGCCAAAAAGGAATACTGACAGATTGGACTTCATTAAAATAAATAAATCACATTCATCAAAAGATAGATATGGATGGAAGACCTTCAGGATGGCGGAGGAGTAAAATGTGGAGATCACCCTCCTCCCCACAAATACATCAAAAATACATCTACATGTAGAACAACTCTGACAGAACACCTACTGAACACTGGCAGAATACCTCAGATCTTCCAAAAGGCAAGAAACTCCCCACATACATGGGTAGGGCAAAAGAAAAAAAGCAAAAAAAAAAAAAAAAAACAGAGACAAAAGAAGAGGGATGGGACCTGCACCTCTGGGAAGGGGCTGTGAAGGAGGAAAAGTTTCCACCCACTAGGAAGCCACTTCACTGGTGGAGACAGAGTGTGGTCTGGGGGTGAAGCTTTGGAGCCATGGAGGAGAGCACAGCAACAGTGGTGCAGAGAGCAAGGAGGAGAGAATCCTGCACAGAGGATCAGTGCTAACCAGCACTCACCAGCCTGTGAAGCTTGTCTGCTCACCTGTTGTGGCGGGTGGGGGGTGGGAGATGAGGTTTGGGCTTCGGAGTTCAGATCCCAGGTAGAGGACTGGGGTTGCCTGCATGAACACAGCCTGAAGAGGGCTAGTGCAACACAGCTAGCTGGGAGGGAGTCCAGGAAAATGTTTGGAACTGCCTAAGAGTCAAGAGACCATTGTTCCTTTTTAAATTCCATATATATGTGTTAGCATACGGTATTTGTCTTTCTCTTTCTGGCTTACTTCATTCTGTATGACAGACTCTAGGTCTATCCACCTCATTACAAATAGCTCAGTTTTGTTTCTTTTTATGGCTGAGTAATATTCCATTGTATACATGTGAGAATGGACTTGAGGATATGGGGTGGGGGAAGGGTAAGCTGTGACAAAGAGAAAGAGAGGCATGGACATATATACACTACTAAACGTAAGGTAGATAGATAGTGGGAAGCAGCCTCATAGCACAGGGAGATCAGCTCGGTGCTTTGTGAACACCTGGAGGGGTGGGATAGGGAGGGTGGGAGGGAGGGAGACACAAGAGGGAAGGGATGTGGGAACAGATGTATATGTATGACTGATTCACTTTGTTATAAAGCAGAAACTAATAAAAAAAAAGAGACCATTGTTTTGGGATGTGCAAGGAGAAGAGATTCAGGGTACCACCTAAATTAGCTTCAGAGAAAGGTGGGAGCCACGGCTGTCAGAACGAACACCAGAGACGGGCATGAAATGCTAAGGCTGCTGCTGCAGCCAACAAGAATCCTGTGTGCAAGCACAGGTCACTTCCACACCTCCCCTCCCAGGAGCCTCTGCAGCCCCCCAGTGTCAGGGTCCTGTGATCCAGGGACAACTTACCCTGGAGAACACATGGCATGCCTCAGGCTGTTGCAATGTCAGGTCAGCCTCTGCCACCGCACACTCACTCGCTTTCTCTACTGCTCCTTCCCCCTGACCAGAGTGAGCCAGAGCCCCCAATCCGCCACTCCTTTAACCCCCTCCTGTCTGGGCGGGGAACAGATGCCCTCAGGAAACATTCACACAGTAGTGTGGCCAAATCAAAAACTGAACTCCAGGAGATGTGTGAACAAAGAAGAGAAAGGGAAATTTCTCCATGCAGGCTCAGGAGCAGCAGATCAAATCTCCATAATCAACTTGATGTACGCTGCATCTGTGGAATACCTGAATAGACAATGAATCATCCCAAAATTGAGGCTGTGGACTTTGGGAGCAACTGTAGGCTTGGGGTTTGCTGTAAGTGACAGACTAGTTTCTGATTTTTATGTTTCTCTTCATAGATTTTTTAGCGTTTCTTATCATTGGTGGATTTGTTTATTGGTTTGGTTGCTCTATTATTTATTTCTTCTTATTATATTTTTTATTTTTTTACTTTAATACTCTATTTTTAATAGCTTTATTTTATTTATTTTTCCTTCTTTATTTTCTCCCTTTTCTTCTGAGCCGTGTGGCTGACAGGGTCTTGGTGCTCCATCCAGGAGTTAGGCCTAAGACTTGGTGGTGGCTGAGCTGAGGTCAGGACATTGGATCACCAGAGACCTACCAGCCCCATGTAATATCAATTGGTGAGAGCTCTTCCAGCAATCTCCATCTCAATGAAAAGACCCAGCTCCACTCAACAACCAGCAAGTTCCAGTGCTGAACACCCTATGACAAACAACTAGCAAGACAGGAACCCAAAACCATGCATTAGAAGAGACGATGCCTAAAATCATAATAAGTTCACAGACACCCCAAAATACACCACTGGAAACGTTCCAGCCCACCAGAAAGACAGGATTCAGCCTCATCTGCAGAACACACTCACCAGTCCCCTCCACCGGGAAGCCTACACAATCCACTGAACAAAACTTACTCACTGTGGGCAGACACCATAAACAATGGGAACTAAGAGCCTGCAGACTGCCAAAAGGAGACCCCAAACACAGTAAGTTAAGCAAAATGAGAAAACAGAGAAACACAGAGCAGATGACAGGACAAAGTAAAAACCCACCAGACCAAAAAAAATGAAGAGGAAATAGGCAGTCTACCTGAAAAAGAATTCAGACTAATGATAGTAAATGTGAGCCAAATCTTGGAAATAGAATGGAGAAAATAAAAGAAACGATTAACACGGACCTAGAAAAACTAAAGAGCAACCAAACAATGATGAACAACAAAATAAATGAAATTTAAAAATTATCTAAAAGGATTCAATAGCAGAATAACAGAGGCAGAAGAACGGAAAAGTGACCTGGAAGATAAAATAGTGGAAATAACTAATGCAGAGCAGAATAAAGAAAAAGCAATGAAAAGACTTGAGGAGAGTTTCAGAGACCTCTGGGACAACATTAATGACACCAACATTTGAATTATAGGGGTCCCAGAAGAAGAAGAGAAAAAGAAAGTGCAGGGCTTCCCTGGTGGTGCAATGGTTGAGAGTCCGCCTTCCAATGCAGGGGACATGGGTTCATGCCCCAGTATGGGAGGATCCCGCATGCTGCAGAGTGGCTGGGCCCGTGAGCCGTGGCCGCTGGACCTGTGCATCCAGAGCCTGTGCTCCACAGCGGGAGATGCCACAACAGTGAGAGGCCCACATACTGCAAAAAAGAAAAACAAAAAAACAAAACAAAACAAAAAACAAAAAACCAAAGTGACAGAGAAAATATTTGAAGAAATTATAGTTGAAAACTTCCTTAATATTGGAAAGGAAATAGTCAATCAACTTCAGGAAGTAAAGAGAGTACTATACAGGATAAATGCAAGGAGAAACACACCAAGTCACATATTAATCAAATTATCAAAAACTAAATACAAAGAAAGAATTATTAAAAGCAGTAATAGAAAAACAACAAATAACATACAAGAGAATATCCATAAGGTTAACAGATGATCTTTCAGCAGAAACTCTGCAAGCCAGATGGAAGTGGCAGAACATATTTAAACTGGTGAAAGGGGAAAAAAAAATACAACCAAGATTACTCTACCCAGCAAGGATCTCATTCAGATTCGATGGAAAAATTAAAACATTCACAGACAAGCAAAAGCTAAGAGAATTCAGCACCACCAAACCTGCCTTACAACAAAGGCTAAGGAACTTCTCTAGGCAGGAAACACAAGAGAAGGAAAAGACCTACAAAAGCAAACCCAAAACAATTAAGAAAATGGTAATAGGAACATACATATCAATAATTACCTTAAATGTAAATGGATAAAATGCTCCAAACAAAAGATATAGACTGCCTGAATGGATACAAAAACAAGACCTATATATATGCTTTCTACAAGAGACTCACTTTGGACCTAGGAACACATAGTGACTGAAAATGAGGGGATGGAAAAAGATATTTCATGCAAATGGAAATCAAAAGAAAGCTAGAGTAAGAATTCTCATATCAGCAAAATACTCTTTAAATAGAAGACTATTACAATAGATAAAGAAGGACACTACATAATGATCAAGGGATCAATCCAAGAAGTAGATATAACAATTGTAAATACGCACCAATGTAGGAGCACCACAGTACATAATGCAAATGCTAACAGCCATAAAACGGGAAATCGCCAGTAACACAATAATACTAGGGGACTTTAAGATCCCACTTTCACCAATGGAAAGATCATCCAAAATGAAAATAAATAAAGAAACACAAGCTTTAAGTGACACGTTAAACAAGATGGACTTAATGGATATTTATAGGACATTTCATCCAAAAACAACAGAATATACTTTCTTCTCAAGTGCTAAAGGAACATTCTCTAGGACAGATCATATCTGGGGTCACAAATCAAGCCTCGGTAAATTTAAGATAATTGAATTCATATCAACTATTTTTTCTGATCACAATGTTATAAGAGTAGATATCAATTACAGAAAAAAAACCTGTAAAAAATACGAACACATGGAGGATAAATAATAAGCTACTAAATAACCAAGAGATCAGTGAAGGAATCAAAGAGGAAATCAAAAACTATCTAGAAACAAATGACAATGAAACACAATGACCCAAAACCTATGGGATGCAACAAAAGCATTTTTAAGAGGGAAGATTATAGCAATACTATCCTACCTCAAGAAACAAGAAAAATCTCAAATAAACAACTTAACCTTAAACCTAAACCAATTAGGAAAGAAAAACAAAAAACCTCAAAGTTAGCAGAAGGAAAGAAATCATAAATATAAGATCAGAAATAAATGAAAAAGAAATGAATGACACAGGAGAAAAGATCAATAAAACTAAAGCTAGTTCTTTAAGACAAAAGAAATTGATAAACTATTAGCCAGACTCACCATGAAATAAAAAGACTCAAATCAACAGAATTAGAAATGAAAAATGAGAAGTAACAACTGACACTGCAGGAACACAAAGGATAATGAAATATTACTACAACCAACTACAAGCCAATAAAATGGACAACCTGGAAGAAATGGACAAATTCTTAGAAAAATGCAACCATCCAAGAGAGAACCAAGAAGAAATAGAAAATATAAACAGAACAAACACAAGCACTGAGATTTAAACTGTGATTATAAACCTTCCAACAAATAAATGCCCAGAATCAGACAGATTACAGGTGAATTCTATTAAATATTTAGAGAAGAGCTAACACCTAACATTCTCAAACTCTTCCAAGATATACCAGAGGGAGGAACACTCCCAAACGCATTCTACTAGGCCACCATCACCCTGATATGAAAACCACACAAAGATGTCATAAAAAAGAAAATTACAGGTGAATATCACTAATGAACATAGATGCTAAAATCCTCAACAAAATATTAGCAAACAGAATCCAACAGCACATTTAAAGGATCATACACAGTGATCAAGTGTGGTTTATTTCAGGAATGCAAGGATTCTTCAATATCTGTAAATCAAACAATGTGATGAACCATATTAACAAACTGAAGAATAAAACCGTATGATCATCTCAATAAATGCAGAACTTCTTTAAACAAAATCAACATGCATTTATGATAAAAACTGTACAGAAACTATGCATAGAGGTAACTTACCTCAACATAGTAAAAGTCATATATGACAGACCCACAGTCAATATCATTCTCAATGGTGAAAAAGAGAAACCATTTCAAATATGATAACAAACAAGAAAAAGTTGCCCATTCTCACCACTATTATTCAACATAGAATTGAAAGTTTTAGCCACAGCCATCAGAGAAGAAAAAGAAATAAAAGGAATCCAAATTGGCAAAGAAGAGGTATATCTGTCACTGTTTGCAGATGACATAATATACATAGAGAATCCTAAAGATGCTACCAGAAAACTACTAGGTAAACAATTATTCTGGTAAATTAGCAGGATTCAAAATTAAGGCAAATAAATCTCTTGCATTCCTATACACTAATGATGAAAAATCTGAAAGAGAAATTAAGGAAACACTCCCATCAACCATTGCAACAAAAATAATAAAATACCTAGGAATGAACCTACCTAGGGAGACAAAAGACCTGTATGCAGAAAAGTATAAGACACTGCTGAAATAAATTAAAATGATACAAACAAATGGAGGGATATACCATGTTCTTGGATTGGAAGAATCAACATTGTGAACATGACTATATTATGCAAAGCAATCTACAGATTCATTGCAATCCCTATCAATGTACCAATGGTAATTTTCACAGAACTAGAACAAAAAAATTCACAATTTGTATGTAAACACAAGAGACCCTCAATAGCAAAACCAATCTTGAGAAAGAAAAATGGAGCTGGAGGAATCAGGAACCCTGACTTCAGACTATACTACAAAGCTACAGCAATCAAGAAACTATAGTACTGGCCCCAAAACAGAAATATAGATCAATGGAATAAGAGAGAAAAGCCAGCGAAAAACCCACGCACATATGGTCACCTTATCTTTGATAAAGGAGGCAAGAATATACAATGGAGAAAAGGCAGCCTCTTCAATAAGTGGTGCTGGAAAAACTGGTCAGCTATATATAAAAGAATGAAAATAGAACACTCCCTAACACCATACACAAAAATAAACTCAAAATGGATTAAAATCCTAAATGTAAGGCCAGAGACTATAAAACTCTTAGAGGAAAACTTAGGCAGAACACTCTATGACATAAATCACAGCAAGATCCTATTTGACCCACCTGCTGGAGAAATTGAAATAAAAACAAAAATAAACAAATGGGACCTAATGAAACTTAAAAGCTTTTGTACAGCAAAGGAAACCATAAACAAGATGAAAAGACAACCCTCAGAATGGGAGAAAATATGTGCAAATGAAGCTACTGACAAAGGATTAATCTCCTAAATATAGAGGCAGCTCATGCAGCTCAATATCAATAAACAAACAACCCAAACCAAAAAATGGGAAGAAGACCTAAATAAACATTTCTTCAAAGAACATATACAGATTTCCAAGCAACAGATGAAGGAAAGCTCACATCACTAATCATTAGAGAAATGCAAATTGGTACTACTTTGGGCTATCACCTCACACGGGTCAGAATGGCCATCAGTAGAAATCTACAAACAATAAATGCTGGAGAGGGTGTGGGGAAAAGGGAAATCTCCTTCACTGTTAGTGGGAAAGTAAATTGATACAGCAACTCTGGAGAACAGTACGGTGGCTCTTTAAAAAACTAAAAATAGAAAACTAACATATGACCCAGCAATATCTCTACTGGGCATATACCCTGAGAAAACCATAATTCAAAAAGAATCATGTACCACAATGTTCATCACAACACTATTTACAATAGCCAAGACATGGAAGCAACCTAGGAGCCCATAAACATATGAGTGGATAAAGTAGATGTGGTACATATATACAATGGAATATTACTCAGCCGTAAACAGAAAGGAAATTTAGTATTTTGTAGTGAGTTGGATGGACCTAGAGCTGATCATATAGGGTGAAGTAAGTCAGAAAGAGAAAAACAAATACCATCTGCTAACACATATATATGGAATCTAAAGAAAAAGAAAATTGTTCTGAAGAACCCAGGGCAGGACAGGAATAAAGATGCAGATGAAGACAAAGGACTTGAGGACACAGGTAGGGGGAAGGGTAAGCTGGGGCGAAGTGAGAGAGTGACATTGACATATCTACACTACCAAATGTAAAATAGATAGCTAGTGGGAAGCAGCCACATAGCACAGGGAGATCAGCTCTGTGCTTTGTGACCACCTAGAGGGGTGAGATAGGGAGGGTTGGAGGGAGATGCAAGAGGGAGGTGATATGAGTATATATGTATATGTACCACTGATTTACTTTGTTATACAGCAGAAACTAACACAATACTGTAAAGCAATTATACTCCAATAAAGTTGTTAAAAAAAAGATAGACCTGTACGTAGACTATACACTTACAGTATATATACTGTTCTGTATATGTGTAATATTTTATAATAAAAGCTAAAATTAAGTTTAAAATAAATAAATAAATTCCAATTTTTCAACTGAGAAAATTGAGTTTTGGGCAAGACACTTGCTCAAAGTCAGAGAGAAGTCGTCGAACTGTGATTTCAACCTGTGATATGTGATTTGAAAATCTCAAATATTAACTTCGTGATCATTAGACATCAATAAAAATTAAACATTTAAAAAAATCTTACCTAGCTCTTACAGATATGCTTTATAACTACCTCTGAAGTGGTAACAATAAATCCATGCCATGAAACATACCATCCCTTTGATTATTTCCTTAGATTGTATAAAATCCTAAAGATGAAAATGAATTACTGTGTGCCTTGAAGATTTCAAATTGTAATAAGTTATTCCTTAGTCTCTCTAATACTTTCACTTTCAGGGTAAAGTTGCCCATATTTTTGCACAGAGGCAATTTCACCCTCATTCCACTAAACCAAAATAGTCAGTAAAATTCAGAGGATACCATTGGATACTGACTCTCATTATTTTCTCAGTAACCATAAAGCAGATGAAATATATTGTTACTATTATTATATGTGGGTCATAAATTTGCTTAAGCCCCTTTGATATTAAAATATCTTAATAGCAGAGAATTAGCTGTAACTTTTTCCCATAATTGGGAAAGATTTGCTTAAATCAATTTTACATCATGTACACGCCGGTGACCATTTGTAACCAAATAAGTTTTGTTTAAAAATTAATTATTTTTATTTCAGTAAGTTATTAGAGACACCCCCTTGTGTTCTCTATAATAGATGTCAACTCCTATAGTCTTTGTAACAATCAAATATTCATAACTACTGTATCAGTCAGTAAAGCTGGGTTATGATGCAGTAATAAAACATTCAAAATTCTTATGCATGATTTATACTCAGTAATGCATTATTTTTAGGGACAGCAGGAGGAAGAATAATCTTAAATGGTTATGGGTGGAGGAAAGTAAACTGTAAAATAAATGATCAATATGGAGAGAAATCGTAGAGAACCAGAAAAAAATACCATTGAATCAAAAATTAGAACATATTTGTTTGAATTTAAAATTTCAATTTGGGGGAATTTTAGCCATGGGAGTTTGTGGCACATATATACAATGGAATATTACTCAGCCATAAAAAGAAATGAAATTGAACTATTTGTAATGAGGTGGATGGACCTAGAGTCTGTCATACAGAGTGAAGTAAATCAGAAAGAGAAAGACAAATACTGTATGCTGACACATATATATGGAATTTAAGAAAAAAAATATCATGAAGAACATAGGGGTAAGACAGGAATAAAGACACAGACCTACTAGAGAATGGACTTGAGGATATGGGGAGGGGGAAGGGTAAGCTGTGACAAAGTGAAAGAGCGGCATGGACATATATACACTACCAAACGTAAGGTAGATAGCTAGTGGGAAGCAGCCGCATAGCACAGGGAGATCAGCTCGGTGCTTTGTGACCGCCTGGAGGGGTGGGAGGGAGACGCAAAAGGGAGGGGATATGGGAACATATGTATATGTATAACTGATTAAATTTGTTATAAAGCAAAAAATAAAAAATTAAAAAAAAAATTTCAATTTGGGGGAATTTTAGCCATGGGAGTTTGGGAAAGGGAATATAAGAAAAGCAAACATAGGAGATTTGACCACCTTTCTAAGAAGTTTAGCTGTCAATGAAATTAAATGAAAGAGGAAATTCAAAATAAACAGAAAAATCTCATACACCCATAGACATGGGAGTGAACCAATGTAAGGAAGGAGAATGACAATGGGGAAGGCTAAGGAGGTAATAGTAGTTCAATACATTTTTCCTGGTATCAAAGAGCTCCCCTAAGAAATGGAGATAAATGTAGTTAAAGGTCACAACTGGAGAAAGATAATTGTTTAATCCCACTAAAAGAACTCTGCGAAACAAGCAATGATTGTGGGATTGGAAAGGGATGATGGTGATTGACTTCCTATTAGAGGGAAGAATTCAAAAGAAATTTAAATAAGGTAAAATTTTAAAACAATTAATTGAAAACAGAAGAAGTACTAGAGGCAAGTTCACAACATGAATGAAGGCTGGGAGCCTTGGTGGAATTTGCTTCCCATAGGTAAGTATGAAAGTAAACTAAATTGAGAAAATGGTTGCTCACTTTCTCCAGCCATTGCTGGCTAGGAGTATCACTTTCAATTAGTCACTTTATTTCTTTTTTTTTCTAATATGAAAATCAAATTGTTAAATTCTTAATTTTTAAAATTCTGCAATAGAATATTTTTGTATTTTATATCCCTAGGATCTCACATTTCTTCTTAGCAAGTTGCTCTTCATATCTAGATTGCTAGAGTCAGATGACATCCAAAAATTCTAAATGCAGAAATGTAAAATTGGTTATCTAGCTGTTTCTAAACACATATAAGTGACATTTATTTTCCCCCTTTTTAAAGAATTGTGTTCTTATATGGATATGTGTCCAAACCTAGAGAAGACAACAAATATGGACAACTTAAGGCAGAATTTCATGTTCTTTGATGAGAACCACCTCCAAGACTTACCCTGGTTAACCACTGATAGTTCTAGAGTAGACAAAGAGGCAGATTTCAGAGATTATGATAACCTCCAGCTTTGTTCTTTTTCTCAGGTTTGCTTTGGCTATTTGAGGTCTTTTGTGTGTTCTTATAAATTTTATAACTTTTTGTTCTGTTTCTGTGAAAAATATCCTGAGGATTTTGAAAGGGATTGCATTGAATTTGTTGATTGCTTTAAGTAACATGGACATTTTAACATAGTTAATTCTTCCAATCCATGAGCACAAAATATCTTTCCATTTATTTGTGTCCTCTTCAATTTCTTTCAACAATGTCTTATAGCTTTCAGTGTATAGGTCTTTCACTTCCTTGGTTTAATTCATTCCTAAGTATTTTATTCTGTTTGTTGCAATTAAAAATGGAATTGTTTTCTTACTTTTCTCTTTCTGCTAGCTCATTGTTAGCATATAGAAACACAACAGATTTTTGTATGTTGATTTTGTACCCTGGTACTTTACTGTATTCATTTATTATTTCTAATAGTTTTTTGATGAAGTCCTTAAGGTTTTCTAAATATAATATCGTGCCATCAGCAAATAGTTACAGTTTTACTTCTTCCTTTCCATTTTGGATGACTTTCATTTATTTTTCAAATTGCTCTGGCTAGAGGTTCCAATACTATGGTGAACAACAGTGGCAAGAGTGAGCATTCTTGTCTTTTATGAGATTTTTAGAGGGATACTTTAAGTTTTTCATCACTGAGTATGATATTACCTGTGGGTTTCTCATATACGGCTTTTTTATCTTTAGATATGTTCCTTGTAAACTTATTTTATTGAGAGTTACTATCATAAATGACTGATGAATCCTGTCAAATGATTTTTCTGTGTGTATTGAGAAAAACATAGTCTTTATCCTTCATTTTGTTAGTCTGGTGTAGCACGTTGATTTGCAGATGTTGAATTATCCTTGTATCCCTGGAATAAATCCCACTTGATCATGGTATATGATGATTTTGATGTATTGTTGTATTCAATAGCAAAAAACATTTTGCTAATATTTTGTTTAAGAGTTTTGCATATGCTCATCAGAGATATTAGCCTGTAAATTTCTATTTTGTGTTGTCTTTTTCTGGTTTTGGTATTAGAGTAATTTTGGTCTCATAGAATGAGTTAGAAAGCATTCAAAGCATCCTCCTCTTCAAAATTTTGAAAGAGTGTGGGAAGGGTAGATATTAACTCTTCTATGAAAGTTTGGTAGAATTCATCAGTGAAGCCAAATGGTCCTAGAATTTTGTTTATTGGAGGTTTTTGATTACTGTCTCAGTCTTTTTACTAGTGATCAGTCTATTCATATTTTCTATTTCTTCATGATTCAGTCTTGGAAAGATATACGATTCTAAGAATTTGTCCAATTTGTTAGCATATAGCATTCATCATATTCTCTTCTAATCCTATGTATAATATTACTCTGGTATCCATTGTTGTTTCTCCACTTTTGTTTCTGAGTTTATTTATCACAGCCTTCTCTCTTTTTTCTTAGTGCATCTAGATGAATGTTTGTCAATTTTGTTTATTTTTTCAAAGAACTAGATTTTAGTTTCATTACTCTATTTTTTTTATTCTCAAGTTAATTTATTCCCACTCTGATCATTATTATTTATGTTTTTCTGCTGACTTTGTAAATTTTATTTACAATTTTTTTAACCTCTTTATTGGAGTATAATTATTTTACAATGTTGTGTTAGTTTCTGCTGTATAACAAAGTAAATCAGCTATACATATACATATATTCCCATATCCCAGTCCCTTTCCATCTCCCTCCCACACTCCCTATCCCACCCCTCTAGGTGGTCACAAAGCACCAAGGTGATCTCCCTGAGCTATGTGGCTGCTTCCCACTAGCTATCTGTTTTACATTTGGTAGTGTATATATGTCAATACTACTCTCTCACTTCGTCTCAACTAACCCTACTCCCTTCCCATGTCCTTAAGTCCATTCTCTTCATCTCTGTTTTTATTCCTGTCCTGCCCATAGGTTCTTCAAAACCTTGTTTTTTTTCTTTTTTAGATTGGATATATATGTGTTAGCATATGGTATTTGTTTTTCTCTTTCTGACTTACTGCACTATGTATGAGAGACTATAGGTCCATCCACCTCACTACAAATAACTCAGTTTCACTTCTTTTTATGGCTGAGTAATATTCCATTGTATATAAGTGCCACATCTTCTTTATCCATTCATCTGTAGTTGGACACCTAGCTTGCTTCCATGTCCTGGCTATTCTAAATAGTGTTGCAATGAACATTGTGGTACAAGACACTTTTTGAATTATGGTTTAATCAGGGTATATGCCTAGGAATTGGATTGCTGGATCATATGGTAGCTCTATTTTTAGTTTTTAAACGAATGCCCATACTGTTCTCCATGGTGGCTGTATCGATTTACATTCCCACCAACAGTGAAGGAGAGTTCCCTTTTCTCCACACCCTCTCCAGCATCTATTGTTTGTACATTCTTTGATGATGGCCATTCTGAGTGGTGTGAGGTGATATCTCATTGTGGTTTTGATTTGCATTTCTGTAATGATTAGTGATGTGGAGCATCCTTTCATGTGTTTCTTGGCAATCTGTATATATATATATATATATATATATATATATATATATATATATATATATTTTTTTTTTTTGAAGAAATGTCTATTTGTGACTTCTTCCCATTTTTGGATTTGGCTGTTTTTTTTTTGTTTTTTTTGTTTTTTTTGTTATTGAGCTGCATGAGCTGCTTGTATATTTTGTAGATTAATCCTTTGTCTGTTGCTTCATTTGCAAATATTTTCTCCCATTCTGAGGGTTCTCACTTCATCTTGTTTGTGGTTTCCTTTGCTGTGCAAAAGCTTTTAAATTTCATTAGGTCCCATTTGTTTATTTTTCTTTTTATTTCCATTTCCCTAGGAGGTGGGTCAAAAAGAATCTTGTCATAGAGGATTTATGTCATAGAGTGTTCTGCCTAAGTTTTCCTCAAAGCGTTTTAGAGTGTCTGGTCTTACATTTAGGTCTTTAATCCATTTTGAGTTTATTTTTGTGCATGGTGTTAGGGAGTGTTCTAATTTCATTCTTTTACATGTAGCTGTCTAGTTTTCCCAGCACCACTTATTGAAGAGGCTGTCATTTCTCCATTGGATATTCTTGCCTCTTTTATCAAAAATAAGGTGACCGTATGTGCATAGATTTATGTCTGGGCTTTCTATCCTGTTCCATTGATGTATATTTCTGTTTTTGTGCCAGTAGGATATTGTCTTGATTACTGTATCTTTGTAGTGTAGTCTGAAGTCTTGGAGCCTGATTCCTTCAGGTCCATTTTTCTTTCTCAAGAGTGCTTTTGCTATTTGGGATCTTTTGTGTTTCTATACAAATTGTGAAATTTTTGTTCTAGTTCTGTGAAAAATATCATTGGTAGTTTGATAGGGATTGCATTGAATCTGTAGACTGCTTTGAGTAGTATAATCATTTTCACAATGTTGGTTCCTCCAATCCAAGAGCATGGTATATCTCTCCATCTGTTTGTAACATTTTAATTTCTTTCACCAGTGTCTTACACCTTTCTGCATACAGGATTTTTGTCTCCTTAGGTAGGTTTATTCCTAAGTATTTTACTCTTTTTGTTGCAATGGTAAATGGGATTGTTTCCTTGATTTCACTTTCAGATTTTTCATTAGTGTATAGGAATTCAAGAGATTTATGTACATTAATTTTGAATCCTACTATTTTACCAAAATCATTGATTAGCTCTAGTAGTCTTCTGGTAGCACCTGTAGGATTCTCTATGTATATATTATCATGTCATGTGCAAACAGTGACAGCCTTACTTCTTTTCTGATTTCTATTCCTTTTGTATCCTTTTCATCTCTGATTGCTGTGGCTAAACTTCCAAAACTACGTTGAATAATAGTGGTGTGAGGGGGCAACCTTGTCTGGTTCCTGACCTTATTGGAAATAGTTTCCATTTTTTACCATTGAAAATGATGTTGACTGTGGGTTTGTCATGTATGACCTTTATTATGTTGAGGTATATTCCCTCTATGCCTACATTCTGGAGTGTTTTTATCATAAATGGGTGTTGAATTTTGTCAAAACCTTTTTCTGCATCTACTTAGATTATCATATGGTTTTTATCCTGTCACTTGTTAACAATGTGTATCACATTGACTGATTTACAGATATTGAAGAATCCTTGCATGCCTGGGATAACCCCACTTGATCAAGGTGTATGATCCTTTTAATGTGCTGTTGGATTCTGTTTTCTAGTACTCTGTTGAGGATTTTTGCATCTATGTTCATTAGTGATATTGGCCTGTCATTTTTTTTTTATGACATCTTTGTTGGTTTTCATATCAGGGTGATGAGGTCCTTGTAGAATGAGTTTGGGAGTGCTCCTCCCTCTGCTACATTTTGGAAGAGTTTGAGAAAGATAGGTGTTAGGTCTTCTCTAAATATTTGCTATAATTCACCTGTGAAGCAATCTGGTTCTGGGCTTTTCTTTGCTGGAAAATTTTAATCACAGTTCCAATTTCAGTGCTTGTGGTTGGACTGTTTATATTTTCTATTTCTTCCTGGTTCCGTCTTGGAAGGTCGTCCTTTTCTAAGAATTTGTCCATTTCTTCCAGTTTGTCCCATTTATTGGCATATAGTTGCTTATAGTAATATCTCATGATTCTTTGAATTTCTGCAGTGTCAGTTGTTACTTTTCATTTCTAATTCCATTGATCTGAGTATTTTTCCTTTATTTCTTGCTGAGTCTGGCTAATGGTTTATCAATTTTTTTTTTTTGTCTTCTCAAAGAACCAGCTTTTAGTTTAATTGATCTTTGCTACTGTGTCCTTCATTTTGTTTTTATTTCCGGTCTGATTTTTATGATTTCTTTCCTTCTGCTAACTATGAGGTGTTTTTATTTTTCTTTCTCTAATTGCTTTAGGTGTAAGGATAGATTCTTTATTTGATGTTTTTCTTGTTGGCTGCATCCCATCGGTTTTGTTTCTTTGTGTTTTCATTGTCATTTGTTTCTAGGTAGTTTTTGATTTCCTCTTTGATTTCTTCAGTGACCTCTTGGTTATCTTGTAGTGTGTTATTTAGCCTGTATGTGTTTGGTTTTTTTTACAGTGTTTTTTCCTGTAACTGATATCTAGTCTCATAGCGTTGTGATCAGAAAAGATACTTGATATAATTTCAATTTTCTTAAATATACCAATGCTTGATTTTTGATGCAAGATATGATTTATGCTAGAGAAGATTTCATGAGCACTTGAGAAAAAGTGTATTCTGTTGTTTTTGGATGGAACATCCTATAAATATCAATTAAGTCCATCTCATTTAATGTGTCATTTAAAGCTTGTGTTTCCTTATTTATTTTCATTTAGGATGATCTGTCCATTGGCGAAAGTGAGGTGTTAATGTCCCCTACTAATTTGGTGTTACTGCCAATTTCCCCTTTTATGGCTGTTAGTATTTGCCTTATGTATTGAGGTGCTCCTATGTTGGGTGCATAAATATATACAATTGTTATATCTTCTTCTTTGATTGATCCCTTGATCATTATCTAGTGTCCTTCTTTGTCTCTTGTATTAGTGTTTATTTTAAAGTCTATTTTGCTGATATGAGAATTGCTACTCCAGCTTTCTTTTGATTTCCATTTGTATGCAGTATATTTTTCCATCCCCTCACATTCAGTCTGTATGTGTTTCTATGTGTGAAGTGGGTTTGTTATAGACAGCATATATACAGGTTTTGTTTTTGTATCCATTCAGCCAATCTTATCTTTTGGTTGGAGCATTTACTCCATTTACATTTAAAGTAGTTATCAATATGTATGTTCCTATTATCATTTTTTTAATTGTTTTGGGTTTGCTTTTGTAGGTCTTTTCCTTCTCTTTTGTTTCCTGCCTGCCTAGAGAAGTTCTTGTAGCATTTGTTGTAAAACTGGTTTTGTGGTGCTGTATTCTCTTAGCTTTTGCTTGTCTGTGAAGGTTTTAATTTCTCTGTCTAATCTAAATGTGATCCTTGCTGGGTAGAGTAATCATGATTGTAGTTTTTTCCCTTTCATGAATTTAAATATGTCCTGCCACTCCCTTCTGGCTTGCAGAGTTTCTTCTGAATGATCAGCTGTTAATCTTATGGGGATTCCATTGTATGCTATTTGTTGCTTTTCCTTTGTTGCTTTTAACATTTTTTTCTTTGTATTAATCTTTGATAGTTTGATTAATATGTGTCTTGGCATGTTTCCTCTTGGATTTATCCTGTATGGGACTGTCTGCTGTTCCTGGACTTGGACTATTTCCTTCCTCATGTTTAGGAACTTTTCAACTATAATCTATTCAAATATTTTCTCAGTCCCTTTCTTTTTCTCTTCTTCTTCTGGGACCCCTATAATTCGAATGTTGGTGCCTTTAACGTTGCCCCAGAGGTCTTGGAGACTGTCCTCAATTCTTTTCATTCTTGTTTCTTTGTTCTGCTCTGAAGTAGTTATTTCCATTATTTTATTTTCCAGGTCACTTATCCATTCATCTGCCTCAGTTATGGTGCTATTATTCCTTCTAGAAAAATTTTAATTTCATTTATTGTGTTTTTCATCATCGTTTTGTATTTTGTTCTTCTAGGTCCTTGGTAAAAAGTTTCTTGTATTTTCTCCATTCTATTTCCAAGCTTTTGTATCATCTTTACTCTCATTACTCTGAATTCTTTTTCAGGTAGACTGCCTATTTCCTCTACATTTGTTTGGTCTGGTGGGTTTTTACCTTGCTCCTTCATCTGCTGCATATTTCTCTGACTTCTCATCTTGCTTAACTTGCTTTGTTTGGGGTCTCCTTTTCAGAGGCTGTCAGTTCGTAGTTCCCATTGTTTTTGTGTCTGCCCCCAGTTGCTGAGGTTAGTTCAGTGGCTTGTGTAGGCTTCCTGGTGGAAGGGACTGGTGCCTGTGTTCTGATGGCTGGGGCTGGATCTTGTCTTTCTGGTGGGCAATACTGTGTCTCCTGGTGTGTTTTGGGGTGTCTGTCAACTTAGTATGATTTTAGGCAGTCTCTCTTGTACTGGGTTGTGTTCCTGTCTTGCTTGTTTTTTGGCATGGGGCATCCAGCACTGGAGCTTCCTGGCTTTTGTGTGGAGCTGGGTCTTAGCATTGATACAGAGATCTCTGGGAGAGCTCTCACCAATTAATATTAAATGGGGCTGGGATGTCTCTTGTCGTCCAATGTCCTGAACTCTGCTCTCCCACCTCAGAGACTCGGGCCTGACAGCAGGCTAGAGCATCAAGACCCTGCCAGCCACACAACTCAGAAGAAAAGGGAGAAAAATGAAATAAAATATAAATAAATTTAAAAATAAATACAATTATTAAATTAAATTATTTTAATTATTAAAATAAAAAGTAATAATAATAATAATAAAAGAGAGTAACAATACGAATAACAAATCCACCAATGATAAAAAAGTGTTAAAAACTACACTAAGATAAACATAAGAATCAGAAACAAGTCAGTCACAGACAGCAAACCCCAAGTCTACAGTTGCTCTCAATGTACACTGCCTCAATTCTGGGATGATGCTTTGTCTATTCAGTATTTCACCGATGCATGGTACATCAAGTTGATTGTGCAGATTTAATCAACTGCCTCTGAGGCTGCACAGAGACATTTCCCTTTCTCTTCTTTGTTCACACAGCTTCTGGTGTTCTGCTTTGGTTTTGGCCCTGCCTCTGAGTGTAGATTGCCATCAGGCAACTGTTTCCTGCACAGACAGGAGGGGGTTAAAGGAGCAGCTGATTAGGGGGCACCTGCTCACTCATGCTGTGGGGAAGGAAGGGTACAATTTTTATAAGTGGAATGCAGGGAAAGCCTGTGGCAGCTGAGGCTGGCATGACATTGCAACAGCCTGAGGCACACCATGTGTTTTCCCAGGAAACTTGTCCCTGGATCATGGGACTCTAGCAGTGGTGTGCTGTGCAGGCTTCTGGGCCTGGGGGTGTGGATAGTGACTTGTATCTCAGACACTGGATTCTTGTTGGCTGCAGCAGCAACATTAGTGTTTCATGCCCGTCTCTGTGGTCCAAGCTGATAGCTGTGTCTCATGTCCATCTCGAGCTCATTTAAGCAGTGTTTTGCTTCCTGTGGTCAGACAGATAAGGAATCCCCTCTTCTTGCACACCCCACAACAATAGTCTCTTGTCTCCTAGGCAGGTCCAGGCTTTTTCCTGGACTCCCTCTGACCTAACTGTGGTGTACTAATCCCCTTCAGGCTGTGTTCACACAACAACCCCAGTCCTCTCCTAGGGATCTAACCTCCAAAGCTGGAGCCTCAGCTCCCAGATCCCACCCACCCTGGAGGGTGAGCAAACCTCTCAGGCTGGTGAATGCTGGTCAGCACCAATCCTCTGTGTGAGAATATCTCTGCATTACTCTCTGCACCCCTGTTGCTCTGCTCTCCTCCATGGCTCTGAAGTAACCCCCCCACCCCCAACCAGCCCCTTTCTCTGTCAGTGAAGGGGCTTCCTAGTGGGTGGAAACATTTCCTCCTTCACAGCTCCCTCCCAGAGGTGCAGGTCCCATCCCTATTCTTTTGTCTCTGTTTTTTCTTTTTTCTTTTGCCCTACCCAGGTAGTGGGGATTTTCTTGCCTTTTGGGAAGTCTGAGGTCTTCTGCCAGTGTTAAGTAGGTGTTCTGTAGGAGTTTTTCCACATGTAGATGTATTTTTGATGTATTTGTGGGTAGGAAGGTGATTTCCACGTCCTACTCCTCTGATATCTTGAAGGTCCCCTCCAAAACCTTCTGATTAGATTACTCTGCACCCCATGGATTATAAGGCTTGCAATCTGAGTAATGGAGATAGGCAATTTTACCCCTCTATGTTAACATTTGACACTGTTTCTTTTACCCTTTCAAGAGGCTCTTTCCTCGGTTTCAGGTAGCTTTCTCATATACATGTGGTGACCATTACTCTGATGATTATTGTAGGAGAATCTTCTGCAGATCTCTTGAGTTACTTATCTGCAGATCTCCAGAATTAGCTCTCTATGCTGCTCTTTATTTCCTCTTGCACTGTTCATCCAAGTCTATCCTCCTGGGTCTATCTGGTTTTGCAATTCCATTTTCATTTTTATTGAATTCCATTTTCTTGTCCTGTACTTTCAAAGCAGTGAACTTTGACAATCTCAGAGCTCTCCTTGTTTTTCTCCTGTATCTCAGGAAATACTGCCCTTTTGTTTCTTGATATCTATTGTTTTGAAGATAGTTGTTTCATATAAATTTTCTCATTTTGTCTATGCTTCCTGCAGTAGTCCCATTACAACATCTGGCCTAAAATCCTCCTTTATCTTTTTTTAAAAATTTATTTACTTTTTAATTAATTTATTTTTTGGCCACATTGGGTCTTTGTTGCTGTGCACAGGCCTTCTCTAGTTGCAGTGAGCAGGGGCTACTCTTCGTTGTGGTGCATGGGCTTCTCATTGTGGTGGCTTCTCTTGCTGCAGAGCATGGGCTCTAGGTGCCCAGGCTTCAGGAGTTGTGGCTCACAGGCTCTGGAGCACAGGCTCAGTAGTTATGGCTCACATGATTAGTTGCTCTGCAGCATGTGAGATCTTCCTGGACAAAGGCTTGAACTTTTATCCCCTGAATTGTCAGGCAGATTCTTAACAACTGCACCACCAGGGAAACCCCTCCTTTATGTTTTAAAGTGAAAATAATTTCTACCATTCTCACTGGGATAAGATGTTGTTTCTGGCTTACTGTTTGATTGGCTTTGAAGAGAGGTAGTTATAGAGGTTTCCACTTCTTCAGTATCTCTTATACAGACCATGTAGCCAATTTTAGAGTTCGGCCAATGCTTTTATATATTCATTTCAAATAAACCTTTGAGGACATGGAAAATAATTACTAGCTTGATCTGTGGGAATAGCAGACACACTGAAACCCCAACACGTGTCAAAACTTTGTTTATTTTCTGGCCTCCCATATGTTTCTACTAGTGTCATGATTCTTTTGGTCTCTGGATAGAAATATCAGGTTGATTTCTCTGTCCAGAAATCTTCATAATGCTATGTATTCCTATTTTCCAGCATGTAGTTACCTGAGTAAATGGTCACAGATATATTTGGGATATGACTTTGAGAATCATTACATTATACATTACCTATGACATTGTTATATCTTTCCTCCAGGAAACCCGATGTTTCTTACAGTCAAAAGCTTCTGGATATGGAAAACTGGACTTAACCTGGAAATTAATCCAGAATTTATGACTTATTTGGGAATGACTGCCCACATCCTCTTCATGAACCACCTTTGCTTTATTTTGATTCTGTTTTCTTTATACCTACAGCAGGGTTTCTCGACCTCTGAATTATGGACATTTTGTGTGGTCTAGCATTTAACAGGAAGTAGTGGACCTCTTATATGGGCTCTAAGTCTTCAGAAGTATTTGAGTATTTAATGTTTTGGAGTGAATTTATCCAGATAACCCAATCACATATCTGAATCCCACTCCTTATTAATTAGGAACCTGAACTTAGTAAGGAACATATTCCAAGTTTGAGAATTGAATCTCCTCTAAACTTTACTCCTATATACTTACATCCTAAGCTTGCTCCCAAACTATATTTTTTGCTGTTTCCCAGTTGTTGAAAAAGAGAATTTCAGTATATATGCTACCAAGGAAGCCTTCCAGCTTTCACTCTTAGCTTTCAGTTGGTGATTAATCAGACTCTGCCTTGTATTTTCTTTACCTAATACATCAAAACCCCTAGTAAGAACCATTCAGTTCCACTATCATGTTGATTAATATTTACACATAATTTCTTAAATACCTGAGATATGCCCCTACTAGTGCATACAACCTGTTTTGTTTTACCAGGGCTAAAGTCTCAACAACTGTGTTGCTAGTACAGGCAAGGAACTAATAATGTTTCACATTCTACCAATGATGGAATTCTCCTTGCCTTTGGCTGGTGGCTGATCCTGCTCCAAATATCCACCTTAAAGTCATCTTCCTCAGGCATTATTGTCACCTTCTTAGGTCAAGTTTCCCAAGTAAGATTCTGAAGCTGAGATTTGTGGGCAAAATGTAACTGAGGAGTACCTCTGGGATCAAAAACAGGAGAGCGAAAGAAGTAGGACAAGGCAGAGTGAGATGTAGTCACCACAAATCCTTCATCTGGTTCCATGAAGAATTCTGGAGTTGGAATAATCTTAGAGTTTTTTCTTAAAGCCAAGAAGCCAAGCCTTTATACCCCTTCATTGACCCATCATTGGATGTAGGCTGCTCCTCATCAAGGAGCCATAACCTTGGGCAAGTCAGTGGTCTTCTGAGTAGTGCAATTTCCAGAGAGAGACTCAGCTGAAATTTCATAATGCCAACTTTTCAGAAACTGGGAGAATGAGTGTTCCAGTTCTAAAGTGGGAAGTGGCATCTCTGTGGTACCCCCACAGAGTCCAGTATGCACCTTAAAACAAACAAAAAATGGTTCACAGGCTTTAGTGAGCTAGATGGAAGATATATTTTTGGAAGGGGATGGATTGTTTCTTCGTATCTAGAAATATGTCTTTTTTTAAATGTCTCAGTCTCAACCCTGCTTAAAGACAATTTCCAGATGTGCACAACTCTGGAATAGTGCTAGTGAGACCATTGGCTGCCCCCTCACCCTCCCTCATTAATTTTGTTGTTTACCACATTCCAGAGAGTGCAATTAATCTGTGATGTTTCTTTCGGCAGCTGGTATGAATACTGACTTTCCTAAATAACAACTCAGAAACTTTTCTCTCTGAAGTGACCCAAAAGACAATAATTGGAGCTTGAGAAACATATTTTGTATTGTTGTGTCCATGAGCGTTTGTTGCCATAAATAATATATGATAATGTCTTCCACATTGTCTGTAACTTATTAAGTGTAGTGTGATACTTCTTAATGTAAATAGTACTGATAACTAGCTGCAATAAACTCTGCATACATGCATGCCCATGTGTGTTGCATACACACATGCATACACTTCCCTGATAATAGGTAATCTCTGCAGTAGAAACAATGTAATAGTAGTAGACGAATTAAGATTAAGATTTTTTAAATGAGACTTTTAATTAAGATTTTTTAAATGTTCTATTTAATTATATTAAGAGAAACACTTTTTGAAAGTGAAAGTTCATTTAAATGGCACATGTTTTCATTTGTAATTTTATTGACACTTCTTTTCTGTACAATACAAATGAATGCCTATTTTGATTTTCTTTTAAGACACATATTTTCAACCAGATTTTGAAACAGGCATTAAGTTTCATACCAATATTTAATATTAGTTCTACCTTAGTGGGCCAGGTCATGCCTAATTACAAATTTTGTTGTGTTTCCGATCTCATACTTTCTATTCTGTTGAGCCCAAATTTTCTCTCACTCCTGTCTCTTCTTTCTCCCTTTTCACAATACTTCTCCTGTTTTTCCATTTGCCTTAATGGATTGAATGACAGATGAAAACATGCAACACATTTGTATCACTGTGGTGATATTATTTATTGTGTATAACATATTTTTGTCAATACCAATATTTTATCTACTTCTTGGGTTATGCTCACCAAGAACATACTGAGCACAAATTCTTTGAAATTCAAAAAATAAACAACTTAATATGTAATAGCCGCTTTTTTTTCACTTCTACAAAATTGCTAAATTTAGATAAAAATTTATTGTACCATAATTTTGAAGGACTCTAGAATATTTTCTCACCTGAGAGATGTTTGTGTCTTCTATAGCTTCCATCCAATGAAGCAACAAGAAGTAGGTCATACAGGTTCTCTGATAAAATGTCATCAACATACAGTGGTATCCCAGTTTCATATTTTTCACTTCATTCCTCCAAATTCCTGTACTCCTTCCTGGAAAATTGTACACATTATAATTTTATACATATACCATGCCCAGGAAAGTTTCACAACTTACTCATCTGTATTTACTTAAATTTCCTTCCTCCTCCTTTCTTCCTAAAGAACAGTTAATTAGTCTAAGAGAATAATAGATGTCAACTTTTGCAAGCTGGAGACCTAATTGTCCCTTTCTCTGTGCTTCTACAGCAATGTCTTATGTTCCCCCATCATAGCAGTTATTAGTTTTTTTTTTCTTTTATTATCTTTGTTCCTTTATGTGTATGGTTTGAGCACAAGGAATGTGTCCTTTCATCATCACATTTTTCATAGTATTTAGTGGAAACTATTGACAAATGGAGTTTTGGCTTTAAATCAGAGATGACTGGTAGATGGAAATGGGAAACCCCGCTGAAATGATGCTTTTATCTTGAGAGATGCATGTCATACAAGAATAGTCTAGAGTGGTGGAGCAAATGGGAAAAGCTCTGGACCTTGGATTAGTAGAATTTGGTTAGAGTGGTTTTTCCAATGCCCTCATAGTGCATAATGCTGGTTTTGCTGCTTGAATCCTCTGAGCTTCATTTTCTTTACCTGCTCATCATAAATAGGAATCCAAATCTTATCTTCCTGCTTCATGGACTCAGGACTCAGAGCAGAAATTATAAAGTTATAGTCACAAGAAAAGTTCATGAAAAGAAACCTAGCTCAGAAGCTCAGAGCACAGGCTTCAGAGACACACCTGGGTTTATACCCATTCTCTGTGACCTGCCTTGGGCAATAACCTTGGGCACTTTTATTAATTTCGTTGAATTCTAGTTTCCTTAAAGTAGGGATAATATGCTCTTCATTTTTATATTGTTTTCATATTGTTCTAAGAATTGAATGAGAACGTTCATGCAAAACATTTATGGAAGTGCTAGCACGGAGTAAGTGCTCAATAAATAATAATGGGTTTGAAGTTGTAAGAGGAAAATGTTGTTTCAGGTGACATTTAGCTTCAGGTAGACAATATAGAGACACCAATTAATGACAGCAGCCCTCTATTTGTATAGTATCATGTACAAAGTATACACATTTCATTAATAATCATGTTTATGAAAAATACCTTTTTGCTTTTAGTTTTAATTAACTATATAATTTTATTAAATCAAGGGATGCATGCTAAAAGTAATAGCCGTAAAACATATTACAAACAAAGTTTAAAAATAATAATTAAGTACATTTTCACAAATCTTGAAACATGACCAAACTTTCTCAACTTGTTTTAATTCAAAGAGTGAAACCACTGGCTCTCCACACTCATTATTTTCCTTCTTATAAACACCCTGAGGTTTCATTTCTGAAGTGTTCTTCACAAATGAGGTTTCTCCACTCTCAGAGATTGATCTCAAAGCAGGGAAACAGGTGAGTGGTATAAAATTACAGTGCTTGTTTGATAGGACCACCTGTTAGTTGCTCTTTTTTTTTTTTTTTTTTTTTTTTACTTTGTACATGTTGTTTTCTTTTTTTTTTTTTTATTTTTTTTTTTATTTTTATTTTTTGCTTTATCACAAATTTAATCAGTTATATGTATACATATGTTCCCATATCCCCTCCCTTTTGCGTCTCCCTCCCACCCTCCCTATCCCACCCCTCCAGGCGGTCACAAAGCACCGAGCTGATCTCCCTGTGCTATGCAGCTGCTTCCCACTAGCTATCTACCTTACGTTTGTTAGTTGCTCTTAATTGTCCTGTGATTTGCCCTAACATCAAAAACTAAATAGGATGTATTTTATTTGAATATGCTTTTGCATCCACCTCAAAAAAACCTTGTTTCCTCTTTACCTAATGAGAAGAAAATATTATATGAGGGAGACATATCAGGTTGGTGAAAGTCTTTGGAGAAAGTAAGTCACTTTATAAGTTAGAGCCAAGGATCTATAAAAAACTCTTCTCAACTTATTATTTTACTTAATAGATGAACTAGGAACCAATGTTGATACTCATGGTGTTTTATAACTGTCACCAATGTTCACAAACAGACACTGAAGTAAAACTGAAAATAAAGTCATTATACCTTATGCACTAAGGGATATCTACTTATGGATTTCCATTCAGATTATGAAAAGAGGAGAGGCCAGTGGATTGATACAGGGAAAATTAAGGCATAATATCAACCTAGTGGAGAAGGTAATTTGGGGTGAAATTTGTCCTTCAAAATCCTTAGTTAGATGCTATGTAGGTAATAAGCATTTCTACATAAATTGCTATCGTGTGCAAAAATGTGAAAAGCCCAACATCCCTTTCTTATCTGAATAATCTTAATTTAAATGGGTGTGAGTCAAGGATAATTATAGCCTGGTCCATATGAATTACTTCCAGTTTCTAGCTAGGCTTGTATATAATTTTTAGACATGTTCATCTCCAAAGAAGAAGAAAAACAATATGAGTTTGATTGTGGGATAAACGTTGTACTTTAGGCGGTAGAATGTTTTTTTGTCACCCTTGATATATTTGCATGACTATGTGGGAGTCACATTTATATTTTATTTCCCAGATGTCCTTAAATTTCAACATTCCTTAGATTTCCTAAGGAAGAATCATAGCAGTTTTCCCATTACTTCCTAATTTGTGTCCCCTTAGACACATTCACTAGGCAGAATGTTATATTTATCTATATTTCCATAATTGTATATTTAAAAAAAATAAAGTTGAGTGTTTGCTACTGGACCATACATTTTAATATTAACTGAAGTAGCAGAAGGGAATCTGAGTTGGCATTAAAATGCATAGTGCCATTAGTAGGTTGGAATGAAAAGAAAGTATTTAAAATTAATGACATATTTGCTAGCTTTTTTTTTAACTGCATCTTCTGCCATTGACTTAGGTGGCATAAATACAGCATCCATAGAAGCTACAATAATACCTTATATCTCTTATAATTCTCTCATGATTCAAGAATGGACACAAAAAGGACAGGCTATACTAGGTATTCACTGACTGTCTTGCATTGTTGTTTCAATAAAATAGCAAATGGATTTTGCTAAATCATTTTCCGTTCTATTTGTAAAGTGGAGGCAGTTACTTGGAATTATTTTCACTTACTTTTTTTTTTTATAGTATTGGGTTCTTATTCCTTACTGCTTACTTTGCTTCCAAAGTAATTTGTGAGTAGACTGGACCCTTTCTCTTTACAATTTCTTCTACCTTTCAATTTGCACAAGGGATTGCACAGGTAGATTTTAAAATATGACTACCCAGGAAAGGGTTAACTCTGCAGGCCTGGCTTGCTCAAACCTTGTATATTCCTAGGAAATATCTGTTTTCAGGCTGGCAGTTGGCTGGTTCCTGGGAACCAAGCTCCAGAAATATTCCATTCAATAAGAGTATTTTTGTATGCCTGAGACCTGGGGCCACACTGCACTAGTTTTTTTTCCAGATAGTTTATACTAATAGTATGATTTATAGTGAACAGTCTGAAACTTGAGTAACTGAGGTCAGTCACACAAGTGCTGCATACCTATATAACCGACCCCCACCCCTCCACAATAAAAATTCTGGAAATGTAGATTAGCATGAGGTTTCCTGGTTGGCAACATTTTGTGTGTATTGTCACACATCATTACTGTAAGGATTAAATGCATTCCATGTGATTCCACTTGGAAGTTTGCAACTGATTTCCTCCAGAGTTGGCCTCATGCATCTTTTCCCTTTTTTGACTTTAATCTATATTCTCTTGCTCTAATAAAGAGTGAACATGAGTATAGAAACTTCAGAGTCTTTCCAGGAAATCGTCTAACTTGAGTGTTGTTTGAGGGACCCCTGGCACAGTGGGCTACTCCCCAGTTAAGCTGTAGCAGTGAGAATACAATACGGACATCACAGACTGTCAGTTTCTGTTTTCTAGTCTTCTTTTATCCCACCTATTCCCTTTCTTGTTCTCTTATCTTCAATCAAATAAACCTCTTCCCAGCCTCCTATGTTTTCATTATTCTGTTCTGTTCTAGAGAGAGAGAAATCAATTAAGACTACAGAAAATAATTTTGAGAGGAAAAAGACTGTAAGCAATGGAATACCCATCTTGGTCATTGTTAACAACCTCCACTTTTGTCTCTCAGTTCATCCTTGCCATCCTCTCTACTGGCTCTCTATTTCCACCAAATCAATTTGAAACCTTTTTACCTGGCTCTCAAGATCACAAAAATCTGGTTTTCTATCACTCAACCTGTCTTTTTCAAAACTACTATTTAATTATGACTTTCCCTCAAGTAATCTTGGTTTGTCCACTTCTCCATTCCCAGACTACATTAATTCTTTAGGTCAGTTAAACAGTCAACTATTCTCTTAATGAAAATCCATTTATTAAGTAACAGCTATGTGCCATAAACATTGCTAGACATTGTAGATACATAAATGAAAAGACAGATATATTTTCTGCTTTCATGGAATTTGCAGACATTTACGGGAATTCTTTAACAAGAAACACAACTTTGCTTAAAGCTCTTTATCTTATATAAGTATTATATACTTATATGCATGTTTTTCTTACCATTCAACATCCTCCCACCTACACCCATGGAATTACTAGCTATTGATAGATGTGATATTTGAAATTATTCTAAGAAATGCCGGAAAATTCAGACACTTTTCTAGGCAGTGTAATTTAGAGCTCTCATATATTTGCCAAAGTGGGAAATAAGGTAAAGGTCTTATAAAGAGGCACAGATATCTTTTAAGACATCTTCTTCACTGTGGGATATCTCTTCTCAATTTTCTCCCACATCACATTTAGCAACAGGCTGGAAAATGTTCCTACCCAATGACTCTCTTAGAAATAGTTCATAGTATGAACCCCAATGTCTTGCTCCATGCATATTAATTAAAGCAATTAAAATTTTCTTTTATGAGTTATTACCACATATTTTGAAACAAAGTGCCATTTTTATTGTTTTACTGCTTGTGTTTTATTGTTGTGTGCTTATATTTAATAACATCTACTTTTGATATGAGATCAAAATTATTAAATATGTATGATTCTGCAATTCAAATTATGCTAGACACACACACACAGAGATATAAGCTGTTTAAACAATTCTTCCTTGTCCATTTATAAGAGACCCAATACAACTGTTACATCACATGCCTCATTTTCTCTCCAAATTTGTTATATTTTGGGTATTCCAGGAATTAGAATGTTGGCTGCTCTTTGATATTTGGCAAGCTCTCTGTGTAGTTTAAGTTCTTCTATAACACAAAGATCAGGATAAAGTAGGATAAATTTAAAATTCAGATTAGGATCCATGATCTTAATATGTGAATACTAAAGAGAACCTCAAACATTGTTTAAATACAATACCCAAAACAACAGTAAAATGACAAAAGTAAAGAGAAGAGGCTCATTACAGTTTTTACATCTATTTTAGAAGTTCACTTTGTAATATGAATAGGGTGCTGGTATCAGATGAATAAATTTTATACATTCTACAGATGAGGAAACTGGCCTCCTACTCAGTGGCAGTGACACTTATGCCCAAGTCAGAATTAAAGGAATTAGATCAAAGCCCCTAACTGCAGCATCAATGCTTTTTGCATTGCAAATTACTGCTTTTGGGGGGCTCCTTTTTTTTCATTGACACAATTCCATCTTTTTATTTCCTACACTACTTTATCTGTATTGATGTACATAACTCTTTAACTCTGCTGTAGGAGTATTGACTAAAGAAAGAGTTACCAATTTCTTACAGAGTTTCTCAATGCATTGGACAATTGTATCAGTAAATATTTTTGGGTTGACTATTTAATTTCTTATTTGTATTATTTCTTCATAAATAATTTCAGATGGTTTAAAGAAACACAGACAAAAACATGAGACAGGAATAAAAGAGTAATTTATGAATTACTAATAGATAAAAAAAAATCTGCTTGTAAGTTTCCTAGCTATTAAAGTAAGAAGATGCAATAAATTGATTCTCTTTAAAGAGGTATAATGTTCATTCATGTGCTTACAGTACAGTTGTTAAGGATTTGGGTTTGGAGTCAGATAATTTGTATTCAAAGTAGAATATCAATCACTCCTTAGTTCAGAGAATTTAGGAAGTCACTAAACATATGTAACCTTCAGTGAGGTATCCAAAACAGAGAAAAATAATAATATATTGTCAGAATAAAATGAGATGATGGATGTAAACAACTCAGCTTATTACCTAAAACATAGTAAGAACTAAATAAAGATTAAGTGTTTAAAAAAAATCATATAGAATCAAACTTAATAAGAGTGCTTACTATGCAAAAACCCTTTAAATACATTCTCTCTTCAATCCTCCAAAACCATACTATAAAAGGATTTACTATTAGGGATACAAAATCATCTATGAAAGCCCTGTGGAGTAATAATTGCCAGGGCTGGTTACTGAACACAGGCTTCAAATAATATTCTTAACTCCTTTGCTCAATCTATCACTCATACATGGGCAATAAAATAATATATCCAGGGCTTCCCTGGTGGTGCAGTTGTTGAGAGTCTGCCTGCCGATGCAGGGGACACGGGTTCATGCCCCGGTCTGGGAAGATCCCACATGTCGCAGAGCAGCTGGGTCTGTGAGCCATGGCCGCTTAGCCTGCGGGTCTGGAGCCTGTGCTCCACAACGGAAGAGGCCACAACAATGAGAGGCCTGCATACCGCAAAAAAAAAAAAAAAAAAAAAAAAAAAAAAAAAATATATATATATATATATATATATATATATATATATATATATATATATATATAAATTGCTAGTTTGTATTAGTGCCCATTTGAAGACATATAAATTTTTATTTACCATGCTATACTTATATTAGTGATCATTTCTGTCTAAATTAACTGCCACAAAATTAATGTTAACAGTAGTTTGGTAACAGTCTATTACATGTTTTAGGAAGGTTTCTAATCACTTTCTGAAGAGCTGGAGTGGAAGGAAACCTACCTGCAAATGGTGGAAGTTGGTGAGAGATTCTGCTGAATTCTGTAAGGCAGAACTCTTGTCATCAGAAGAGGGATTGAGATTTGTTGCTTTGACATGATGAAGCCAAGAGTGCCCATGGTGGGCCAAGGTCAGGTTTTAGGATCAGCTGGACAATTACTATTGATTGACTGGAACCTCTGCTATTGTATTTCTCAGAGACAGAAACTGGTCTTTTCAGATCACCAAGTCTCAGTTTTGAACACGCTAAATACACTATCACTTTACAAACTCATTTCAGAAAAAAAAAAAAGAAAGATTGAAAAATAAAAGATGTAATCTGGTACTATCTGCCCTTGTGATGAGCAAAATATAATGAGACCCAATAGAAAATTATTTTAAGAAAAAATTTTGGATTCTTTGTATTACATAAAATCAAGAAAACAACATATATATATATATATATATATATATATATATATATATATATATATATATATATATATATATATATATATATATTCTATCTACTGGTGGTATCCAAAATCTTACATTAAACTTTGTGCATCTAGATATAAATTAGGCAAAATTCAAAACTCAAGGGGCTGGTAGTCTTATAAGAGATAAATAAACAATAACAACACCAGTATAATAAGTCCAATGATAAGGCACTCATAATATATTCTGTATAAGAAGTGGTAGAGATATATCTTGTAATCATGTAAATACAGCAAAAGATGAGGACTAAATTTTGGTGAAAATGATAGAGGTAGTAGAGGTATTATCATAAAGAAGGACATTCAGTCCCAAGGAGATGTTTAAGGAATGAAAGTACTTCAAAAGATGGTAAGGAGGTCTGCCTGGCTGAGAGAGAAATATTCAAACTCTTGGCATTGTCACTGCAAACATTTATGTTGTTGTTCCAATGTATTTTATGTTTTCAATGATCCTATTCAAAGTGGGCCCATTTCCTGATGAGCTCAAACTCCCTATTTTCTTTCTCATTCTAATTAGGGTATCTCAAAGCAAGTGTTTAATGTAAATCCTACCCTACTTCAATTTAATATAACTAATGTACTCACTAGCAAAAGATGCTTGAAATATTACTAATAATAAATCGTCTAAGCCTCCCCCACAACCATTTAGCACATCAAGTTACTAAGGCCACGGATGATGCTACCATGCAGAGAGCACAGGAATAGAGGACAGAGGTAGACATGGGAAGTGGCGTATTTGTGTTTTTTTTTTCTGAATTTAAAGCATGCACACTCTCTAAATGTCTTTTTTCTTTAATGTAGGGTCTAATGTTCACTTTGCAAGTTGTCTTGTACATCTATGAATTGTTTTTCTATACCATGCTCACTAATATAATGCTTTACACGAATATTTGTGGAAACATGCAATTCTCAGGTGCACTGATATCCCCCTAGGCTGGGTCTTACAAAGGAAGAGCATATATTTACTCCTATTTTGTTGTAAATTTTAAAATGATACACAGTAAGTGACTAGACCTGACGAACTCCCCTACAGAGATCAACTCCTCAGAGTACTCATTAGCTTTGCAGACTTCTGCACTGTTTTAGCTACTTCCTTTCTAAATAGCACCTCCCGTGGGGTTCAACTAATATGTTTTTTCACTCTTAAATTGCTTTAACAACAAGACCTGTAGATGATAACTACTGAGAGTCCAGCCCATCCTAGCAAGTAGAGGCTGACAGTGCTAACTTACCTGTTTTCCAAAACTGGGGCATGATGTGTACTGTTGTAACTAAGGCACTGCAAATTTCCTCCCTGGACTTATTCTTATCCTTTAGAGAAACTGTTTTTTCTATCCATCTCACTCATTCACTTATTGTTTTTCTTATTATCCTGATTTCTCTTAACAATAGGTATCTGCTATATGCTACTTTTATAATGTTAGTCATATTAATAAATAGAATGTTTTAAATGATCCACTTTCCTGTATTTTGATATCATATTTATTAGAGGTTATGCCAATACTTCTAGGTATGTAATGATTGTATATTACAGAGAATATACATATGCTAAATCTAATATTAAAGGTGATGTTGATGAAAATAGAGCATGGCTTTATTACAAATCTGATGAAGGATGAAATGTGAGTTACAAACTTTCTGTTCTTTAGAATAAATAAGAAATATTTTTAAAAATCCTTCACATTTTAGGGGAATGGAAAGCACCAAATATATAAATCTTGATCCTGGCCTTTCAATGGTTAAGTTAGCAAGTTGTATTTTCTGGAGATTCAAAAATAAATAAAATACAAAAAACAAAAACAGAAACAAAAGTACTCAATAAGAGGAGGTAATGAGTTGAAAATCAATGTCTTCATCTACTAAAATCCCCAAGAGTGGCCTATGTATGTATATGGCCACGTTAGAGATCATTTTGGGAAGACAAGGTCTTGGATTTGAGGAGGACATTTAAGGTGTGTTACTAGTATTTCTTAATTGGTCATGTGAAAACTGACTGTACCATCACGAAGTACCTTCAGAATACTTAGAAGATCCTTTGGTAGTTGAGTGACTATAACATAGAAGCCAAAAACTGCAACAAAAAAAGTGATAACATGGATTGACCAGAAACATAACGTTGGATCAGAATGTTTCATAGGAACGCTGCTCTAGAAAATCTTAGGAAAAGCAATCACTTAAATATAGTGAGGATATTACTGTAATCTATACCATTTTATAATTACATATGTTTATATACACACACATATGCATATACATATAGCAACATTCAATGCCAGATCTTATACTTGCATAATGTTTTAACTTATATATGCATTATCACACAGAATTATAACAGTTGAACTTCACAAGTTCTGCAGGACAGAACAAATTATTATTATTTCAATTTTACCGATGAAGTAATTGAGACTTGGAAGATAAAAATTATTTGCTAACAGTGAAGACAGTTCTATGGAATGAGTTGTAGCCATACAAATCCTTTTATATGTAAGTATCTTTACAACTATAGCTCAGTCATTTACTTCTACCCATATTGCTAATGGCTCTTCAAATGTCATTGTATCTAAAGGACACATGGCATGTGTATGAGTGTGTTGGGGGGGCACTTCCTTAGAGAGACAATGATTTAAACACCTTTTGAAACACTACATAAATCAATATGGCCATCTATTCTAGTATTCATTTTAACATTTTATTTTTAACACCTTATTGGATTATAATTGCTTTACATTGTTGTGTTAGTTTCTGCTGTATAACAAAGTGAATTGGCTATATGTATACATATATCCCCATATCCCCTCCCTTTTGCATCTCCTTCTTACCGTCCCTATCCAACCCCTCTAGTGGTCACAGAGCACTCAGCTGATCTCCCTGTGCTATGTGGCTGCTTCCCACTACCAACCTATTTTACATATGGTAGTGTATATATGTCAATGCCACTCTCTCAGTTCTTCCCAACTTGCCCTTTCACCCTACCCATGTCCTCAAGTTCATTATCTACATCTACATCTTTATTCCTGTCCAGGTGCTAGGTTCTTCAGAACCTTTTTTTTTTTTTTTTTAAGATTCGATATATACATGTTAGCATACAGTATTTGTTTTTCTTTATCTGACTTACTTCACTCTGTATGACAGACTCTAGGTCCATCCACCTCACTACCAATAATTCAATTTATTTACTTTTTATGGCTCAGTAATATTCCAATGTATATATGTGTCAAATCTTCTTTATCCATTCATCTGTCAATGGACACTTAGATTGCTTTCATGTCCCAGCTATTGTAAATAGTGCTGCAGTGAACATTGTGATACATGACTCTCTTTGAATTATGGTTTTCCCAGGGTATAGCCCAGTAGTGGGATTGCTGGGTCATATGGTAGTTCTATTTTTTGTATTTTAAGGAAACTCCATACTGTTTTCCATAGTGACTGTATCAATTTACATTCTCACCAACAGTGCAAGAGGGTTCCCTTTTCTCCAAACTGTCTCCAGGATTTATTGTTTGTAGAGTTTTTGATGATGGTCATTCTGACTTGTGTGACATGATACCACATTGTAGTATTGATTTGCATTTCTCTAACGATTAGTGATGTTGAGCATCATTTCATGTGTTTCTTGGCAATTTGTATGTCTTCCTTGGCGAAATGTCTATTTAAGTCCTCTACTCATTTATGGATTGGGTTGTGGAGTTTTTTTTGATATTGAGATGCATGAGCTCCTTGCATATTTTGGAGATTAATCCTTTGTCATTTGCAAATATTTTCCCCATTCTGAGGGTTGTCTTTTTGTCTTCTTTATGCTTTCCTTTGCTGTGCAAAAGCTTTTAAGTTTCATTAGGTCCCATTTGTTTCTTTTTGTTTTTATTTCCATTGCTCTAGGAGGTGGGTAAAAAGGAACTTGTTGTGATTTATGTCAAAGAGTGTTCTTGCTATGCGTTCCTCTAAGAGTTTTATGGTGTTGGACCTTATATTTAGGTCTTTAATCCATTTTGAATTTAATTTTTGGATATGGTGTTAGAAAGTGTTCTATTTTCATTCTTTTCCATGATCTGCCCAGTTTTCCCAGCACCATTTATCGAAGAGGCTCTCTTTTCTCCATTGTACATTCTTGCCTCCTTTATCAATGATAAAGTGACCATATGTGCGTGGGTTTATCTCTGGGTTTTCTATCCTGTTCCATTGACCTTTATTTCTGTTTTCTTGCCAATACCATACTGTCTTGATTACTGTAGCTTTGTAGTACAGTCTTAAGTTCGAGACCCTGATTCTTCCAGCTCCATTTTTCTTTCTCAAGATTGCTCTGGCTATTCAAGGTTTTTGTGTTTCCATACAAATTGTGAAATTTTTTGTTCTCTGTGAAAAATGCCAGTAGGAGTTTGATAGGGATTGTGTTGAATCTGTAGATTGCTTTGAGTAGTATAGTCATTTTCACAATATTGATTCTTCCAATCCAAGATCATGGTATATCTCTTCATCTGTTTGTATCATCTTTAATTTCTTTCATCAGTGTCTTATACTTTTCTACATGCAAGCCTTTTTCCTCCTTAGATAGGTTTATTCCTAGGTATTTTATTAATTTTGTTTCAGTGGTAAATGGGAGTGTTTCCTTAATTTCTCTTTCAAATTTTTCATCATTAGAGTATAGAAATGCAAGACATTTCTGTGCATTAACTTTGTATCCTGCTACTTTACCAAATTCATTGATTAGTCTAGTTGTTTCCTGGTAGCATTTTTAGGATTCTCTGTGTATATTATCATGTCATCTGCAAACAGTGACAGCTTTACTTCTTCTTTTCTTATTTGGATTCTTGTTATTTCTATTTGTCTCTGATTGTTGTGGCTAAAACTTCCAAAACAAGGTTTAATAATAGTGGTGAGAGTGGGCATCCTTGTCTTGTTCCTGATCTTAGTGGAAGTTGTTTGTGGGTTTGTCATATATGGCCTTAATTATGTTGAGGTATTTTCCCTCTATGCCTACTTTCTGGAGAGTTTTTTATCATAAATGGGTGTTGAATTTTGTTGAAAGCTTTTTCTGCATCTATTGAGGTTATCATATGTTTTTTATCCTTCAGTTTCTTATTATGTTGTATCACATTGATTGATTTGCATTTACTGAAGAATCCTTGTGCTCCTGGGATAACACCACTTGATCATGGTGGATGATTCTTTTTATGTGTTGCTGGATTCTGTTTGCTAATATTTTGTTGAGGATTTTTGCATCTATGTTCATCAGTGTTATTGGCCTGTAGTTCTTTTTTTGTGACACCTTTGTCTTGTTTTGGTGTCAGGGTGATGGTGGCCTCATAGAATGAGTTTGGGTGTGTTCCTCCCTCTGCTATATTTTTGAAGAGTTTGAGAAGGATAGGTGTTAGCTCTTCTCTAAATGTTTGATAGTATTTGCCTGTGAAGCCATCTGGTCATGGGCTTTGGTTTGTTGGAAGATTTTTAATCACAGTTTCACTTTCAGTGCTTGTGATTAGTCTGTTATATTTTCTATTTCTTCCTGGTTCAGTCTCGGAAGGTAGTGCTTTTCTAAGAATTTGTGCCTTTCTTCCAGGTTGTCCATTTTATTGGCATATAGTTGCTTGTAGTAAACTCTCATGATGCTTTGTATTTCTGCAGTGTCACTTGTTATTTCTTTTTCATTTATAAATCTGTTGATTTGAGTCTTTTCCCCTTTTTTCTGGATGAGTTTGGCTAATGGTTTATCAATTTATTTTTATCTTCTCAAAGAACCCACTTTTAGTTTTATAGATCTTTGCTATCATTTCCTTCATTTCTTTTTCATGTGTTTCTGATCTGATCTATATGATATCTTTATGATCTTTATTATATCTTTATGATATGATATTTCCTTCTGCTAACTTTGTTTTTTTTTTTTTTTGTTGTTGTTGTTCTTTTTCTAATTGCTTTAAGTCTAAGGTTAGTTTTTTTTATTTCACATGTTTCTTGTTTCTTGACGTAGGACTGTATTGCTCTATACTTCCCTCTTAGAACTTCTTTGGCTGCATCCTATAGGTTTGGGGCAGTCGTGTTTTCATTGTCATTTGCTTCTAGGTGTATTTTGATTTCCTCTTTGATTTCTTCAGTGATCTCTTGGTTATTTAGTAGTGTATTGTCTAGCCTCCATGTGTTTGTATACTTTACTGTTTTTTTTTCCTTGTAATTGATATTTAGTCTCATAGACTTGTGGTTGGGAAAGTTACTTGATATGATTTCAATTTTCTTAAATCTACCAGGGCTTGATTTGTGACCCAAGATATGATCTATCCTGGAGAATATTCCATAAGAACTTGAGAAGAAAGAGTATTTTGTTGTTTTTGGATGGAATATCCTATAAGTATCAAGTCCATATTCATTAGTGTGTCATTTAAAGCTTGTGTTTCCTTATTTATTTTCATTTTGATTGATTCGTCCATTGTTGAAACTGGGGTGTTAAAGTCCCCTACTATGAGTGTGTTACTGTCAATTTCCCCTTTTCTGGCTGTTAGCATTTGCTTTATGTATTGTGGTGCTCCTATATCGGGTGCATAAATACTTACAATTGTTATATCTTCTTCTTGGCTTGATCCCTGATCATTATACAGTGTCTTTATTTGTCTCTTGTAATAGTCTTTATTTTAAAGTCTATTTTGTCTGATATGAGATTTGCTACTCCAGCTTTCTTTTGATTTCCATTTGCATGGAATATCTTTTTCCATCCCTTCACTTTCAATCTGTATGTGTTCTTAGGTGTGAAGTCAGTCTTCTGTAGACAGCATATATATGAGTCTTATTTTTCTATTAATTTAACTAGTCTATGTCTTTTGTTTGGAGCATTTAATCCAATTACATTTAAGATAATTATCAATATGTATGTTCCTATTACCATTTTCTTAACTGTTTTGGATTTGTTTTTGTAGGTCTTTTCCTTCTCTTGTGTTTCCTGCCTAGAAAAGTTCCTTTAGCATTTGTTGCAAAGTTGGTTTGGTGGTGATGAATTCTCTTAGCTTTTGCTTGTCTGTAAAGTTTTTAATTTCTCTGTCAAATCTGGATAGAGTAATCTTGGTTGTAGATTTTTCCCTTTCATCACTTTAAATATGTCCTGCCACTCCCTTCTCGCTTGCAGTGTTTCTGCTGAAAGATCAGCTGTTAACCTATGGGGATTCCCCTGTATGTTATTTGTTGCTTTTCCCTTGCTGCTTTAATAGTTTTTCTTTTGATTCAATTTTTGATATTTTTATTAATATGTGTCTTGGCGTGTTTCTCCTTAGATTTATCCTGTATGGGTCTCTCTGCACTTCCTGGACTTGATTTATTATTTCCTTTACCATATTAGGGAAGTTTTCTACTGTAATCTCTTCAAATATTTTCTCAGTTCCTTTTCTTTTCTCTTCTTCTTCTGGGACCCCTATAATTCAAATGTTGGTGTGTTTAATGTTGTCCCAGTGGTCTTGAAGACTGCCCTCAATTCTTTTCATTCTTTTTTTCTTTATTTTGCTCTACAGTAGTTATTTCTACTCTTTTATCTTCCAGGCCACTTATTGGTTCTTCTGCCACAGTTATTCTGCTATTGATTCCTTGTAAATAATTTTTAATATAACTTATTTTATTGTTCCTTCTGTATTCAAGTTTTTGGATCATCTTTACTATCATTACCATGAATTCTTTTTCAAGTAGACTGCCTGTTTCCTCTTCATTTGTTTGATCTGGTGAGTTTTTACCTTGCTCCTTCATCTGCTGCATATTTCTCTGTCTTCTCATTTTGCTTAACTTACTGTTTTTGGCGTCTCCTTTTTTCAGGCTGCAGGTTTGCAGTTCCCCTTTTTTGGGGGTTTGTCCTCAGTGGGAATGGTTGGTTCAGTGGGTTGTGTGACTTCCTGGTGGAGGGGACTAGTGCCTGTGTTCTGGTGGATGAGGCTGGATCTTGTCTTTCTGGTGGGCAGGGCCACCTCTGATGGTTTGTATTGGGGTGTCTGTAAACATATTATGATTTTAAACAGCCTCTCTGCTAATGGTGGTCTTGTGTTCCTGTCTTGCTAGTTGTTTGGCATGGGGAGTCCAGCACTGTAGCTTGCTGTTCATTGAGTTGATCTGGGTCTTAGTGTTGAGATAGAGATTTCTCATTGATTACATGGTTTCAGGAGGTCTCTGGTGGTCCAATGTCTGAACTCGGCTCTCCCACCTCTGAGGCTCAGACATGACACCTGACCAGAGCACAAAGAACCTATCAGCCACATGGCTCAGAAGAAAAGTGAGATAAAAAAAAGAAAGAAACTGAGAAAAACATAATTCAAAAGGAGTCATGTACCAAAATATTAATTGCTGCTCTATTTACAATAGCCAAGACATGGAAGCAACCTAAGTGTCCATCAACAGATGAATGGATAAAGAAGATGTGGCACATATATGTCATGGAATATTACTCAACCATGAAAAGAAACGAAATTGAGTTATTGGTAGTGAGGTGGATGGACCTAGAGTCTGTCATACAGAGCGAAGTAAGTCAGAAAGAGAAAAACAAATGCCATATGCTAACACATATATATGGAATCTAAGAAAAAATAATAATCGTCATGAAGAACATAGGGGCAAACGGGAATAAAGACACAAACCTACTAGAGAATGGACTTGAGGATATGGGGGGGGGAAGGGTAAGCTGTGACAAAGTGAGAGAGTGGCATGGACATATATTCACTACCAAACGTAAAATACGTAGCTAGTGGGAAGCAGTTGCATAGCACAGGGAGATCAGCTCTGCGCTTTGTGACCACCTAGAGGGGTGGGATAGTGAGGGTGGGAGGGAGGGAGACACAAGAGGGAAGAGATATGGGAACATATGTGTATGTACAACTGATTCACTTTTTCTTGTTTGTTTTTTTTGTTTTTTTTTTTGTTTGTTTGTTTTTTGCAGTATGCAGGCCTCTCACTGTTGTGGCCTCTCCCATTGTGGAGCACAGGCTCCGGACGTGCAGGCTCAGTGGCCATGGCTCATGGGCCCAGCCGCTCCATGACATGTGGGATCCTCCCAGACCGGGGCACGAACCTGTGTCCCCTGTATCGGCAGGCGGATTCTCAACCACTGCGCAACCTGGGAAGCTCTGATTCACTTTTTATAAAGCAGAAACTAACACACCATTGTAAAGTAATTATACTCTAATAAAGCTGTAAAAAAAAGAAAGAAAAATAAAATAAAATAAAGTTAAAATATTAAAAACATTTAAAATATTATTAAAATATAAAATAAAAATGTAATTGAAATAAAAGAAGAGGGCAACCAAACCAATAAACCTATCCACTAAGTATAACAAGCACTAAAAATTAAACTAAGACAAACATATAAATAAGCAAGTAGTCAGTCACATACAGCAAACCCCAGGTCTACAGTAGCTCCCAAAGTCCACCACCTCAATTTTGGGATGATTTGTTGTCTCTTCTGGTATTCCACAGATGCAGGGTACATCAGGTGGATTGTGGACATTTAATCTGCTTCTCCTGAGGTTGCACGGAGCAATTCCCATTTCTCTTCTTTGTTTGCACAGCTCCTGGTGTTCACCTTTGGATTTGGCCCTGCCTCTGCCATCTGTTCTTTGCCCTGACATGATGGGGTTAAAGTAGCGGGTGAGTAGGTGGCTTTGGACCTTTCATGTTGGAGGGAGGGAATGGTACGGTATGTGGGGCAAGACTGTGGCATCAGAATCAGGCATGATGTTGCAACAGCCTGAGGTGCACCATGTGTTCTCCCAGAAAAGTTGTCCCTGGATCGTGAGACCCTGGCAGTGGCGGGCTTCACAGACTCCCATGGAGGTGTGGATATTGACCTGTTCTTGCATACAGGGTTCTTGCTGGCTGCAGCAGAAGCCTTAGCGTTTCACACCTGTCTCTGGTGTCTGAGCTGGTATTTGCAGCTCGTGCAGATCTCTGAAGCTCATTTAGGCGGTGCTCTGAACCTCCTCTCTTCATGCACCCTGAAACAATGGTCTCTTGCCTCTTAGGCAGGTCTAGAGCTTTTCCCAGACTCCCTGCCAGCTAACTGTGGTGTACTAGCCCACATAAGTCTGTGTTCATGCAGCCAACCCCAGTCCTCTCCCTGGGATTTGACATCCTAAGCCAAAGCCTCAGATCCCAGCCGCCACCTGCCCCAATGGGTGAGCAGAGAAGTCTCTCAGGCTGGTGAGTGCTGGTTGGTACCAATCCTCTGTTCAGGAATCTCTCTGCTTTGCCCTCTGCACCTCTGTTGTGATGCTCTCCTCTGTGGCTCCAAAGCTTCCTCCTTCAACCACCCTCTTTCTCTGCCACTGAAGGCGCTTCCTTGTGTGTGGAAACTTTTCCTCCTTCACAGCTCCTTCCCAAATGTGCCGGTCCCATCCCTATTATTTTGTCTCTGTTTTTCTTTTCTTTTTCCTTTTGCCCTACTTAGGTACGTGGGGAGTTTCTTGCCTTTTAGGAAGACTGAGGTCTCCTGACAGTGCTCAGTAGGTGTTCTCTAGGAATTGTTCAATGTGTAGATGTATTTTTTTATGAATTTGTAGAGAGGAAAGTGAACTCCATGTCTTATTCCTCTGCCATCTTGAAGGTCCTCCACTCTAATACACTTTTTATAATTTTATGACTTTTAATCATTTTTATGCTTAACTATATAAGGGAAAATTTTCCATTAACTAATCTCTGAATGGACTTATGGTGCTCATAATATAAATTTCTTTCAAATTATTAGACCTACGGTTGAAGCTTATGGAATTACACTAATCTGCAACTGAACAACAGTTCAATCAAAAAAATTTAAGCTTTTATATACTGATATTAAAGATGCCCATGAAATACCTATGATTTGAATTATTTAAATACAATTCTCCATGTTTTTATAAATGATAAATTATGTGCATTCAAATGTACACACACATATATATTTATATGTATATATTCTGGGGAAGTATCTAATACTGTGTCTGATCTATGAAACATCATTTCATGTTAATTGAATATGAGTCTCTGTGTTCCTCTCAGTGGCTTGTACGTCAAAGGCACCTAGTGAATAATTTTTTTCTTAGTTGACTGACAACAAACTTTCTAAGACAGCCAGGAGAAGAAAAATCTGTAAAATACTATGCATTTGATTCCTTGATATATATCCATTTTATAAGCAAAGAACACGTAGTTCACCTTTTTTTTTTCTTGATGTGTAACATATTATTGAAGTACACATAAGTAAATGTATTGTATTCTTCTGTCTGAAAGGAACATTAGGAGTGTCAAAATGTATTCTATCACCTTTAGCTAAAAAAATAAAATAAAATAAAAGTAATTTACTGGGCTCCTTACCCTACTGTCAAGGCAAGGAAGTTACATTTATTACAAAAGTCATGTACAGAGATGGGAATAAACCATTGTGGAAACTCTTTGGGGTAAACTTCAAGAGCCTAGACCTACTGCTATTATAAGGAAAGTCCAATTTTCCTTGCTCAGAGTTGAATGCAAAACTCCTTAATAATAGTTGTCATGTGCAAGAAAGAGGGAAAAATATTCATGGGAAGATCAAATTTGTGCAAAAGAGAATAAATTAAAGTTGCAGAGGAGGCTGATGCTGAAGGAACAATAGTAGAAGACATTGAAGTAAATATTGGTGTAAAGAAATGACTTGAAACCATCATGAAGGCAGTATTACCATTAATTTCTTATTTTCTGTGTCACCCATGCACCACCAACCCTGGAAAGTAAGACACGTAAGTCTTCTGTTGTGATTTTTTAAAATATATATCTCAACTTTCTCTTGGTTGTCTCTGTCAGTATAAACATGATTAGTGGGGATGGTTATTAAAGGGACACTGAAATCAGGTGGAGTTGGGAATATATAACCAGCACCTCTACCTGAGAGTGTGAAGACAGCTTTGATCCCCTCAGTAGATAACATGGATGTGGAAAGTTATAATCAATGTAAGAAGTGTTTTGAATGTGGTTCTAAGGTAAGTGTGACTTTAATATTTTGACTTTACTGAAGGACTAAACAAAAAAGAAAACCTAGTACCAGGAAACTCAGAGAAATAAAGGGCTACTCAAAGGGCACTGGGACTGATCATAAATCCTGTCCATAGTCCTATGAGATAGAAAACAATTGTTATATCCATATCCATATATATTTGTTAAACACATTTTTCTGCCAAGTTGTGTGGGGAAAAACAAGAATGAAGGTGAGATATTTTGTGTGTGTTTTTTGTTTTGTTTTTCTTTTTAGTTTTTTTTTTTTTTTTCACTCCAGCTTTGGAAAAGTTGCTTTTATCTGGGGAATTCCTTGTATCCCAAGTTGAATCTCTTCAGGGTGCTTTTGCCAGAAGCCCTAGGAGTATCAACAATTTAGGATTTTTTTTTTTTTTTTTTTTTTTTTTTTTTTTTTTTTGTAGTACATGGCCCTCTCACTGTTGTGACTTCTCCCATTGTGGAGCACAGGCTCTGGATGCACAGGCCCAGCGTCCATGGCTCACGGGCCCAGCCGCTCCGTGGCATGTGGGATCTTCCTGGACTGGGGCACGAACCTGGATCCCCTGCATTGGCAGGCAGACTCTCAACCACTGCGCTACCAGGGAAGCCCATAAAGATATTCTTGCTAGCATTTCTGATTACTATTTTATGCTCAAGGCCTCAGAATAAATTTAAATCCCCACTTTGCATGATATTTGGGGTTCTAAATTCCCAGAGAAGATCACCTCCAATAGCAGTTCTTAAACTTGGCTGCACTTTGGAATTGCCCATGGAGCTTTAAATAAATATGAATGCCCACAGATATTCTTATTTAATTAGCCCCCATGATCTAACCTTAACATCCTTTTTTTTGGTTCCTTTGTTGTGTGTTTGTTTTTCCACCCCACCAGGTGATGCTAGTGTGAAGCCAAGTCTAGAATCACTGCCTTAGAGAGAGTGCTCGGTTGACTCTCTCTGAAAGGTTGGAGTCCTTTCACTGAGGGTGCAGCCCTTTTCTATGTGACGCTGGTTTTATGGAGTCTCTGTTTCCACTCCCATGACCTTGTCTAGTATCCAAAGAAGATTTCAAATCCCAAGACTCTAGACTACAAAAAGCAATAACTTCCATGGGTGCTTCCCTGGTGACACAGTGGTTGAGAATCTGCCTACTAATGCAGGGGATACGGGTTCGAGCCCTGGTCTGGGAAGATCCCACATGCCGTGGAGCAACTAAGCCCGTGAGCCACAACTACTGAGCCTGCGCGTCTAGAGCCTGCACTCCGCAACAAGAGAGGCCACGACAGTGAGAGGCCCATGCACTGCAATGAAGTGGCCCCCACTTGCCACAAATAGAAAAAGCCCTCACACAGAAACGAAGACCCAACACAGCCGCAAATAAAAATAAATAAATTAAAAGAAGGCTCAACATTAAAAAAAAAAAAAAAAAAAAAGGCAATATCTTCCAGGGTCAATATAGTCCAGCTGTAGTGTTAGTACATATATTTACTAATCTAGTTGTCAGTTTCCTTTCCTTTTCAAAAGCTAGGAAGTTCCTTTTCTTATTTATTTTTCTCTTGTAGACATAGTTATTCTATTAAAACTATCTTGTTATGTTTTATCCAGAAATTCGAAGTGTTTATTGCTGGCAGTTTTTCTACTGATTGTATCCCATTACTTCTTTTATTTCTCAAACTCAATTCAAATGTTACCGGTTTGGGGCAGCATTTCATTTTAGTCAGATGTAAATGTCTTTCTCTGTATTCCTGTAGCACCCCGTACTTTCCTGTATCAAGCAACACATTAGTGTCATATGACCTTTAATAAACATTCCTGTTGTTTTTAGCAGGCAATACACTACCTGAGGACCGTAGACCATGTCTTAAATAACATACAACAGCAAGTCATAACCACAGCCCCTGGCACATAGAGATACTAAACAACAGTAAGAAGATAAACTGGGGAAACTAAGATCCTAAGTGTTTCTTGTTTTTTTTTTTTTTTTTTAAACTATGGTTGAGAAGACACTACACAACAGTTGCTTCATAATTGCATATAGCATCAAGATTTTTAATAGATAAAGGCTAGAATCTGTGCTGTCCAACACAGTAGGCACTGACCACATGTGACTATTTCAATTTCAATTTAATTATTTAACATTAAAAAATTAGTTTCTTATTCACATTAGCCACATTTCAAGGACTTACTAGTTATAGGTGCTAGTGGTAAGTGTATTGCACAGAAAGGATATAGAATATCTATTCAACAATATAGAAAGTTCTATGACACAACAGTGAGATAGAGTATCTTTTTGAGGCAGTCAGCTCCACTATACTGGGAAAATTATGCCAAAAGACCTTGCTATTCATTCTCAGCAGTAAGTTTTGAACTAAATTTTAATTAAATTAATTGAAACACAAGTGTTAGCTCATTTCCCTGGTCATAGAACAGTTACACAGGATTTTACCTGTGTTTTAGCTTTAAATAGCATCATGGTGAAGTTTCTCAGTTTACAGCTCAGCAACCTAAGATTCAGAAAGGTTTAACAACTTTGTCAAAACCACACAGATAGTCCAAATAAAAAAGAGTAAGTTACAATGGAGAGAAACTAACCCAGAGAGGTACTCTGCTCCACAGAGGACTAAGGCACAGATGGATTTACTAAGATGTACCAATGCAGTTGCAAAGCACCTAACATCACCTGCTGCTATGGGCATGGAGGGGCTGCCTTTGTGTGTCTACAACCCCAGCATGATATTCAGTTATGTGTGGATGAGGGAATTATAGAAAACAAAGTGGCATCAAACATTCTGTCTACACTTGCAGTTAGAGTACAATCCTCAGGAGTCTCTGCCTTAGATTAGCTCTGTATTTCCTGAACTGGGTCACAGACACCTCGGTATACTATTTAACATTACAATAAATTAGTGCTTCCTTTCTGTTCCATCAACCCTCCATGGCCTCTAAGGCCCAAAGCTGCCCAAGATGTTTATAACTCATTCTAAATGTACATGCTTTTACATAGCTCATGGTTATTGAGAATGTCTTTGAAAATTCATAAGGCTATTTGTCAAGTAAGAGAAGACCAATTCTGTTTGGTAACTATTATCATACAAATTCAAGTAAATGCCAGAATGGATTTTTAAAAATACATTCCTTGGGGATACTCTCCCTTCAATTATCTGAGTCTTATGCAAAACCATTTCTTTTGGAACTCACATTTTTATTAACCTAGCCACTTTAGTGGTTTGTTTGAAAAAGGTCACCTCAGAGACATTTAATTTAATAGGTATACCATACACAGATGTATTCACCCCCCCACACACACATATACACACACTTATGCATATATATTTATCCCTCAAGACAGAAAATAGACTCGTAGTATCTATTAATAGGAAAATATTTAGAACTTAAAAAAAAAAAGACTCACCAAGTTTGGTGATTGATTTTCCAAACTTTACTTCAAAGAGTGGGCAGACATAAGTCCATTGACTAAATCCTTTCTGTATTTTCTTCTTTCTATTTTTGTTTGTTTGTTTGTTTGTTTTGAGTGTGAGAGAGCCTGTCTTAACTAGCTCAAAACTTTCTTTGGTTCTATGAGCCCCAGAATCAGTTTAAGAAACATACTTTCTCTCGGGGATGATGCAGAGTTAGGACAATAGTGACATCAATGGTTTTCTCCATCACCTTTTAGAAGAGAAGATGGAGACTTTGATATAGACTAAAGTGAAAATTATTTGAGGATAACATGTTACAACTGACACATTAACCCACCTTTTCTAATTACATTCTCAGAAAATACAGGGAAGAAAGTATTATTTGAAATCTGTGTTTTAACCACCCCTATGTGAGTGAGAAAAGTCCCAGAGTTGTGGTAGAAGCAAGGAGATACATGGGGAAGCAGGTGAATTCCAAAAATAAAGAGAGAACAAGGAAGTCAAGACAGCAGCAGGAAGCCAGGGAGGGAGGAAGGAAGGAAAGGAGGGAGGAAGGAGATTGGTGGGGAGAAGAGAGAAAATGGGGGGGGGGAGAAAGAAGAAGGAACAGAAGAAGAAGGAGGAGAGGAAGAAAGAAAGGGAGAAAAAGAGAAATAAAGAAAGAAAGACAGAAAGAAAGACAGAAAGAAAGGAAGGAAGGAAGGAAGGAAGAAAGAAAGAAAGAAAGAAAGAAAGAAAGAAAGAAAGAAAGAAAGAAAGAAAGGAAGAAATAAAGAAAGAAAGAAAGAAAGGAAGGAAGAAAGAAAGAAAGAAAGAAAGAAAAAGAAAGAAAGAAGAGAGGGAGGGAAGGAAGGAAATAAGTTAATTATAATCAAAGATAACAGAAGAAACCAGCCATAATTTAACCATATATTGGGAAGTAAAAGCAAAAATTGGGAAAGTCTGAATTTGCTCGTCACCTTCTTTTTAAAAAACAAATTCATGGACCAATTTTAGCTTACATGAGTCAACATTTACTCCCTTACTATGATATGTTAGAATAAGAGGGCTTGAAAAAAATGAAGTCCTGCCAAGCAAGCAAGAAGAATAATTTCAGAAGAAAACTTGGGGAACATTGAGTTTTCCAGCAAAACCAGAGAAGAATGGGGGTGTTGAAAAGTGAATCAGGGTCTGATGGGAAGGTATTCTTGATTAAACCACTAATATTGACAATATTCCTTGATCTTTAGCATCTAAAATTCTGCACTACTCAATTGTCTGCATAGTTCAAAAGAAGCTAGTTTTCCTGATCTTACTTATTTGTCAGATTCCTACTTCATAAAAACCAGAGTAATAGCAGATAATTATGAGCTAGAAAAGATATGGAGAAAGTGAAATGTAAGCATTTACAAACATTAAAATCCAGGTTCCTCTCTTCATCACCTAAATTCTAACCTTTCCTTAAAGGTGGATACGAGTTCCCACTTCACCCATAATACATTGAACCATTTTGGCTTACTGTGTCTCTATTATCTGACTTTATAATTTTGAATGTATGAACAACACACTTTGGTATTTAGCTCTATGGTATCTTGCATTTATATTTTAAATTTATTTTTATAGTATCCCCAAAAAGACAGATATTAGGCTTTCATTTCTTTTAACTTTTACATTATACCTCACACAGTGCCCTTCATATAAAGGTGCTCACTTCATACTTCCTGATTTCAAAATTTACTATAAATCTATAATAACAAAAACAGTGTGATAGTGGCATAAGGTAGAATACAGATCTATGGAATAGAATTCAGAATCCAGAAACTAACCCCTACATCTCTGGCCAATTTAATTTTGGCAAAAGTGCCAGTTATTCAATGAGGAAAGAATAGCCTGTTCAACTGCTGGAAAGCTACATATCCATATGCAAAAGGATGAAGTTGGACCTCTACCTGATACCATATACAAAATTAAACAAAGATGGATAAAGGGCCTAAATATAATATCTAAAACTATAAAACTCTTGTAAAGACACATAGGGGTAAATGATCATGTCATTGGGTTTGGTGGTGGATTCTTTGATATGATATCAAAAGCGTGAGAAATGAAAGGAAAAATAGATGAATTGGGCTTCATCAAAATAAAATATATATATATATTTATCAAAGGTTGTTATAAAGTGAATAAACAACCTACATAAAAGCAGAACATATTTGCAAATTATATATCTGATAAATGTATAATATCCAGAATATATAAAGAACACTTAAAAACTCAAGAATGAAAAGACAAACTTAAAAATGAACAAAGGACTTGAATAAACATTTATCTAAAGAAGATATACAAACGGTCAGCAAGCACATTAAAAGCTGTTCAACATAACTAGTCATTAGAAAAATACAAATCAAAAGACAATGAGGTATATCCACCAGAATGGGTACAGTCAAAATAACAGAAATTTAAAAGTGTTAGCAAGGGGCTTCCCTGGTGGCGCAGTGGTTAAGAATCTGCCTGCCAATGCAGGGAACACGGGTTCGACCCCTGGTCTGGGAAGATCCCACATGCCGCAGAGCAACTAAGCCCATTGAGCCAAACTACTGAGCCTGTTCGTCTGGACCCTGTGCTCCACAACAGGAGAGGCTGTGACAGTGAGAGGCCCATGCACCACGATGAAGAGTGGCCTCTGCTCACTGCAACTGAAGAAAGCCCTCGCGCAGAAACAAAGACCCAACAAAACAAAACAAAACAAAAAAATGTGTTAGCAAGGATGTGGAAAATTGGAACCCTCAAAACTTGCTGGTGGAAATGAATGGTGTTGCTCCTGTAGAAAAGTTTGGCATTTTCTCAGAAAGTTAAGTGTAAATTTATCATATGACTAAATAGTTTCACACCTTAGTATATAACCAAAAAAATCAAATCAACAACAAATTCTCAAAAATACATGTACACACATGTTCATAGCAGTGTGATTCACAATAGCCAAAAAGTGTAAGCAGCCCAATTTGCTATCAATGGATGAATGGACAACCTGTGGTATATCGATAAAGTATAATATTATCAAGGTATAATAAAGAATGATATACTGGCATATGTGACAATGTAAATAAACCTAAAAAACATGGTAACAGGGAAGCCATAGGGAGAAGATCACATATTGTATGATTCTGTATATATGAAATAGCCAGAATATGCACATTGATGTTACCTGGGTCTGATGGAGGGGGAAGAGGACACGGGGAGTAACTTCTTAACTGAGTACGTTCTGCTTTGGGGATGATAAATGTTTTGAAACTAAAGTAATGATAGCCTAATATTGTTAATTTATTATATACTACTAAATTGTTCACTTTTTTAAATGGTTACCTTTGGTTATGTGAATTTCATTTCAATAATGAAAAAAGTACTCAACAATTATGTTTCATTATTTCAGTTATTCAATAATTGTTTCAATGACTCATTAATTATAGGTTTATAATTTAAAAAGATAATTTGTATACACATTTGATATTTGAAAAGAATCTGCATCAGTTTTTTCCTAAACTTACAGTTACAGTGTTTTCTTGGTTTGGATGTCAGTGGAATAATTCTGTCATAAGCCCATTGAAAGTAAGAGAATTTTGTGTAGATAGGGAAGGTGATGTAGTGGAGTGGCTGGTGATTACTGACATGGCTGGGTAAGGGAACAAGTGCCAGCAGCTGACTATTCCTTTAATCTGTACTGACTTTAACCTTTCCTGTCAATGGAGGACCAATTATGCACAAGCAGTTTTTCAACCTCAGCACTGTTGTTCTTTTAGGTTCAATAATTCTTTGGTTAAGGGGAATGTTCTGTGCAATGTAGTAAATTTAGCAGAAGCTCTGGTGTCTACCCTATTACAGGTAGATGTCAATAGCAACCACTCCCCTCCTCCCTTGTCAAATTTCATTGGAAGGGGGAAATGCAAAATTGTCCCTGACTGAGAATTACTAATGTAGAGTGAGTTCTTCAGAAATTTCAAAACACTTTCTAAACAGTTATGGTGTCTAAATTGTCACTCATCTGTGGCAAGAATATGAGGGAAAAAAAAATGAGGAAAAGTTTGGAAGAAGTTTTTGTTGTGATCATCGTTAAGAATCCCTGATTTTAAATTAAAAGGACAGCTCATTTTTTAATGAAAGGTGTTAAGACCCTTTTATTTAATTATGGTAATTGCATACGGCATTTTAATTAGTTTTTGTTTTGTTTTAATGTTCTTGACATTGCCAAGTCCTCAAAATGTATTGTGAAAATTTTTGCATTGTTGAAAAAAAAAGAAAAACTAAAACTCAGGACTCCCTCCTTTAGACCAGAGCAAGTACATCTTTTTCTCCTTCAGTCAGCTTGGAAAGGTTCTCTACATACCTATTGCTATGTATACCTAACTCAAATTAGTTAGCCACTTGCAAGAGCCAAGGTGAGACAAAAATAAAGCAAGACTATTTTATTTTCTTAACACAGAGGTTAAGAAGTGGTAGCCTACAGTACTTACTTGGCCCAGAGGTGTACTTTGTATAATACCATAGTAGTTTTAAAGCTGTGTTTTAATTGTCATTATTCTTAAATGTAAGATTTTACATTTAAACCAGTATTGTGGGCTTATTTTTAATAATGGTAGACTCAAATTTTGACATGGAAAAAGCGGCTGGAACTTAGAAATCCCATCCAATTCAGGATGCATTCACCATTGGACCCATTTATCTCCATTTAGGATCATCTCCTAAATTTGTCCCTCTTGACTCACTTGTGTTATTCAAATTGTTAACAATAACAAATTGTTTCTATGTTATTCTTTGTTTTCATACCAGGCAGAATGAGATGGTTTGTGCATCATTTAATAAAAAGTATCTTCATTTCATTCTTTTTAAAACTCTTTAAGCTAGTCTTACAAATACACTGATAATAAAAAATATTCAATTAAAAAATTCAATTAAAAATATTCAATTAAAAATTTAAATATTCAATTAAAAAAATTCAATCAAACTAAGTATTTTGAAGTTTTATAATTTTGTTGGTTTTTCATTTGTTTGCTAGTTTTAATGTTGAATTCAGAAAAAAAAAACTTCAACTCTTACTTTATAATTCATCTAGGTTTTAAGTACTTTTTTCCTTCCCTTATATACCTAAAGGCCTTTTCTAATTCCATAGGTAACAGTAGATCATCAGGCAAGTGAGAGTCACTGACAAGGGGAGGGGCTGATGGGGAGGAAGCTCTCAGGATTTGCCAGAGGAGAGATGCTATATAAATTAAAAAAAAATAATAATAATCCCAACAGGTAATTCTAAGAAACTGCTCCTCCAATAACCAAAATTACTCCCATCGAGAGTTATTTATTTTGAACCTTTCTAAATTTGTCTGTAAAAGCTTGGAAGTCCCTCTTGATTCTTTAAAAATACATGAATGGCTGCATGTAGGGAATGGCTAATAAAAAGCCATATTACTCAGCTCTGATAAATGAAGAATTAAATTAACCTTAGAAATAGAATCAAGAGTCACAATAAAAAAAAAAGTTTTTCTTTCTTTCCCTTCATCTCTCCTTGAGGATTTTGTTTGCATTCCATTTCTTTTAGCTTAGAAGCAAACAAGAAATAAATGATAAACTATATATAATATATATATATATATATATATATATATAAACAACAAAGCAAAAATGCCCTTAATAGATTACTTCACATAACTCTGAATAAAATATTTCATATCCAATGCCATCACTTCTTTTAGGTGTAGTCTGCTTACAATGGGTGTTATTTCCTTTCTTATTTCTTGCTTTCTTTTATGCCTAATGAACTCTTCTCTCATTTAAATTCTCTCTTTTCATATTCTCTCTTTTATTATACTACATATCATCATTTTCATTAAAAAAAATGGCCTTGAAAATAAATAGGTCAATCACACATTCCCTCCAACCCAGCTCAATATTTTGGCATATCATCCAAACATAACTTCTTATCCCATTGTCCCCCAACCCAATTTATTTTTTCTTTCTTGTCTATTGCCTGAATTCAAAAAGATTTTTTTCCTACTGCCAATTCTGCCTTTTTATCAGCTGAATCTTATCTCTGAGCCTCAGTTTCCTCACCTATAATCCCTATGTTTTATTCCATTGCTGGCATTCTGTGCTTCTCCTGAATCACACACCTCAGATTCAGATGCCTCCCTTACACGCATAATGCTCTGCCTTAGAGGCCTAGGGCAGGAGTCTTTGGCCTAAGCAGGATGAGGGTATATAGTGTGCTTTGCTAAAGGTGTTGTAGAGGATGGCCAGAGGCTACTTTAAATATATATGGTGTTATATGGTGTATAATCTATGCTCTTCCTATCTTTCCCTTTGAGGCATTCATCCTTTTACTTATCATTTCATCCTTTAAGCATCGAATGTTTAAGTATCCAGCAAATGAATGGACAAATGAATGCAATGTCTGTTAGAAAATTCATTTGATTTTGCTGAACTGATGGGCTTCCCAGATGGGAAGGAAATGTAAATCAAATGTGTTGTTTACTTTATAGACTAGTTGATAAATTTATCAATCCCTTTTTTGTGATTTTGTATTGAAGATAGGAATTATAGTAGTTTTATGGAGAATGATCCCAACTATAAACTCAGGAGAAAATTATTTCTTCCTGTTGTACTTGGGATTGGTATATACTGAGTGATAGATGCTCAAACAGAAAATTCTTCTGTTTTATATATATTTTTTAATTGTGGTAAGAACACTTAACATGAGATCTACTCTCTTAACAAAATTTTCAAGTGTACAATACAATATCACTAACTGTGGGTACAGTGTTGTATGGTGGATCTCTCAAATTTATTCATCTCCTTTAGTTTAAATGAACTAAAATGATTCCTTGCTTCACATAGGTGATTCTTAGGGCTTAGATTTTCACAACAATATCAGTTCTCCTTTCACAATCCTTTGGATACTTGAGTTTATTTTTAGCTGGCAGGTTACTAATCTCACAAATCATCTACAGAGAATGAAAAATATAGTTGCTGCTATGGGAACAAAAGCTCTTTGTGTTCCTGACTTTTAAGCTGGAACCAAGTTAGTGTTGCATTAATGCAAAGGAGTGTTTGCATTTTACAATACCTAGAGCCCTTCAGCTGTCACTTAGCAAGATATAAACATTTTACACAACATAATTTTAGAAAACTTTTGACCTTTTTAGATTTTATTTTATTTATTTTTTTTTTTTAAATTTTTGTTCCAAATGTCAGGAACCATCAAGGAACTTGTCTTAAAGGAAAAGGTTACCCTCAAGAAGAAAGTTAGTCCTGGGTTGAGTGACAGTGTTTCTCTGTTGTCTAATGCAGGGTGTCAAGCACTAATTGTAGAGTGCCTGGATGATAGCTTACTGTTTGTATTGGTCCTAGGTGTACAAGAATGTTTTAGGAGATTCTGCAGCTATTTCCAACGCAGATCTGGTGAAATGTGACAATTAATCCAAATCCAACTGTCATGGTAAATGTAAGTCAGTATCTTGAATTGCACCGCTTTTGTGAAAGCCAGTTATATGTACTTTAAATAGAGGCAGTATTTATTTGAAAGTGATTAATCACTAGCCTAGGTTATCATTATAGAGGGACCACTGTGAACTAATTGCCATTTAGGAGTATGGTTTTTGCTTACAACAAAGTATCCTTGATTGAATATCAGTCTTACTTGTAATTATAAAATAGAATAAGTGCATAACAGCACAAGTTTTCTCCAGTGAAATTGAATCACATTCAAGACTTTCTTTAAAAACTGATTTTAAAAGTAAATGAAGCCATACCAAGTGAATATTATGAAATCATTATAGGTGTTGTAAAATACTATAATTGTATTGGAACTTTCCATCTATTGTTAAAGGGCTGTTTTGTTTTGCAGAACAGAACACTGAGACCAAATGAAACTGCAGTTAATCACATTGCCCAGGAAATACAGCTCATTACTTAAACACTTGGGGCTAGAATCTTGTCTCAAAATCTCTTCTCCAGAGCAGTCTGTGCCCATGCCATTTGTGCTGGCTAGAATGCATGGATAAACCAGACTTGGAACTTTGTCATTTGTATAAATTTTAATGATGGACTGGCTTCAGGAAATGTCTGTCAAGCCAAAGTTTTAGTCTAGGCATTGTGGTTTTATAAGGGTTATGTAACCCAAGAAATTGAGACCCTAAGACAGCAAAGTTTACAGTCTAGCTCTTGAGTTTGAGATATACAATCTATGATTTGTAATCTCAGAATATGTACTATCTTACTCTATCCATGATGTTAGATTAAAAAGTATTTCAAGGGTCTTAGATAGATGTAATTTTGGGCAATAAAAAATACCAATCAAGATTGTAAATCTCAAAAAAAATTGTACATGGGGCTTCCCTGGTGGCGCAGTGGTTGAGAGTTTGCCTGCCGATGCAGGGGACGTGGGTTATGCAGTTATTAGATGTATTTTTAAGCGAAACTTTTTTGGAAATATACATTCTGAAACTGTGAGATTCATAACAAAGGACTAATCACTACCTTCTCTCAAGAATCAAATAATGATTCTGTGGTGAAAAAGGCTGACACTGTTAATGTTGGGAAGTGAAGGAACATCAACAGTAAGTGTGATTCAGGATTCTAGGACAGGAAACATCCCCACATTTTATCTCTAGTTCATTCATCTACAAGTACGTAGATGAATTAAGCTGAGCTGGTGGAGAGAAAATTTTTAAATTGGAAACATAGTTGTAAATTAGAAAGCGTCCTAGTCAGGTACAAGTTATTTGTCACCAAAGTCTTGAAAACAAAAGAATAGTAATAATTTATTATTTATGTCACCAGGATCACAATGAGCTTTAAACATTAGTAAAATCAAACTTATTTGATACTATTTTATGTGTATATAGCTGCTTTCATTGGTATTAAGATATAAGTAAGGAGACTCCATTAATTTATTATTTGCAATAGACTCTACAGTCAAATGTATGACAAAAAATCTGGAAGATCAAAAAATGGTAGATACACTAGAATGTATGGATGACTCTGCCCACGTACAGGAATTAAGGAAATGCTGGACCTGCATAGAACACCCAACAGTGATCTTACCTGCCTGAAGCATCAAATTGAGTGAAAATAGGAAATCACTGGTAAAATCTTGAAGCTTTCCTCCATCAAAGTGCACACACGTGCCTTCCACCAATGCCCCCATGCCTATTCTCAGTGGGCCAGACACCTGGCTGCCACTGTAGGAGCAGTAATGAATTTCCATCTTTCAAGGCTTATGCAAGAGCCTCTCACTGGTACAATATAAACAAGTGCCCTGCAGAGAAAGGTAGTCTGGGAAATGTTTTCCAGGTTGCCAGCCTCTGCAATACTGAGAAGATGGCAAAAGCAAGAGGAGATAATGTTGAGATGCTCACAGGAAATATAGCACGTTTTGTGTCATAGAGAAAATGCAGCTCAAGGCAAGTATTGGTATTCTTTATGACCTTTGCCCTTCTATTTTGGGAATGTTTCTGTTACATAAATAGAATTCAGTCTTATACTGTCAGAAGTGATTTGGTTGATTTCTTTAAAAGAGATCTCCATCTTGGCCTCATTATTTTCTCATTTGGGCCTAGGGTATGAGCACGAGCAAAGACAGGTAATTGCAGCTGGTTATTGGAATCAATTTATTTCTTATTTGTGAAGACAATGGTCCAGGATTGAATAATTTTTAACTTCTAAAGTATTCTAGCTAAGAGATTTGTGTGCTGTGAGTTTGCATTCTAAAATGCAGACTGATTTGTGCAGCTGGACAAATAGAGTCTTCTTTGGAAATGTAACTTTCATTTGGACCCAGGAGTGGTATATGTCTATTTTATAGCGGCAACAGTGACCCTGTAGCAGTTGTTATTCAAGTGATGTTCCAAGAGCAGTAGCATCAGTATCACATGAGAATATGTTAGAAATACAAATTCTCATGTCTTATCCCATAACTACTGAACTAAGTCTGTGGGTTTGGCCCCAGATGTCTGTATTTTTAAAAGCTCTCAAATAATTCTAAATCCAATTTGACAACTACAGATATATATTTTGAAGAATTGGGAGAATTACTTCAATATCTGCATTTGATCCAGGAAAACTTAATGTAGTGGAGGTGACTATGCTTAGGGTGTTATAATGAATCATCACAGAAGACCCGAAACAATATGATCGAAATAAAGAGACTCCATTAATCTCCTCCATTCTCCCTCATTGTTTCTCTTTTCTTTGTTGATCCTCTCTCAAACTACAGATGCTATCACTTGAGTTGAGGTGGTTTTTGTGATTAATATTCTCCAACAAGCTTACTTTGATGTACTTCTCAACCTCATTTCTTGGGCATAAAGATAGAGTTTTATTAAATCTATTTTATTTTATTCTCTAACATCTACCTTCGATCTCTTCTCTGAGGGATTTCATTCCATGCGAACATGGCTGCAAAGTATAAAACTTATCTTCATACCCCACCTTTCCTCATTGTTTATTCCTATTTCTTTGCTAATGCTGAAGGTCATCAAGCAGGGTATTCTTATTTAATGAATTCATATCTAACTACTGGTGATTGGTGGAGCAGAGGATTGAGGAGTTATAACATAGGAAGTGTGAATAGGATATAAAGCTAATGTCCATTCTTTTCAACCTGTGTCTCCTGGCACTCTTTTAGCTATGTTGCTCGAAAATAAAAATAATTTTTCTGTTCCCTTTCTCTCTCATTTTCTCCTTCTCTTTCTTTCTCTCTTTTCTGCCCCTAACACAACACATATGCACCACCCTGATGTTATGTGCTATCTTTCTTTGTCATCATTGGTAATTTGGTAAAAAAATTTGAGAAGCACTGCAGTGAACACTAAAAAACACTAAATACAATTGAAGGCTGCTTATTTGTTTGCTGTTAGTCTTGTATTTCCAATGGATTGTAAATTTATTAAGAGCAGTGTTCACTTCTCATATATTATTGCTCCCACTACTTTACTATTGGTTCTCATGCATGTCAGTTCTAGCACAATGCTGCCACATAAGATTTGTTCCTAAATACAAGATATGTTTCTGAATACCTTTCTGTCATAATGACATCCATCTTTCGTTTCTGACCACCTGAGTTCTAGTGGAACTAGTTCTCCCACTATGTAGCTCTGTCCCTTAGTTGAGATACAGTGTTTAAAAATAAGATATTGTTATTTGCATTTCACCACTGGAGGAAATTGTCAACTGAAAAAAAAATGCACAACCTAAAAGATGAGAATGATGTTTTGTTTGGTGGACAAAACTGAGAACTGCCCATGATGCAGCCTCTCAGATAGCTCTCAGAGACTGCTCCAAGGAGGAAAAAGGGAGGAGCCAGGATATGTAGGACTTTTTGCAACAAACACCAAATAGTTGGAACTTTAAAAGATTACTGTTAATTAAAGAAAACCAGACAACTCAAGTTAAAAACTTAGCATTTTTGTATGTATGGGAAGATGCAAGAGTCTGGGCTCACTGAAATCATTCCTTCAATATGCACCTCAGCTATCTGGGGCCAGTATCCTGTGCTTTTCATCCTGAGTCTCCTCAGGGTGCACTGCTGAAGGATAACTTCAGTGACTGACTGCTGGATGGCAGGCATCCTCTTTCCATCCTGAATTTATTCAGGGCTCACCATTGGGAGGTGGCTGTAATGTGATGGCTTGATGGCTGCAACATCCTTTATTTACCAACATGGCAGACAACATTTTTTCACTGACAAAATAAACACATATTTTAATTTTTACATAGATAGCAAACTGAGCCAGAAATAACCATGAAAATAACCATTGTGTATGTGTGTGTGTGCATGTGTTGTAAAAAAATTAATAGACAGAAATCTCAATTAAATAAGTTTGGGAGACCAGAAAGGGGAGCTTTCATGTCCTAAGGTGATAGCAGAGCATAACAGGAAGAGGAAAGACTTTCTCTTCATTCCTGGTAGGAGCTCTGCCAGAGACTGTCAGGACTCAGTCAATGAAAAGTCACATACTCTGTATACTATCATCCTCTCAAATTCCTTTTCCCCCACAGAAGAGTTCTTCTCTCTATTTTTCTGGGGACTTTCACGTGGCTCATCATGGTTGCAGACTCCAAATGAAATTCTTTGCTGATCCCCAAAAATCCCCCCCTTTTTTTTTCCCGTTACATGAGCCTCTCACTGTTGTGGCCTCTCCCGTTGCAGAGCACAGGCTCCGGATGTGCAGGCTCAGCGACCATGGCTCACGGGCCCAGCTGCTCCACGGCATGTAGGATCTTCCCATACCGGGGCACAAACCCCTGTTCCTTGCATCGGCAGGCGGACTCTCAACCACTGCGTCACCAGGGAAGCCCACAATAATCCCATTTTTGCTGGAGAAATATCTAGCAGTCTATTTGTTTTAGATCAACAGTGTGTATAATATATTGTTATAATTAATAATTTTATACTTCTCAACAATTTTGAGAATTTGCTTATTGAGCATTTTCATTTTTAAAAAAATATTCATTCAATCATTTTACTCATTTAATAAACCAGTCTTTATACTACTTTTAACTATTCAGTAGTATGCAGAAAATGCTGCCAGAAGAGTTTAATACAATAATTCTCTGTGCTTATAATCAATGACTTATTTGACCTGTTTATTTGTATTGTACAATACATGTTCAAACACCATCCAATTATTTTTATGAACAACATATATCTTAAATGGGTGTGTGTATATGTTGTGTATGTATGTGTTTTTATGTGTGCTGTACATTATATATACAGAGAAATATCTTGAATAAAACTGAGGGCATAAAATAAAAATTAGTGAGGGCATAAAATAAAAATCAAAACACAATGGGAAAATAGAAAGAAATATAGTACACTTTTAACCTTTGAACAATTAGCAGTTTTGATGATTACACAATTTGGCATATAAGATATGTATCTTTAGTGTTCTACCATAGAACCCTATTATAATATATTATTTATGTCTATATTCACACTATTCATGTATTCCTGAGGTACAGAAATCTCCTTGATTTTCTGTGTCCTCTACAACTTGCTCAGTGCCTGGCACATAATAGGCACTCTAGAAATATTTGTTGAATGCTTAATTTCATGTCAGTCAAGGAACGTTTCCATATAGTCCCTTAATCAATGATATTTTGTTTATCTAAATCATTGAACAAACATTTTAAATACCTTCTATATCCTATACACTGGTGGTTACAAGATGATGAGTTTTCAAGGAACTTATAAGATCATTACATACACACTAAATTCAAATATGTGAATAAAACAAGTTATCTGAGATTTTGCAGTGTCTTAAAGAACAATTAGGATGATAGGTGGAAAATAAAATATTGGGAAAGGACTCAATGAACTTAAAGATATTAAACAATTAAAGTGCATTGTTGTTTTCAATGCATAGTAAGATTACTTCACTATCGTTTGAAAATTAACTCCATATGTATAACAATAGAGCTGTAAATCCCTGTCATGAACTACAAAATGTAATCATATCTTGAGATGTAGATGAAAATGTACTCGCTGCTAGAGCAACACTGGTAAGAAGTAGGAGACCAGAAGAGAAGTGTGGGGAATTTTAATCTTCAGAGAAGTGGCCAGAGAATTGAGGAGGTGAGAGGGGCAATGAAAGATGCAAAGATGTGAAAAGCAAGGGGAAAAAAAAAAGATTGATTTTTCAGAAAGAAGACAAAAGGGGAAAAATAAGAGAATTTCATTTGCAAATTTCGATATCATAAGTGTACTGTGAGAAACAGTTTGAATATATACAATAAGGATAAAGCTAAATTTCAGAGATTCTAGAAATTGGCCTCAAGTAGATACAAGTAGAGGCAGTTGGTTGAGGAACACCATAGAGGAAGTTCTCTCTCAGAAGTGGGAAACCTTGGATGATTGTTAAATATGATGAGAAAAGTAAGCCATGAGGGGGAAATGGAAGACCAGATGGGAAGAATAATGGATGGCACAAGTTTTCAGATATACTGAGGAAGAGATAGGGTAAATGAAATATTCAGGTAATGGATTTTTCAAATAGAAGTGAAGCTGATTATTCTGAGACAAGGAAAACAGTCAATATGACAACTACTTTGAGAAATGCTGAGATAGAAAGAAGGGAAGGTGGTTTTTATGGAGGATGTTACAAGTGGTTTTAAAAAGGATGCTGTTAAAGAGTTCCCAACTTTTTAAGTTCTGAAGAGGAAACTTGGCCTACTGGCAAGAGCTGTGAACTTAGAATCCACAAGCCCTTTTGTGATTTCTGGATCCACCACTTGCAAAGAGATCTTACACACATTAACTTCTTTTAATCTGTCTTCTATTTTAAAAAGGAGGTTATAATGAACATAGAAACATGCTGTCCAGATTCTCCTTCAAAGAAATATTTAATGCCCTGGGTGCTGATAGTGGTATCTGCAGACAGCCTTCAGCTGGCCACCTCTTCAAAGATCGCCTCAGCTGCCACTTACCTGAGGCCAGGTCCTTCTAGGGACAGGTCACATGAGTAATGGATAGAAACAGGCCTGGGCATTTCAGGCCAGTATGAGATAACTCTGACGGGACATTGTAGCTTCAGAGCTATCATGGGGTTGGTCTAAGTGGTTGTTTGGGCCTCTATGCAGCTGGGCTTCTCTTTTTCCCAATCTTGCTGCCTCCTCTCCTCTGAGATGTATTTATCATCTTAACTTCTGTCTATTAACCTCTGCTTCAGAGTTGCTTTTGGAAAACCTGACTTGTCACTGAGGTTGTTGTGAAGATTCAAGGAGGAAGTAAATGTAAAAGTGTTTTAAACTGGGTAGGTGTTCCTAGATACTATAGATCATATCTTATTTCACAAAGAACAGGATATATTCTTCTGAATATTCTAAAATAACGCATGTGAAGTTATATCTCAATATCTGCTTTGTAACATGGTCCTGGTCTTTTAGGGTCTTTTCTGCGAATGTGAATGCGTAGTGTTGGAGGGATTCCTAAACATTCACTATTTGACCACAGTTTTCAAATATGTGAGCATGTTGCCAAACTCAGATCTGCCTGCTCGCCGCTTGAAAAATAATACTTGAGAAGCAAGTGTTGGTAGAAACGGGAAAAAATGTTTTTAATCGGAAAACCAGCAATCTGGTGAGAAGGCAGACTTGTGTCCCCAAACCAGCTAAAGATTCTGCCCAGCCATGAAAGTTTTTAAAGGGAAAAAGGGAAGTAATCTCAGTTAATCATTGAGATAGGGAGTCAGACTCATCGACAGCTCCCACTGTGTGCAGGCTTGTGTTCAGGCTTGCAGACTCCACATGATCTTTCTTTAGATGCTATCTAGTTCACAACATTTATTCACGAGATTAGTGAAGGGGAAGCTAGGGAAGAGATCTGGTCATCTGTTAATTACTTATTATTCATTTCTACTTCTTAGATCTATGGAAAGAACCAACACGTTAGGCAAGGTATTGTGTGATCAAAAGATTTGAAAGGTGTGCCTGGGCCAGAGATGAGTAGAGCATGGTGATGCCTGGTTTAAGGTTAGTTACAATATTGCTTTGCTAAAATGACAAGACAAAAGGGACCACCTGCAGAGAGCTTTTGGTGGCGCAGTGGTTAAGAGTCCACCTGCCAATGCAGGGGACTCAGGTTCGAGCACTGGTCCTGGCAGTTCCCACATGCCGCAGAGCAATGAAGCCCATGCGCCACGACTACTGAGCCTGCGTTCTAGAGCCCGCGATCCAAAACTACGGAAGCCCACGTGCCTAGAACACATGCTCTGCAACAAGAGAAGCCACCGCAATGAGGAATCCACACACCGCAACGAAGAGTAGCCCCCGTTCGCCACAACTAGAGAAAATCTGCATGCAGCAATGAAGACCCACCACAGCCAAAAATAAATAAATAAGATAAATAAATTAATAATAATAAAAAAAGAACTCTTCCTGCAAAGAGCACTTTCTGCCAAAAGCTGCTTACAAATCCCCACTTGTCAGAACATCATTCCATTTCTATAGGACTATAGGTCACTATTTGTCTTCTGTAAATTCTTCAAGCTAACATAGGACACCGTATTTTTAGAGTGAAAGATACCAACATGGGTCTGTAGCATCTCTATGTTGATAATTTAGTTGCCTGATTACATACATGGGCAGAGAAAGCTACGCTTATTTTGATGCCTGCAAAGATATAGAATATTATGAGCAATAATGTTAATCCTGTTCTCTTCAGGCCAGTTCTTGGAATTGTGCTAGCCATAGATTCAGTACTTCTCAAGATGGAGTGGCTTATGTCATGGCTGCAGTCTGGTCATCATGCAGTTAGCTTTTTTCCTCTGGTGAAGTTATAGTGTCTGTAAAATGACTCAGGAATGTGCATCAAACATTGAGTCTGTGACTCTATTGTCCTAGTCATTAACTACTTGAACTTGCTCTTTTGTGACTTAGGGAGGCATGGGAGATTTCAGCTTTCCTACAAACAAGAGACAGGGAACACGGAGGAGGCTTTTTATTTAGGCAGGGAGGCATAGGGTTCTGCTTGGTTTCAAGAGGGCATTACCAAATAGCCTGTGACCATGTTTTATGTTTAGTCGGTAATTAGAGGCCAGGCTTTGCTAAGAGTTAGAAATCATGTTGTATCTGGGATTTGGAGCTGCTCTGAGATATAAGGAATCAGTTTATAGCCAGATTCATGGGGGAAGCCTATACCCAAGGAGAAGTGTGAGGAATAAAAGAAAGTTTCACCCAAGAAGTATCATTGACTTTATTCATTCTGGAAGGGAGTGGTAAGGAGCCCAACTACTCAGCCTTGTATACTGATTGCAATGTCATACTTGGGTTAAGCTGCAGGTATTATGACTAGGAGAGTTTTCTTTCTTTCTTTGCTAAAGATTTATTGTCAATAGTAATCCATTCATATGCAGTGCCTAGTTTTTCAAGAACTACAGCTTCCCTGAAGTGAATAGAGATTCATAGCTGATAGCAAACCATTGTGGAGAATGAGTTCACACCAGCAAAGCTATAACTCCATTCAAAAGACCAGCAGTTCAGTATGATAGTGTCCTCTTGAGAAGCATATATTCCCATTTATGCACCACGATGTGATGAAAGGGTAGGAAATGGTTGCTTTGCCAATGTTTCTCAATGGATTTACTTTGGATAGCTATGACCTACCTCTGCTTTATAACTCATATCAAAAGTTAACATTTTTTTATGGATATTTATTTTATTCTTTAGGATATACATGTAGTACTATCACTATTTATTTTCTTTTTTTTTAACATCTTTATTAGAGTATAATTGCTTTACAATGGTGTGCTAGTTTCTGCTCTATCACAAGGTTAATCAGCTATACATATACATATATCCCCATATCTCCTCCCTCTTTTGTCTCCCACCTACCCTCCCTATCCCACCCCTCTATGTGGTCACAAAGCACCGAGCTGATCTCTCGGTTCTATGTGGTTGCTTCCCACTAGCTATCTATTTACATTTGGTAGTGCATATATGTCCGTGCCGCTCTCTCACTTCATCCCAGCTTACACTTCCCCCTCCCTGTGTCCTCAAACCCATTCTCTACATCTGCGTCTTTATTCCTGTCCTTCCCCTAGGTTCATCAGAAACTTTTTTTTTTTAAAAGATTCCATATATATGTGTTTTTAGCATACCCGGAGAAACCATAATTGAAAAAGAGTCATGTACCACAATGTTCATTGCAGCTCTATTTACAATAGCCAGGACGTGGAAGCAACCTAAGTGTCTATCGACAGATGAATGGATAATGAAGATGTGGCACATATATACAATGGAATATTATTCAGACAATAAAATAAACGAAATTGAGTTATTTGTAGTGAAGTGGATGGACCTAGAGTCTGTCACACAGAGTGAACTAAGTCAGAAAGAGAAAAGTTAACTTTTGAGTTCATGCTGAAATACGCCTCTGCTGGGAAAAGTCTACCACTGATAGAAGAGTTAACACAAAGCATTTTTTTCCATCTTTGGCTGGATAATCTCGCTTCTTTTTGACATTTCCCACTATCTTATTTGGTTTAATTTCACCAAGTGGAACAAGAACTTGAGAAAAGCAAGAGCTTAGGTAATGAATGTCATGGAGAAAAAAAGAAATCATCATCTAGGTTTGTGTGACTTATCCATGTAAAGTGTCTCTAAAGATTAAATGAACCAGTGACTTTGCTTTATTGTTCCTAGAGATGAAAGCTTGAACTCTATGTATGTGATGATAGGACAATTTGTCAAATGAGTGAATTTAGTTAATTTACAGAGGGAAACATCAGCAAAACAGATCTATTTGGTCTGTTTGGGAGGTCCAGTGGTCCTGTTAAAAACTAAACCTGAAGACATCTATAATTCTTGGTAATGGATGTAAATCTTTGGGTGGTTCTGCTCAAAAAATAATCTGAAAACTTATCTTTTCATTTGATTCCTTTTTTTCTATTTACAACATAATTTGACTGACTATATCACAACTACTAAATGTTTAATTATGCACATATTTATATGGAATAAAACTAACAACTTACAAAAGTACACTGTGAAAATTGTGAAAATTAAATCTTCCTCCCATTCCTGGCCTTGTCCACATAGTATTCTCATCAAAGGTAACAACTCTTCTGAGCTATTTTTTTAATAAACAAATTAACACATGCACACATATGCAGACACATAGTTTGTTTCTCTTTGTATAAATAATAGTACACTATAGTTCCTATTCTGAAACTTGATTTTTTTTTTTTACTTAACAAAATATCTTTGATCACAAAATTGAAAAAAAAAAATGATGCTATGTTGTCCAGAAATGTATTAAAATCATCGTGGAACCTATCAATTTTCAACTATATTACCCACTCAAAATAAAGAAGTTTGTGATAAATAGAATAATTTCTTAGGTAGATAAAAGTTTAACTGTAGCTGTACTTACATAGACTTGATCTGCACTTTTGGTAAGCAACTTTGTTTGAAATATTCCCTGTTAAAAGAGAGCTATGCAAATTTTTCTCCACTTAATTATTTCCTTTCATCTTTCTATCATTCCATATGTTTACTAGCTGTTGGGAGCATACTAGCCATGCATCAGACATTGCTTAAGTAAGTACTGGTTTGGTAGAGTTAGTTCAAACAGCAGGAGGAAGAAGGGGACTAGATTAAAATGTAACATCAACATAAGATCCACAGTGACACATATCATAAAGTATGCATAAGACACATTAATTGGACAAAGGGAAGAGTGTTTATTTTTCCTAAGTCAGAAAAATCTTGTCAATAAAAGCAACAGTTGAGCAGAGTTTTGGAGAAATACATCTTTTAAGAAAAATAGACATGGAATGGCCTTCCTAGTGGATGAAGCCACATTCAAAGAGCACACAGTTAAAAGGAGGAAGAGGAGCCCAAGGAATATGAGTTAAAATAAGAAAAATAAAAGAGGCAGTATGTTGTCTTTGGAAAGTACTATGTATTTAGATGTGGCTCAAGGTTAAAACTCAAAGATAGAAAGAAGCTTTGGAAAAACAGATAGAGAGTTGAAGAAGACATTTTTTTAGGTAATGGAAAGTGTGCACAGACTCTACTTAGTAGTGAAATATCACATTCAAGTACTTTAAGTTTTGGAGAAAGGTATTTGATTTGTGGTTAATTAAATTAACTCATACAGTTCAGTGGAGAACAGAATAAAAGAGGAAAAAACTCAAGGCAGAACAAAATTTAGGGGATATTTTCTTTTTTTTTTTTTTTTTTTTTTTTTTTTTTTTGCAGTACGCGGGCCTCTCACTGTTGTGGCCACTCCCGTTGCAGAGCACAGGCTCTGGACGCGCAGGCTCAGCAGCCATGGCTCACGGGCCCAGCCGCTCCGCGACATGTGGGATCTTCCCAGACCGGGGCACGAACCCGTATCCCCTGCATCGGCAGGCGGACTCTCAACCACTGCGCCACCAGGGAAGCCCTAGGGGATATTTTCAAGTGGGTCCATGTGATGAAGATCAGAATAATAGTGAAAAAAGTAGGAACAGAGTGAAAAAGTTATCAGGAGCAATATTTAATAAAAACCACTGGATCTGGTGACTACTCTTAATAGGAATATGTAAGGAGAAAGAAGAAACAGAACTTAACCCCTAGGTTTCTGGCATAGGACCCCTTGTGGATGGTGATAGCAAAAATCTTCCAATTTGGAGATGATGAATTGTTATACATTCCATTGTTAACATCATGGTTACACCACATTTTGAAAAGTGTGTCTTGTAGAAAATAAGTAATATTAACTATGTACTTAAGTATATGAGGATTACTTTTATGTGCAAGAAATTATCATTAATAATTTGCCAAATATCTAACTTACAAACTGAAAATATATCTTCTTTGAGTCAGAACAAAAACCAGTATGTCTATTTCATCTCCTTATTTTAAAATAATAAGAAATTAAAAGAGAGATATCATACATACCTTAGAGTTCCTATTAAATAAATGTATCCAATTACTTATAGTCTTACAGCTATTATTTTTTACATTATGCAAAATGCATCAATGTAAACATATGTTAGTTTATTAGATAGTTTCCACAATTTTAATCTAGCTCTGCCATTGGTTAATAATGTTATATTTGACAAGATTTCTACAAGTCATCTAGGTTTCTATTTCCTCCTCCTTTAAATAAAATAAATAATACAAACTACCCAACTTACATCAGAGCTATGCAAAAGAGAATAATTGAGATAACACCAGTATAGAAACAAAATATTTGAAAAAGCATTATCTATGAATGCAAAGTCATGCTTTACAGTCTCTAGGTCTGCTAACTATGGATCAAACCTGAAAATTACATAAGCCAGGTGTTCAGTTAACAAACTACTGACTACAGTATAATTTACCTTCAGCACCCAAAGTATCTAAACATGTACTGGCAGGAGCTCCAGAGCAGGAAAATATTTTGACTTCAGAAAAGCAGCAAAATCAAATATTTAAGTTGAAGAAAGAACTTACTATCCAGAAGGGATTAGGTAAAATGCAGACATCAAAAATTTGACACCTCACAACACTCAGAATGTCCGTCATTAACAATTCTACAAATAATAAATATTGGAGAGAGTGTGGAGAAAAGAAAACCCTCCTACACTGTTGGTGAGATTGTAAATTGGTTCAGCCAGTATGGAAAATAGTATGGAGGTTCCACAAAAAAACTAAAAATAGAGTTACCATCTGATCCAGCAATCCCACTCCTGGGCACATACCCAGACAAAACTATAATTCAAAAAGATACTTGAACCCCTATATTCATAGCAGCACTATTTACAATAACCAAGACATGGAAACAGCCTAAATGTCCATCAACAGATGAATGGATAAAGCAGATGTGGTATATATATACAATGGAATACTACTCAGTCATATAAACGAATGAAATAATGCCATTTGCAACAACATGGATAGACCTAGAGATTATCATACTAAGCAAGGTAAGTCAGAAAGAGAAAGACAAATACCATATGATATCATTTATATATGGAATATAAAATACTACAAAAATGAATATATCTACAAAACAGAAACAGACTCACAGACAGAGAACAGACTTGCGGTTGCCAAGGGAGAGAGGGTTGGGGGAGGAAAAGATTGGGAGGTTGGGATTAGCAGATTCAAACTAGTATATATAGGATGGATAAACCATAACGTCCCACTGTATAGCCCAGGGAACTATATTCAATATCCTGTGATAAACCATAATGGAAAATAATATGAAAAAGAATATATATATATATATATATATATATATATATATATATATATATATGTATAACTGAGTCACTTTGCTGTACAGCAGAAATTAACACAACACTGTAAATCAACTATGCTTCAGTAATGTATATATATATATATACATATATATATATATATATGTATATATATATATATATATATATATATATATATATATAAGAATCTGACATTGGGATTAGGGATACACAGCTGGCAAGACTCAGGTTTGGAGTCAGATTCTAATCTCTGAAGGTATTTAGAATGAAAGCACTCCAGGTAATATGTATATTAAACAGATTGTGTGTATACTCAAAGAGAGTTCTGTGAAGAGGCTGTAAGTCAATGTTTAAGTAACTATCAGTCAACATTTATATTCAGCTTTTAATAGAAACTGCAAACATCATAGACTTAAACAAGATAAAAGTGTTGTCATCTTATACTCAGATAACAAAATATTTGGTAAGTAAATAGCACAGAACTTGTATATTGGCTCAAGTGTATAAGTGCTGAGATGATTGCAATTCTCATGAGACTTCTTTTGATGACTATTCAAGAGATGTGGCAAAAACACACATGGTATTCAATATTCACAACTACCAGTATGGCATGGCCATAGAACTAATAAGAATAGATACCTGGCCAGTCAAAATGGTTTCTGGGCATAAACAACCAGCACAGTTGAACTAGGATACGGCAACTGAATATGAGCTTTGGCTGCAATTCAAATTTTATACCAATGTTTCTGGCAGTAAGGAAGAGGAAGAGGAAAGGAAAATAACAAAAGCGTATGTGTTAACTGAATCAGCACTCATCCTAATTTTTTTTCCAAAAAACCTACTTTGTGACTTCTGTATGTATCTCGTATGTAAAATTTTGTTACATCACAAAATCCAGCTGCAAGAGAGTGTAGGAAATATAGGATTGTTTTCTGTTTGTTTTTAATTATTTGTTTGTTTATCTGTTTATTTTAAATTGGGCACATTGCTGCTCCCAACAAACTCAGAGTTCTCTTAATAAAGAAGAAATAGAAGAATTGCTATAAACACTTTTGTAATCTAGTCCTTTCTTCTTTCTGTGATGAGTAAAGCAGGAATGACCATCTTGATACAATAGAAAAAAAGTCCAAGAAATACTCAGACTTCAGCCCTGTTTCCCTCAGGTCACTGAATCAATGTCAGCAACCACTTGTATGAAGACTTTGAGTAATATAAAAAATAAAACAAATTTCAATTAATCACTATTATTTGAATTATCTATGATATGAAGCAGAGCACAATCTGTAAGTAATAAATATATTGTCCAAGGGCTCTATCCATCCCAGACAGTCTGTAACTGGGCTCCAGTATGTAAAGTATTACCTGATTCCACTGATCAGTGGAAGGAAATGTCTCAGTATAATGCTAGGCTTGGTTTTCAATGTCTCAGGACAAAGGGCTGAGCCTTAGAGACCAGGCTTTCATTGTTGGCCACTGGCTGAAGTTTGAACAGACAGAGGCTGAAAAGAAAGTGCAGAACTTGGAGTTAAGGCACATCCTAAAATCAGAGACTTGAAATTAAAAGCAAAAATATTCTACTGCTTTGAGGAAAAGGAATATATGCTAAAATAATTAAAGTGAAATATGAACTTCCCAAGTTACAAATCAATAAATCATCAAAAATACAAATGTATTGCTATATTTGAGGTAATAGTCTAGCCAAGAAAATTTGGTACTTATCCAGTATAAAAGAACATTTAAAAGTGAGAGAGAAATTGATGTTGGATATCTAGTCACAGGGAAACTGTGGTTCAGTGGAAGAAAACCAGCCATTGAGAGAGTTTAGCTTATAGGTTAGAAGCAAAAATGGCAGAGTGTAAGGCAGCAGTTCTCTCTATGGGAGAGGTCCACAGAACAAATGTACTAAAAAAAAAATGGGGATTTTAACAATACCCAGTCAGTGTAGACTGAGATACCATGTTACAAGGCTTAATAATAAACTATTAAGCTTAAACCATACAACTCCTTAGAATCCTTCTTGAGTACTGGTGCTGGCTCAGGACTTTGAGACAGAACATAAATAAACCTCCCAATAGAGGTTAAGTGGCTTAGTAATGTGGATATGAACAACTGGGCATGCAAAGTCCAAGTAGGTCATTACACCTTGGGCATCATTTTATGACCTTTAAGATATCCAGATACAGAATAACCAAACATTGTATAATGCCTGTAACAAGTTTTATTTTAAGTTAGCATAGGAAGCAGTTGCATGTAAACTGAAAGATGCAGGAGTTGATATTAGTATGAGAAACCTTAATGAGAAAAGTGTTATGCTGTATTATTATCACTGAATTTCAATTCAATTTGGTTTTAATACCATTTTAGCAGTATTCATTAAGGCAAATAAAACAATAGAAATTGAACATGTAAAAGAGTAATCAGGGGACTTCCCTGGTGGCGCAGTGTTTGAGAGTCTGCCTGCCGATGCAGGGGACACGGGTTCGTGCACCGGACTGGGAAGATCCCACATGCCGCAGAGCGGCTAGGCCTGTGAGCAATGGCTGCTGAGCCTGCGTGTCCAGATTCTGTGCTCCGCAACGGGAGAGGCCACAACAGTGAGAGGCCTGCATACCGTAAAAATAAATAATAAAATAAATAAAAAATAAATAAATAAAAATTAAAAAAAAATAAAATAAAAAGAGTAATCAGAATTGATAACAGCAACACATATAGGTCAAAAAGGATTTGGCACAGACTCCATTTTTATGCCTTTATTTTACAGCGGTGATGGGAATTATTGGCGATCAAGAAGGGTAGAAAGACAGAAATTTTAGCATGGTTAGAAAGAAACTGATGGAAACAAATATGAGATAGAATTAATGTGCAACAAGTGAGTGACCTCCTACTTTTATAGTTTTAAGATTTGCTATCTTTAAGCATTTTTTCTTTTAATGAACATGACCTTGAAAGGTTCACACTTTAAATTATCATCCACTAAGAGAAAAATGTGAAAAAGTACATCAATTCAATTCAGCAAGCATATATTTAACACTATTAGGTTAACCAGATATAGGATCCCACCCAAGGCCTTCATGGTAGGCTGACTTCTAAGATGGCCCCCAATGATACCATGTGGTATTTAATCTTGTCCCATTCCACGTGGGCTGGAACAAGTGATTCATTTTTAACTAACAGAAATTGTCAAGGGGTCATGCATTGTCACTTCAATGATTAGGTTAAGAAGGATAGTGACTCTTACTAGAACTCTTTCTCTACTGTCTTGGTTTATACACTTTGATAAGCAAACTGCCACGTTGGAGAGGCCCACATGGTCCAAGTAGAGCTGTGGGCCACCTCTAGTCCAACAGCTCTTTATGGGCTAAATTCTGCTAATAACTATGTGCTCCTGGAAGCAGATACTTTGAGATGACTCAACCCCAACATTTGGATTGTAACCTTGTGAGAAAAAAAACATGAATATATATATATATATATATATATATATATATATATATATATATATATATATATATATATATATATATATATATATATATATATATATATAATTTGGTGCCTTTTGAAAACACCAAAAAGTGAGAATAGACAAAATGAAGAAAACAATTTTGATAAGGTTTTATCGAGCATGTTTTAATTTGTTCTAGAGAGAATTATTATGAGCATATCAAATGGATGGAAATGCACATGCTGGAAGACAGAGAAAGCACTTCTGGCTACAGTGTGGGGCATATGGAGGGGCGACAGATTTGGATTTGAATGTAGGATAGAGAAATTCCTTAGGTAAAGATGGTAGAAAACCTTTAATGTAAAGCTGAATTTTTTGGGCTATACTTCTTAAGTGAAGATTGCATTCCTTTTGCTTGCTGTGTGCCGTCTGATCAAAAGAAGAGAGGTAAATAAATAATAGGCATTATCTTAACTTGACAAAACTCATGCATATCAGCATTTGAAATGAAAAGCTCTTGTTGGAACTGAGAAACTGGAAATTGGCATAAACGGAGGACACAGGTACCAAAAGATAAATATATCTTAAGGGGGAAGAAATTTGAAATCCATAAGAAAATAACTCAATAGAGACAAAGTGAAAGAAACAGGACACTCCTTCTCATCAAGATTTTCAGCTTTTTAATCTGCCTTTGAGAAATAGATATCCATAAATAGGACTACAGTCAAACAGAAAGAGAATGAGAATTTGCCTTGTGACACATCCTCCCCAGCTCACCTTCCTCATGGAGTTGCCATAGTTTTAGGGAAACACTGAAAACAAGCCATCAAAATGATGAACAAACTCAAAACTATGCTATAAGAAAAATGGGTGAAATAACAGGAGATGTAAGGATCGAAAAACAAATGATTAATTATGGACTGCATTCTAAGTGTCTTACGCATTTCAAAAATTGTCATGTGGAAAAGGATTAGAGTTGTTTATGAGGATCCAGCGGGAAATATAAGATCCAATAACATGGATGGTGCTACTCAATTCACAAACAGTTAAAAAGATCTGCGGCATATCATACACTCTGATACATACTGGTAATATAAATGTGAATGAGACAAAGTCCTTGGCTTTAAGGAATTTACAGTTCAGCTGAAAAGATGGAAAAATGGCTAATGAGAATATGTGATGAATGGGAAGAAGAGATCAGAAGTTTACTAAAAGAAGGGAACAGGGTTGGAGTTAGGGGCAAGCCCACACATTCAGAAGAAGAAGATATGCAGGTGTTAGAAGCAGATTTCCTGCTTTGTTAGGCAAAGAAACCTGAAGCAGTAGTAGTAATCATGATCTAATCATTTTTCATAACTCTATTCTGACTCTTCCTTGGAGCAGACCCTGTGAGGTAAATTGAGTGAAGTGTAGGAGGAACCCAGAGATCCCTCTCTTCCAGTGGGCATCAGAAATCCAGGACAGGGTTAGGCTACTAAGGCTGTGGTACCCAGAAAAGAGATTGAACATCTATAAAGACCTCAGCAATGGCAAGAATGGAGTGTGATGCATCACTTTGTAAATTTCACAAAGAGGCAGCTAATATAAGGAATTTACCCAATCAGCACTTTTTATCTCAGAATATTTGAGTATGTTGATAGAACTATATAGATTTGGTAAGATATGCTGAGGCCATGTATTAGGTCAACCTTTCTCCAAAGCTCTTTTCCCTAAAGTGAACAGTACTTAGTATTAATAAAATGATATGTTTTGCTTGGTATTCCTCAATTATACCCCAGAATGAGTGATGGTTGTCTGCAAAGGACTAAAGCATGCCTTTTGGGTCCTGGACCTGTGCCCTTTCCCCGCTATCTGCCTGCCTAGCTCCCAGAGGCTTTCATTTCTGCCAGAGGAACAAAGAACACATTGCACTTCACAATCAGACCTAGACTGATGTTAGTCTTGGCTTTCTATTTTGAAAGTTGTGCCATTTTAAGCAAGCCATGTAAATTCTAAATCTCCACTTCCTCCTGGGGAGATGTTAAAAATAAACATGTGCAAAGTGTCTAGTGCACAGTAGGCACTTTTTAAATGTGGCTTATTTTCCTTCCTCATTTCCCCAATCTTATATAAATTGTTCTGAAGGAAAGGCTCAAGGGAGGGAGGGAAAAAAAAAGTTAACACTACAGAATTTCTAAAGAGAACTCACCATTCTCCTGAAAAAATTATCTATCAGAATAAAGAATTGTATGCACCACATTCTTTCATTCTAAGAAGTGGTTGCACTCTAGGAGATGTGGTGATGAGTGGAACATACCTTCTTATTCACTTGCACAGTACAGAATGCTGCTGTCTAGTGAATGTTTCCATAGAAACAGGAGAAGGGCTGCTGGGGCAGGGGTACATGAGATTCTCTTTATGGATCCTTTTTCTTCCCTTTAGCAATCAGCGGCAGTCCTGGGTTTGATTGAGCCTCTAAGTAGGCAGACATTGATTTGAAGCTGCATGAATTTCAGAGGAACCAAGCTCAAAGCAAACCTTCAACATGGAGTCTTCTAAGTTCAGACAGGAAGAAGGGCTCTCTGAACATATGTTGTGCTGACAACAAATCAATGAAAATGTCAATCACACATTATTCAGTTAAACTTGTACTTGAGGCTTGTAAAACCAGCAGAAATGCCATGCATTTGTAGTCGAGTTATTGAATACATTTTTTTGTAATAGAAGACACTTAGCTCTATCAATCTGTGAACGATTCACCACAACATTCTAATACATGGTCATGTGGACCTCACCATTTCTAGGATTGGAGACCTCTCTATTGGTATAAACAGTCCATTCTACTGTTGAACAGCTTTAGCTATATTTCTCAATTTCATGGAAACGTGTTTCCTTCTATTTTCCAACAGTAAACATGGTACCCTTGACAATGATGGATTGGGAGGTGAGTATAAATGTGACATAGAGAGCCTGTTAAAATTGGATAGACGTTGCTTATAAATTTTCTTGGTTTATGAACATGAAAGAATTTTGGGCTTTTGTTTTTTCATTTTCAGAAATATTTAGGCTCCTCTGTATCCCATAATTATCTTCAGTTTGATGTAGCTCATTTCTTATACAGCATACTGGAACATGTCCTGGGTTCCACCCAATTTTTGACAGTTTCCTATTTTTCACCACTACCCCTGCTTTTTGAAGAAGAGAGCTATAATGCAGAAATGATTTTTGTAGAGTAGTAGATCAAGTGATTTGAAGTTTGAATGCCTTATTTCAGTAATCAAATATAATTTCATTTTGAGAGGAAAGAATTTCAATCAAGTTTATACATACCCCTTTTCTATAACAAACACAATATCCTTAAGTTTTGTTTGTCTAAGGCTGTGTATAGAAAACAAGTGTGTGTGTGAGAGAGAGAGAGAGAGAGATAGATAGAGAGAGAGAGAGAGAGGGAGAAGAGGGAAACATAAAATAGAATAAACACTTTAGTTATTCAGGAAAATTATAGACTTCAAATAATCACATTGACTTTCCTTTATGTTGTTACTTTAGTCACTGAAAAGGTCTATTAATCCAAGGATGACCTGGTAAATCTAAGCTATGACTATTTTGTTAAGTTAATTTTAGCAAGGAGAACCTACATAATATGTCAAAAATATTCAATAATTGCTAAGAAAAAAATAAGGAAATTCATATGATCTCTTCTTTGGGAAAATTTGCAGACTATTTGGAGAGGCAAAAAGGAATTAAAAGTTGAAATAACACAAAAAGTGATCACAGAATAAATTTATATTTTATTTCTTATACAATTTATTTTCAACATAGTTTTCTTTCTTTCATATGTTTTTATAGTATTTAAGACGGCAACTTCAGTTACAGAGTTCAGATCTTTTTGATTATTCATTATTCCCTGAAATGTCAGCCACATAATGGCCTACACACACCCTATCTCTTCAGCTGATCTCACTACACCTTTCCCTCCCAAATTCTACCTCTATGCTGGCTTGTGTTTATACAAGCTCCCTAGTATTCTCAGATATTTTTTCTGGAACATTTCCCCAATCATTTTGCCTTAACTAAAATCTGACTGTCTTCTGATGTGTCATCAAATCCCTGCTTCAGAAGATACTTTGCATCCTCTCACACCCAAAGTATCTCATGGTGGAGAGTGGGAATGTCTTCATTTTCATCCCCTTAGTGTCTCCTCTAGGTCATAAATTTCTTCATTTTCTAAGATTCTCAGCTGTTTTCGAGTTTATTCAAAACCTATAACCTACTCTTCCCTATCTGATTGCTGAAATCTACATTCTTCATTTAAATTTTCATCTGTGCTTAGTTACTAACAACCTTATCTCCAAAGTCCTTTTCATCCCCTCTATCTCAGCCACACAGTCCCAGGGACATTTTTTGTTGTTAACAAACACTTCAAATTACCAACATAATGAATTCAAATATTCTATAGTTTTCTATATTTCCAGCTTATCTAATTTACTTTGGCATTGAAAGCAACTTTTGCCCTCTGCAACCTAGAAAGTGTTTGTCAAATATCCCATACAACAAACTCCCTTAGAACAATTCAGTTCATGTGGTTAATTCTGGTTAAAGTATTGACAGTAAAGAGAGGATGTGCATCTTCTACTCCTTACCTATTCTACTTAAATGACTTTGGAAGACATGTATTGAGATGATAGCACCACTAAATTTAGAGACTCTAAACCAACCAGTTGCTAGATGGAATAAAGTCCTTACTAGTACATTTCAAACCTTTCTTGTCAGATAAACTACACTTTGTTGTGTTGTCAATGAGAATCTGAGGGTTTTTTTGTTGTGGCAACCACTGTTAATTAACCCAACTAATACAATCTGCTGTCATTTATAATCAATTGACCCTTAACATTTTATGTAGTATTTAACACACTTTTTCTGCCTCTACTTTCCACTTCATCCAGTTGGTATTTTTTGACCAATATTTATATTTAACATTTTATTAATTCACGCATCTCTACTTGTCTTTTCTACTTCTGTCAAAACCTTTACCAGAGATGCAATAAACCAACTGCATTCTCTGTTCTTCACCAAACCCCCTGAATGTTATTGTCTCTATAATGTCACAATTACCTTTTTGAAAGAGTACTTGGCAGTGCAAGATGGTTGATTATATTTCTCTAGTATGTTGACTGTAAAAAATACCTATTGCATACCTGAGTCAAAATACTAAAAAAACATGTATTTCCCTCTGCTTTCATTTTCAGCTAATTAATATGCCTTAACACTGCACTGAGAAAATAGAAACAATTAAGATAGGAAATCTCCCATTCTTCCACCACCAAACATTTTTTAAAGTATTCTTTTCTGCATCAATCATTGTCTTCTCCTTCCATTCACTTCCTTTTACCTCATTACCGTGAAGGAAGTGTTCTTCTTTTTATGAAATGCAAAAGTTTTCACCTGTGTTCCTATTCCATCACCTCTCATTTTCTCAAGAAACACAGTATTCTCAAATCTCTAACAGTAATTCTATCTGAAAACATTCCATATTTATTTCATATATCCTCCCAGCTACTGCCTTATTTCTTCTTCCACAACACACTCAAACTTTCTGAAAGAAACTTTTCAGCATCTACTGTATCAGCTCTCACACCTTCCATTCACTCTTCAGTGCATGATTCCTGTGCAGACTATTATGTGAAAGCTGCTCTTAAAACATGAAAATGAACACTATATTCAGGCCCCCAAAAGAACATTTTCTGTTCTCATCTTTTTAGAACTCACAGCAGCATATAATAGAGTTGAGCATTTCCCCCTCTTGAAACACGTTTCCATGTACCCAGATTATCAATCTCTCTTTATTTTCCCTACTAACTCCTACTGTGCTATCCAAATGCTTCAGTTCTTCATGGTTCCATCTTTTTGCTTTGTAGTCTCTCTTTCTAGATGACTTCATTCATTTCCATACCTGTGACTATCATCTACAATGTCTTAACTACCAAATTTTATTTCTTATTTTGACCTTTCTTCTGAGCATACTCAATGACTGCTTGATAACTTTAGTTACATGACTCAAAACTTTGCACACTTAACATATCCAAAACAAAATTCTGGATGTTTTCCTCCCAACTTTCTCCTATAGTTGTATAAATCTCTGTAAATTTTCTCCTACCAGGATGCTAGAAATCTATGTTATTATTCATTCTACCTCAACTCAACATTCAATCTATAACTAAGTTTTTCCATTTTATATCCAATATGTATTTCCAATTCATGTACTTCCATCCAAATCTTCTCAGCTACCCCCATCTTTATCTTGTACTATTACAGGAACTTCTTTTGTGCTGCCCCTCTTTTAATCCTTACGTCCTTGTCCTCCCTACTTCCAATTACAATCCATTCTTCACTACTGCTAGAATTTTATTATTATTTTAAATCATAAATGAATCGTATCACGCACCAGATTTAAATTGTCCAATTGCTTCCCATTGCACTGAGAAGAAATTCCAAACACCTTTTGATGGACTACAAAGCCCTGTGTGACCTGCCCCTTACCTAGCTTTCCATGTTCCCAATTTCTTTCTTTCAGTTTTTAAAAAATAAACTCTAGTTTTTAAAACAGTTTTACATTTATGTAAAAACTGAGAGAAGTATGAATGTTCCCATAAACCCCACAGCCACTTTTCACTAATGTTAACATCTTATATTAATATGGTATATTTGTTATAATTACTGACCTAATCCTGATATATTATTAATAACCAAAGTTCATGCCTTGATAGTATTTCCTTAGTTTTGACTAAATGACCCTTTTTCTGCTGCAGGATTCCATCCAGGATGCTATATTAAAATTAGTCATCATGTAAATAAGTTCATTTGTACCCTGACTTATTTTTTAGATTCCACATATAAGTGATATAATCTGATATTTATCATTCTGTATTTGACTTAATTCACTCAGTATGACAGTCTCTAGGTCCATCCATGTTGCTGCAAATGGCATTATTTTGTTATCTTAAAAAAGGAAAAAGAGTGGAGATATATATATATATATATATATATATATATATATATATATATATATATATATATATATATATATAAAACCGCTTCATTTTTCCGTTCACTTGAAACCAATACAACATTTAAATCAACTATACTCCAGTAAAAATTAAAAAAAAAAAAAGAAAAAAATATTAGTCATCATGTTTTCTTAGGCTCCTCATAACTATGACAGTTTCTCAGACTTACCTTATTTATGATGATAACCTTGAAGAGTTTGAGGAATAATGGTTGGGGATTTTGTAAAATGGACCTCTATTAGGATTTGTCTGATTTTCTTTTTTCATGATCACACTTGAGATTAGGGTTTGGGGGAGAAAGATCACAGAGAGAAAATATTCTTCTGATCACATTATATCAAGCTTATCTACTTTCAAAAATACTCATCACTGATGATGTTGACCTTGATAACCTGGCTAAGGTAGTGTTTGTCAGGGTTCTCCACTATAAATTTACTCTTCTTTTTCACTTTTTTAATTATCCTCTTTGGAAAGAAATTACTACACACAACCCACACTTAAAGAGTGAGGAGTTGTGTTCCACTTCCTTCAGGGAAGAGTATATATAAACATTATTTGGAATTCTTCTGACTGGGAGTTTTGTCTCTTTCCCCCCAGTTATCAATTCATGTAATGTATTTAGGTATGTATAGCATGTATTTGTGTCAATACACACTCTGGATATTTAGTTTATACTTTGAGTTTTAATCCAGTGTTACTTTATTTTGTTGGCCAAATTCCTCCAGCTTTGGCTATTAGTAGCTTTTTTGTTGTTGGCTCCTGTTTCCTTTTGACATATTCCCATTATTGAGGGGTTTTGCTTTTGATTTGTTTTTCTGTGCATTTCCTTACTTCTTTGCATTACAAGATGATCTAAGTTGATCTTATTTATTTATTGCCCCTGTCCTAGAACCAGCAATTTCTCCAAGAACTTCTGGTTCCATTTATTACAGAATGCTATTAGAAACCAAAACCTGGTGTCAGGTGTACTCATTACTACTGGAATATCATTACTTCTAGACTCTGTCAGCTGATGGAGCACAGAAATACCTGTGTATATGCTCACACTTATATCCATACGTATTTCTGTAATAGCAATATGCATCTATATTAAGCTAAAATGAGTTTGTACTTATATCTCCAATTTTAATCTATCATCACTTTGATTTTTACAACCTCCTCTGCTTGCTTATCTGTACCCTTCCACTAAAACAGTGAAAAACTTACCTATCACAATTTCCAACCATTTACTTATTTTTTCATTTCCAGTATACATGAATAAAAGCATCTGAATTGTTAATTCATATCCTCTTGAGACATAAATTTATCAACTGGAGTACAGTGTTTGTGAAAAATATCTTTTGCCTTTAGTTTTATAGATTCCACTTTCCAAAGTCACTTAGGTCAGCAGCTTTTTCCCCATTCAAGGAGGTTGTTTCACACGTTAATAATACAGTCAGATTATTTTTTCACATTCTTAATTACATGCTGGTTTTTCCACTGAACTCCTTACTATTTTTAAATTTGCATATACTAAGATTCACTCTTTTTTTATATAAAGTTCAATGGGTTTTGACAAATACATAATGTAATATAGTCACAATTACAGTATCATACAGGGTAGTTCACTACCCTAAACAATCCTCTGTGATTCAGTGAGCCAACCCTAAACCCTCTGGAAACCACTGAAATTTTTTATGGTTTCTATAGTTTTGTCTTTTCCAGAATGTCATATAATTGGAATTATATTGTATATATCCTTTCAGACTGGCTTCTGCAACTTAGCAATATACATTTAAGACTTAAACATGTCTTTTTGTGGTTTGATAGCTCATTTTTTTAATCAATGCATCATATAGATGTACTACAGTTAGCTTACCCAGTCACCTATTGAAGAAGAATATTTATTTTGACTTTAAAGATTTTTTCTCACCTTAGTTACCATCTGGCCTGCCTCAGATATGTTACCTCTCATTTTTTGCCTGGAAATCTCTTAATATTGTTCAGGTCTCAGCTTATATATCATTTCCTTATAGAAGCTTTTCTTCTTCCTTACAGTATACAGCATTTAATTCTTTCTCATACTTTCTTTTTTGGAATCTTAGCAGTGCCTACCACTATTTGCATGACATATTAAAGTATTTCTCCCCTATATGCCTGTAACCTCATTCTGATTGATTCAACTCTGCATCTCAGGCGCCTACTAAAGGTTTAGCACATAGTAGGTTCACAATATGTGTTTGTTGAACAAATTTGTTAGTAAACCATCTCAGTAAATTTGTATAATAACTGTGACATAGATACTCACATTTTGTGTTGAGAAACTGAGACTAGGCAAAGTTAACAGATTTGCTCAAATTTATATAGATAATAACACAGGTGAGATTTAAACTAAGATATCCTAATTTGAAAGTGGGTTGTTCCTTCCCTTTAAAGATGCCGCAAGTAAAGATGATACACAGATGAAGACAGGTATTATCCTGTCAGAAGAGAGCTATCTTAGAAACATACTGCCTTGAGGACATGGAGGTGAAAATGATCTAATCAAAATTTAAAGAACTTAATAAACTCTTCTAAGGGTTACATTACATTTAATTATTAATGAACTTTGTTTAAGAGGATAGGATTAATTTGAGTGTAAAATGTATTGTCATGTTTAAAGCTACTTTTCACATTATCTTTGCCTGGAGAATAATCATGCCATTGCCACTGTATATTTTTCTATGGGCAACTATAGTAAAAAATCATGAGCCTCTACCCACTGGAGTCTAAAGGTAGAGTCTCAATGCCTTTCACTTTTTTTTTTTTTTTTTTTTGTCCTATAGATAAAATTGAGTCTTTTGTCATTGAAGTTGAGGCTGGGCCTTAAGATCTATTTTCTCAGCTTTTCTTTTCTGCATGGAATAGTTTGAAAGCCTTTGCTATAGGCCTTTAAATCTATTTTATACACGGAAAAAACACACACATCAAATATGTCCTAAGGCTACAAAAATGTACTACCTCCATTATCTGTATTGTAATTCTAATCTTTCAACAATTTGCATTTTATAGTACCATCCAAAATCACTGAAAATGAGGGATTGTGAAATTAAAAGATTACCCATGAATCAATTCAGTTGCTAAATTAATTTTCAGTCATGTTCAGAATGGTTAAGCCCCAAAGGCATACATGGGCTATTTTTCCTACTAGAATTAAGAAGATTAAGAAGAGCAATAAAGACCATTAGTTCACTGAGTGCATTTATCTCAATTGCAGAGCAATCTTTGGAAATAAGGTTCTATTTAAAAATTTTGTGTGTTTTCTGTCATCCTTATAGTTAGCATTTTTTAAAACCACGTACTTGAAAAGTGATTCCATTGCAGAATACAGTGTACTTCATGTTTATATTTATTTATTTGTTTATTTGTTTATTTTTTTATCTATTAAACCATGGATTTCTATATCAAGAAATTACCTGGAAAAAAGAAAAGACATAATTACCCTTCTCCTACTCTGACATCCCCTTCTCCCTCCTCATCATACTTATCCTCATTGGAATAAATGGGAATAATTCTATATGTGACACATGAATGAGGGGAAAAGATATATAAACAAAATGACATAACTTTATATATCATAATCACCTGAACTTTGTTCCACTGTGCTTACTGGTTTACATTCTTGAATAAAGTTATCTTTTCACCACAAAAAATAAATAAAAAATAGGCTGCTTAGATTTAAATATGCAGTCTCTAGCCTAACTTAGAGACCACCTGTAGATGACTCAGTTTATATGTGTAAGAATGTTATTTTGTTATGAAAATAGTACATGATCATTTAATGAAAAAGATTAAATGAATTAAGCAAGCAATCTAATTATATATAAGCATGTACTCACACTGCCTGCATATAATACTATCAATATTTTGATTGATATCCAATGTGACATGTTTGTATGATTATATTCTGTAAAACTTAAATGATTACCTCACAAATGGGATGATATACATATTTTCCCTAAAGATAACCAACGTTATGTCTAAAATTTTATCTATCCAAATGCTAACCCATGTTTTATTTAATATCTACAAGTAACTACTTAGATTTTGCCTCATTTTTCACAACTTTGAAAACCACAGTGATATACATCCTTATACATGTATTATTCTCCATTATATTTTCTTCAGAACAATTTACTATGAATGGAATTTTTGAATCAACACTTGTGCATATTTTTTTACATCCTATATTTCTCTTAAGTATTCTGGAAGGAAGTATTTTACTATCTGCAGTGCATGAGATTCCCCATCAATTATAATTTAAAACATCTTGACCAATCTTAAAAGCAAAACATTTTTACATCCCTTATTTTTGAGTTCTATTTCTGGAGATGTTGAATTTTTTAATATTAATTGAACATTTTTGTTTCTTCTACACACAGACAAAGTCTGAAGAGTCAGACATACTGAAAGGAAGACATGACTTACATATTACCTACAATTTGTCACAAATAATCTCCCTATATTAGGAAGAAAGCTAGTACAAGCACATTACTAAGTATGCAGTGAACATGTTCCAAGGCATAAAATAAATCACATCTCTGATCCCACTGTCTTTATGGATGCTGCCTTCAACACGCATTCGAGCTGTATTTTTTCAATTTATTTATTTTTATTTATTTATTTTATTTATTTATTATTATTATTATTTTTTTATTGGCGGTGTTGGGTCTTTGTTGCTGCATGCGGGTTTTCTCTAGTTGAGGCGAGCAGGAGCTACGCTTTGTTGCAACACGTGGGCTTCTCATTGCGGTGTCTTCTCTTGTTGTGGAGCATAGGCTCTAGGCACATGGGCTTCAGTAGTTGTGGCACGCAGGCTCAGTAGTTGTGGTATGCAGGCTCTAGAGTGCAGGCTCAGTAGTTGTGGCACATGGGCTTTGCTGCTCCGTGGCATGTGGGATCTTTCCAGACCAGGGCTTGAACCCATGTCCCCTGCATTGGCAGGCAGATTCTTAACCACTGTGTCACCAGGGAAGCTGAATTTGAGCTATTTTGAACTGACTTACTGCCAAATATATTTTATTGCTCAACCACTGTGCAGATAGTTTCATGATTTCTTTTAACTATACTATAAATAATATATTAGATACGAAACTTCTCAAAATAATGGAAGCAGGGACCTTTGTTATGCTGCTTAGACTATAATACCAATGACGCTGGCCAAAGAGAAGTCAATTTTTATGGTAGATCTTTAATCAGGAATTGTGCTTTCTGAGAAAAGAAACATATTTAACATTACTATTTGATTGATGAATAATTTTTGAGTTCATGCAGGAGAGGAGCATGTAATTTACTTTCCAGCTATGCTTCTTCCCAGTAATACAGATGAATAATTAAGTCTTACAGGAAATACCCAACTTATATTGTGTTTCTTCATTTTGTAGGTTAACACTACCCAAATATTTAAAATCAATGATAAGTCTTTCATATCACAGTGATGTTTTTAGATATACAAATTCATACAAGTAAAGAGGATGGTCTTGCATCCAATAAATATTCTTTCAGACGTTCCTCAACTAAATGTAACTGGTCACAGTCTTATGAGTTTCAGGTCATTGACAATGTCAAAAATTTAAGAGTCACTAGTAATACCACTTAAATGTCTTTAGTATGATTGATTTGCTACAATATTGTAGATTCAGACCTTTTTGCATTTCCTAAAATGCCACCATTTTAAGGCATATTTTCTTAATTTGAGTACAGATTATCACACACTCACACTACTGTTGTGTCATGTAGGAGATGCTAGGTTATACTACAGTAATAAAAATCCCCAAGTAACCAATGGTGGATATTTCTAACTCGTGCTACATGCCCAGCATCTGGTAGTCAGGATAATGGACTGACAAAAGTGCTGTCTCAAAATGTGTTTCTACCATCATTCTCACAAAGGAAAGGGTTTTGGCCAATGGATTATGGTACTGAAAGCTCCTACCAGAAAGTGGCTGTGATGGTTAATTTTATGTGTCAAATTAGTTAGACTATGGTGCCCAGTTGTTCAATCAACAATGAAGTTTTCTAAAGGAGAAGGATTCTGCCTCCAGATTATAACACAGAAATCCTGCCTGAGTTTCTAGCCTGCTGCCACACAGAATGTGAACTCAAAATTGAAATATCAACTCTTGCTTAAGTTTCTAGCCTGTCCATGTGCTGGCTTGCCATACAAAACTGAGACTTCCAAGCCCCCACAACTGCATAATTCCCTGTTTAACATTTTGAGGAAGCATCAAAGTATTTCCCACAATGACTATACCATTTTACATTTCCAATGGAAATGTATAAGGATTCCAATTTTTCTACATGTTCACCAACACGCTTGCCATTTTCTTTTCTTTTCTTTTCTTTTAAAATTATAGCCCTTCTAGTGGAGATAAAGTAGTAGAAGGTTATTTTAAAGTCAAACCAATTTGATACTTTTGTTATTTATTTCTTATCCATTTTTATGTTTTCTGTTTTAAACACTTGAATCACATAGTTATTTATAGTCTATGTTTAATAATTGTATGTCCATGTTTGTTTGCTTTGATTTGGCTTACACTTTCATATGGTGAATTTTCTTCTTTTTGAACTCATATTTTCTAGGGCTTTTGTGAGAATTATGAAAAGCCTGGGTTGAGCATTTATCCCTTCAAAAAGGATTTCCTGGAGAATGACCAAGATGGTGGAGGAGGAAGACTCTGACCCTAACTCTTCTCACAGGCACACCAAAAATTACAACAGTTTGCAGACCAACGGTTGATGAGAAATACTGGAATACAGCAAAAAAGATCTACACACCAACATTTGCTAGCTGTGGACTTGGCACAGACTTCCAACTTCACTGATTTTCTGTTTATTTCTAAAATGGAGATCTATAAGTACTTACATAACATGACTGTTGTGTGGATTAAATACATGACTCACTTAACGTCTTTAGCAAAGAACTATGCAGAAAGTGAACATTTGCTAATATTTTAATTACTTCCCACAGACTGGCTTCATTATGAGGACTGTTTTTTTTTTTTTTTTTGTATTCTAATTTACGACTTAGAAAATACAGCAAATTAGCTGCTCCACTATGGTCAAATAATATGCTAATGGATTTTCATTTTCATACCCTCTTTAAAGCAATTATGTTTAACTTTGATTTCTTTCATTATCCCAGTTCCTTATACAGTCGTTACTGGCTTTGGAGTCATAGTCTGATGCCAAGGTGATGAAATTTCCATTTTGAAATGGAAAAAGCCATGTAATTTTTAAGTGGTTTAAAAAATAAAGATCTCAATTTTGTCACACCAGACAAAACAGAATTACTTTTACTTACTGCTGTGTTTTTGATGATGCTGTGGTTCCAAAGACTCTCATTATATAGTTAGCTCATCCTCAAACTCTCTTTCATATTACAAAGCAAATATGGATATATGTATAGATAGATAGATTTTTACATAGTTGCAGATATAGGTTTTTATTGACTGAGTTCTCAAAAAAAGCACATCCACACACAATCAGAACAGAGTAGAGAAGACTACCACTAACCTGTGGTCTTTAAGATCCCTGCCAAAGTGGGCTGTGTAAATAGGCAGATTAAGTGACTACCTTCATTGAGTGAACTAGACGGTGCTGTTTAGACTAAAAATACCACTCCCACTCCATCTAGGACATTTTAAGTCACTGTGTGAATGAAAAACTACTTTCTAGAGGAAGGTGTCACATAAAAAGAAATGAAAATAATGTGAGGGAGAAATTGTTCCCAGAATATTAAGGCCAGAAATTTTGACACCTTCAATTTTAATTATTTTTGATAAAGCAAGACTTTAAGAACCAAGAGTGGTCTGAATTAAAGACTGAGATGAAAGAGGTATGATGGACAATGAAAAGAGTATGCCCTGGAAACCCCACTGTCTGGTTAAAATTACTGTCTCCTCTTAATTTTAATATGAATGATGGAGAGGGTGTAAGATGGGGGTGGGCATGACTTAGCTGGAAATATATATTTACAAACAACCTTCTCTTCTATTTGAATGAATATACTCCAGTTTCTCTGTGGCATTTATTAACCTATTGCAGTGCTTTGTATGACAGCAACCAAGGACTCTGGTAGCTAAGTAAGGTATGGGGCACTTGAGAAGTTTATTTTTATAAATCTGAAGGCTAAGTACATGGTGATGTAGATAGCCAAGTTAGAGTTGATGGTGTCTGTTTCATGTAATCCTCATCATCACTCAAGTGAAGCAAGGTTGGATGAAAGGACTGGTTTTACAAAATTTATCTGATTTTGAGGGTACAACTGGTATCCTAAAAGCAGATCCCAAGCTATTATTAAGAAAGTTTTATAACTTAATAGAACAAGAGGCTACACGTAGGCAGAATGGTGTTCATAGATGGTGCTAAATACTTTTTTGTTAAATAAATGAATGAATAAATAAATGTCATTGCTCCTCAGTTCAATGGGATATTGTGTAGTATGTTAGATAATGGTATAATTCTATTTGTTTTTATATATTTTAACAATTGGTATAAATCTGGAAAATAGGTGGCAATTATAACTTGATGAGGGAATGTGTCTTTTTTTCATCTTTAACTTCACAACGTTCTGTACCTTCTTTGGATGCAGAGATCAGAGATGGTATGTCTGTCCTGTTGTATAATTACTCTATGCCAGAGTCCAGTACTAGTGCCAAGAAAGACCTTGACAGTTACTGAAATTTGGAGAGGTTATATTTCTCTTAGCATCTTATGTAACTGTGCTAAATTTAATTGTCGATTGAGAATTATCTGTCATTATTCTTGACCTATTTAATAGCAAAACAGGTTCCAGAAACAAAATCCCCAAGTCAAATGTTCTTTCTATGTTATGACCACTGTTAACCTAAATCTTACCACCCAGTCTTTATTTTCAAGTAGGGAAGGGGAACGAAAAGGAGAAGCTATGATTCTAGTGTGTGTGTATGTGTTATTTGTGATGAATAAAACATTGTGCTGAATACTACCACATATATCTACCCTAATCCTCAGAATGTCCCTTCAAATTATGTTTGAACATAACAGATTTTTAGATGTTAGGAAAGTAAGGTTAGAATATATAATTACTTTTATCCAATGACCCACAGTTACTAAATAGACAAGATTCTACTTTGGATAATTCTGTTACCAAAGTTCAGCTGCAAAAATATAGAAATTCCTCGGGTCCTCTAACAAGGACATCCTAGTGTATTCTGATTAAATAGTGAAGATAAATGTTGCAGTTTATTAATCTTCTTTGTTGTTCTTATTAGCCTTGTATGATTTTCTTGCACACACTAGTCAGGAAGAGAACAAAAACAGAGGCTGGGTAAACCAGCCAGTGAGTGGGTATGGTAGTGGTCGAGGGACAAACAGTTTTAATTTTGATGAAGACACAAGATAACATTTTATTTTCCACTGGAAAAACAAACAAAACAAAACTCTGAGGTTACCTCAAGTTTCCTGCTTATTTTTCCTCTTCCTTCATCCCTGCTGTTCCTGTTCCTGCCACTAGTTTTCCTTTCTAAGTTTTTCTTTGTTTGGCTTATCTTTTGCAATGGCTGTTGGCTAGATCTCACTTGGTACCCCCAAATGGACTCATTTGTATGCTGTTATTTTATTTATTTATTTATTTTTTTCCCCAAGCGCCCAACTGCAGTCAGGGCCCAGTGTTATCCAGATTATTGTATAAATATTTAATGATTATTCACTAGCAGTGATTCTCTTACCATGTCAAAGAGAAGGCATGACCCCAGCTGACATAGATAATATGAGCCCGGCTCTCCTCCTCCATCCTCCCTGGATGCAACACTATGTATTCAAGTGCTGGTCTGTGACACTGGTTGTTGCTCTTCTGTCTTGGATGTGGTAGTGAAGCTGAATCCAGCCTCTACCCCAACACCAAATTAAATCTCAGAGACAGAGTTGTGGGTGAAGTAGAAAAGAATAACTATGGCTTTGCCAGGCAAAGGGGGCCACAGCAGGCTAGTGCCCTCAAAACTGTGTGTTCCACCCTGGAGGGGGTAGTGAGAAGTTTTACAGTAATGATTCAAAGAGGGCGTGATCACCTCCTGGACATGCTTTCTATTGGTTTGTGGTGACGTAAGTGGGAGTCAGCATTATCAACCTTCTTGTTACAACAGGTCTGGGGTCTACATGCTTCTGGGCAGCATATTGTTGTTAACTGCTAACTTCTCCCATCTAGAGGGAGGTTCAGCATCTACAAAACAGCTCAAAGATATTGTTGTGTGTGTCTGTTGGTGAGGAACCAGGACCTTGCCCCAAAGCTGCCCTATTGTTTCTCTTCACTGTTCCTCCCTTGTCTGGCATCCCCTCCCTTCCCTATTTAGCAACTATTTGAACCTGTCCATTGTAACTCAGGGAAATCCATGGAGGCTGAATGAAACCTGTTTCCTAATCAAAGAAATTGGGGACACAGGAAGGCTTTTATGTTCAGTAGCCCCACACGGTCCTGCACAGTATCAGTAGGAACAAAAATGGTAGCAGATATGGCCTAGGGTTGAGTGCCAATAACACACACCTCCATGCTTTTGTCCATTTCCTGACCCCTTATGAGAATGACTACCATGTCCACTACTTTCATACTCAATTCCACTTCCAGCAAACACAGTTCAGTTTTGTCTCTTCTTGGAATCCTACCTGACAAACCAACTAGGCTGCATGCTTTTATGTTAATCCTTTGCTATGTCAGTAACTTTAAGCAATGATACTCTCAAACTACTTGGGAAAGCTCAAAGACTTTTGTAGGAGCAAGAGATGGAATAATACACTGGATAATTATTGGGTTAAAACCCAGGGTAGGCCAAACACAAAGGAATGGAAATGATCGAAGGAGTAAAATGATCTGAATTCACATCCTACTCTTCTACTTCCCCACTGGGTGATGTGACTTAGGTTGTGATTTAGTTTGTGAGAGCGTCATTTTCCTCTTTGTAAATTTAGAAGTGCACGTATATAGGGCGATTGTGAAGACTGCTTCAGACACTCTACACAAAGTCCTGAGTGCAAGCCCAGAACAGGTGAGCACTCCTTAAATCAAAGCCATTAGTATGACAATGATTAAGAGTTACAAGCATCACATTTCAGGTTGCAGTGTCTCTCTGAATATCTACTCTCCTTTTTGAATACCTCCCTTGAATGTTGGTTCTTCCTTGTTGTTGGCATGGTCTGAACAGGATTGAGGTTTTCTCTTAACTGGGGATTACCAGGCTTAGGGGTGACTGAGCTCTTTATATATGAGAGAGAGAGACAGTTTTTTTTATTTTCCCCTTGATGGGATTTTACTCAAGTTTTTCTTTCACTGTCTCTTCTTTCACAGGAGAAATAAGACAAAAAAGATGTGAATGAGTACAGTGTACATGGAAAGAACCAGAAATTGCTCATGCTGGTTTACAGGCAAATCTCTTTCTAATGCTTTAGAAAGAGTTTATAATAACCATGGAGTTTGTATACAGCTTACTAAACTACACTGAGCTTGTACACAATTGTCATTTTAAGCAAATGCACAGTAAAGTTATCAGAAGATTGCTTTGGGGATGCTCTTGGGATTGTATATGGTCATTGTGTGTATTTCAACAAAAATTTACGGTTTTGGACACTTGTCCAGATATAATTTCAACTGTCCATGATCAGCACATACAAACGAAAAGTTGTCACTGAGCAAAATAAATGATAGTGGCTTAAGAACTTTGCATGTTACTTGATTATTGGAAGTAAATATCTTCTAAATTTAAAATCAAAGCAGATATCCATCATTGTCATAATTATGATTTTCAGTTTTTGTTGTTGTTGTTGTTGTTTTTAAGTTTCTTTTAGCATGAAACATTTGGATTTGGTTTAAACTGAATATCCTTTGGAGACATTAACAGATATTATTTAAGAAGGTCTTGGGAAAAAAAAAAAGTATAGAAGAATTTAAGCTTAGCATATGGTATGAGATCCAGGAGGGAGAAAATCATTATCAGGGCACATAGAAAATACCAATTAAATTAGGGTTACCGCCTGCCTAATTTCAATCAGGATATTTCAAAATAACAGGTTTGTGTCCAATGTCTTGATTGACTTTATTTCTGAACCAATCTTTTCTCTTTTTTTTTAAATTTGAAATCTTAATTTTCAGTCATTCAGCTATTCTTTATTCCACAGTTGTGGATAATTTCAAAGAATCTTATAATTTCTCTTTAGGATTGTTATAACAGTATTCTAATAGGACATCCTGAGTATAGTTTTGTCCTCTTCCCATTTATCTACATTTCTTACAGAGCAATCTTTCCAAACTGCCTACATAATCATATTACCCTTCTGTTTAAATTATTTTATGAATCCAATTTTTCTTCATAAAAATTCTAACCCTTTTGAAATATTGTTAATATAAGGCCTCCATTAGTCTTCTTTATGTCCTGACCCTGTAACCCAGACATTACAGATCATCTGCAATTCATCACAGCCAGCATGCAATTTCTTTTGCTGCACCCTCTCAACCAAATGTGAATGTCTGTCTTCCTTTCTTCACAAGCCTCTACTAATTCCTTAGGCCACTAAGCTATATAAGGGCTATGATAGTGTGGGTTGAGCTCACTTTTATATTTCAAACACTTACTATAGTGACAGCTACGCAGTGAGTAGTCAGTAAATATTTTCTGAATAAATGACAAAATACCCAGTTTAAACATATATACCCTAGACTAAGTATTTTAGTAAAAAGTAACAAAATCTTTACTCATTGATTATAATTGATTATGATTTTGATTCAGTTTGCATACCACCCTTCTTGATCACAAGATACTTGAAGATGGACTACATTTTTTCTGTACCCCAATATCGTGCATGTAGTTTGTTCTTTGTCCAAATATTCTTGTTCTTTGTTTTATTCTTCCTGTTTTTAGTTCTATCAAAGTTCATGGGAGAAAAAAAAAATTGAGGGAGTTCTTGGCACACTTTACAAAGTAGAATTGGTAGACAAGAAGAATTGAATAAATGGTTCAGGAATGAAGTGCTAGAGCAGCTTGGGGCCGAAATTGAACTCAGGACGTGAGTTGAAACAAGTCTGATCAGGAACAAAAGGGTCAAGGAATGCACAGGCACCAGCATAAGCTTATTTATCTATCTGTGAAAAATAGCAAGCACTATTCCAGGTGCTAGGAAAAAGCAGTGATAAGCAAATAAAAATCTCGGCACTGTCTGAACTGACATAGCAAGCCTCTGCTAATCCCTTAAGCCTCTAGGCTATACGAAGGCAATGATAATGTGGAGGAGACAGGTGATGGAAAAATAAATAACTGAAAGATCTAGAGTGCAGATGGTGAAGATTGACATTGAAGAAAAAATGAAAAAGGAAAAAAATGAGAAATAAACCAAGGTAAGAGGGAAATTTATTGTCAGAGCAAATTTTATAGAAGTAAAGTTGGTTTAGAATATTCATATCAAGTGTCCAATATAGTGATTCAATATTTTTATAGACTGTACTCCATTTAAATTTTTACAAAATAATGGCTATGTTTCTCTGTGCTGTATAATATACCCTTGTTGCTTATTTGTTTTACACATTGTAGTTTGTATCTCTTAATCCCATACCCCTGTCTTTCCCCTCCCCTCTTTGCTCTCCCCACTGGTAACCACTAGTTTGTTCTCTATCTGTGAATCTGTTTCTGTTTTGTTATATATATATATATATATATATATATATATATATATATATATATATATATATATTCCTTTGTTTTTATTTTTTTAGATTCCACATATAAGTGATAACAGAGTATTTGTCTTTCTCTGGCTGACTTACTTCATTAAACATAATATCCTCTAGATTCATCTATATTGCTGCAAATGACAGAATTTCATTATTTTCTATGGCTGAGTAATATTCTTCCATGTCTTCTTTATCCAATCATCTGTTGATGGACACTTAGGCTACTTCCATAACTTGGCTAATGTAAATAAAGTTACAGTGAACATTGGGGTGCAGATCTCTTTTCAAATTAATCGCTTTGTTTTCTTCAGATATATATCTAGGAATGGAACTGGTGAGCCATATGGCAACTCAACTTTTAGTTTTTTAAGGAACGGCCATACAGTTTTCAATAATGGCTGCACCAATTTACCCTCCCAACAATAGTGTAGAAGGGTTACCTTTTCTATGAATCCTCATCAATGTTTGTTATTTATGTTCTTTTTGATGATAGGCATTTTGGCAGATGTAAATTGATATCTCACTGTGGTTTTGATTTGCATACCTCTAATGATTGGCAGTGTGGAACATCTTTTAGTGTGTGTGTGTGTGTGTGTGTGTGTGTGTGTGTCTTTAAGTGGTCAGGGAATCTCTTTCTGAGAATATGACAGTTGGCAAAAGAACTGAAGTAGATACATATTATTCAGAGTAGTGCTAGTCTAAGCTTCAGTAACTAATTAACTCCGAAACTTCAGTGAGATAACGCAACCAGAGATTATTTCTTGCTTCCGTTTCGTGTTCAGTGAGAGTGGGTAAGGTGTTCTGCTCCACACAGTCTGAGGCAAAAGGCTGATGGCCGCTCCACCTTGTGTGGGCTGCAGAGGAGCTCACAGCCGTGGATGTCTCTGTGCTGCAGGAAGAGAGATTAGAGTGTCTTACACCAGCTTTTAGATGCTTTAGCTCCAAGATCATACATACCTCTTCTGCTTACAGGCTACTGGGCAGAACCAGTCACATGGCTCAATCTTACACAAAAAGCGGCTATCAAGGAAAACTTAGTATGTTCATTCTTTTAAGGTTGTAACAAATTGTCACAAACTTTGTGTCTTAAAGCAACACAAACGTATTTTATTTCAGTCTGGAGTTCAGAAATCCTAAAATGGGTGTTGGTAGCTGTGTTATTTTTGGAGGATCTGAGGGACAATTCATTTCATTAACTTTTCCAGTGTCTAGTGGCTCTCCTCATTCATTTGTTTATGGCTCTGTATTGAATAGTATTATCTCCCTTTGCTTTCATTATCACATTACCTTTTCTCCAACTTTGACCCTCTTGCCTTTCTCTTGATTATATTGGGCCCTCCTGGTTAACCCAGAATAGTTTCTGCATTGCAAATCTTTAAATAACCACCCTGCAAAGTCCCCTTTGTCATGTTAGATAGCACACAGATTCTGGGAATTAAAATGTGGTTACGTTGGAGAGGGGCATTATTCTAATTTTCACCCTTTATATGATAAGGTAAAATAATCTCTATAAATGTGACTAAGCCATGTGGAGATTTGGATCAAAGACATTATAGATAAAAAATAACAACACTGATTCTCTTTGTCTGGAATATATTCAGGGCTCAGCAAGGAGGCCTGTGTGGATGGGATGAGCAAAGAGAAGAGTGATGGGAGACAAGGTCAGAAAGATAAAGGAAGAGTGGTGGGAGGAGATTATGAAGGGGCTTCCTTGCAGGCCACACAGAGGATTTGGGACTTTATCTTAAGTAAGTTGGGAAGCCCATTTGAAGGCACTGACCGGATGAGTAGCATAATTTGAAACTAGACTCTAACGTTGTAATAAAAAGCCAGAAGGAGCAAGCCAAAGTGAGCCAAAGACAGGAGAATATTGCAAATGATAAGAGGAGCAGAGTATAGTTAACCAGGTCCCAGATCTAACTCAACTAACCCTGTTGAGTATGTTGGCTAATTTTTATTATAATTCAGGTTTCTCTCTTAGGAACCCAGAAGATTCTAGTAGCAAAGTAATTATGTATGTAAGGATTAATATTGTTTGCCTACTAAGCTATGCATTACAATATTGTGTCACAATTCTTCCCCATTTTTTTTTGTTGTAATAATTATGTATGCACAGTGATTTACAATAGAATGTTTATTTATTATTCTATGTATATATTTAGTGTAGAATGTAGGTGAAAAGGTTAAAACAACACTGTCATAAGGAGGACTTTGTGGGTGTGTATGCTATTTTTATTTACTAGAATCTAATTTAACAGAGACTACAACCAGAAATTTCTCTCCTTTAACTTGATATTTAACCAACAGAGAAATTAAGTTAGAGGGATGTAAATAACTTCACTAACAAATGCCAGCTTCTAGGGATGATAATAGTATTGAGCACATAATAGTTGTGAATTACTGTGCTTAGCAAGAAATGTATGAAGGGTAGTCTGATCATCAAATTTCACAGATGAGGAAACTACTCTCATAGAGGTTAAGAAATATTCTCAATCTTTATTTCAGTCACAGCAAGTAAGTTGTACAGCCAGGGTTAAAAACAGTCTGACTCTGCAAAGAGAACAGACTTGTGGTTGCCAAGGAGAAGGTGGTGTTAGAGAGGGATGGATTGGGAGTTTGGGATTAGCAGATGCAAACTATTACATATAGAATCGATAAACAGCAAGGTCCTACTGTATAGCACAGGGAACAATTCACTATCCTGTGATAAACTATAATGGAAAAGCATATGAAAAAGAATGTATATATATATATATATATATATATATATATATATATATATGTATGTATAACTGAATCACTTTGTTGTACAGTAGTAATTAACACAACATTGTAAATTAACTATATTTCAATAAAATGAATTGGAAAAATAAAAACAAAAGTCTGCCTTTAAAGCCCATCTTCTGACCAGTGCACTGAATGCTTCCATTAGCTAAAATCTGTTTCCATTCCAACTAAATGTGCCCAACTATTTTTGATAACAATTAATTTGCTAATTAACCAATTAGAAAATTAATTTCTAATTAATCAGATTAACTAATTAATTAATTATTAATTCTGCAATTATCAAATATGATGCTCATTTGATAATCTTAAGTTTGTGGGAAAGGATTTGATTAATACAGACCATTACAATCGTTGATATAAATACTAAGATTGTAAAGTAAGTCAAATACCTTATGAAACTGTCTGGTAAACTGTAATGGAAAGATAAAGTACTTTTGAATTAAAATTTATTGAAACTTTTAGTCTGTAATTTTGTCTAGATCTTTTTTGAAGATATTTTTCTTCTTAGGCTCTTCAAACTCTTAGGGATAGCAGGCACCCTAATTTTGCTTTTCACTGTTTAAAATATTCAATTCATTTGAACTAATTTAAAAATAATTCTAGTATCTTGGGATTTTTGTGGTCAAGTTTGTGCTATAGCTCCTTTTTTCTCTTTCTTGATTGTATCCAATTAATCATATTCCATGGACTTCTCATTTTCAGAATTTGGATGCATTTGTTTCTTTGATCAAGAACAAGCATTTAAGGTGTATATATATATATATATATATATATATATACATATATATATATAGGTGTATATATATATATATATGTATATATATATATACATATATATAATGCATATAAATGGATATATATATATGTACACAATATAAATAAGATGGATCATTTTATGTATATATATATATATATATATATATATATATATATATATATATATGATATGGAACCTTTCAATCCCATATAGTAGTTACCAAATCCTGTTTAAAATGCTTAGAACCCACATATAGACGCACATGTGTATAGGCAAACAACCATTAACATTACTATTAAATATGTGAGTGAAATGTATTAAATATGTGAGAGAAATATATCTTTAATACGATGGATTCTGTACCTGAGAAGTGGCCCTAGTTGAGGAAAAGTGACCCTTACTGAGAAAATAATTCAGTAAGAAACAAAGAACAAGGATGTAAGAATTATCCAAGGAGGTAAAAACGCTTTAGTTTTTTTTTGTGTGTGTGTGCGTGTGTGTGTGTTACTTTACACCATTTTATTCAGAGTATAAAAATAAGATTTAGGAAATATAACACTCAATTTTGACTTCTAAAAAATGAGAAGTCTAATGAGAAAATAGAAAAATGCATTTTTTAAATCAGAAAAAATGTTTACGTAATTTTTATAAAAGTATGTTTAAAAATGTAATTTCTTTTAGGGTACATTTACAGCACCTGGCTTTTATTATACAGAACTTTGTTCTCCATCACCATTTCCACATAAAGGAACACATTCTAAACTACTTCTTATTTTCATTTTTGCTCTTCAGGAGTGATATCTTTAATCTCAACTGTTTCAGCTTCTACACCCCTTCTGATACTAGGAACAATTAAATCATAGACATACTCCTGTTATGAATTTGTTCCTATCATTTACAGAATTTAAAGAAACAATTGTATTCCATGCTGAGGTCAGCAGTCAGTTGCTTATTGAGTCTTTCTTGTTCTGCAAATGTTTTAGATATTTTCTGAACAAAGAAAGAAGACTACATCAGGGACATGGGTCCATATGTCTTTCATCTTATGACTGCCCTGTCTTCCTTTCATAGGCTGCATAATAGCAAACAGATACAGAACCACTGACTGTAGAGCAATGAAAAGAATAGGGAATTACAAAATGAAACAAATTTTCCTGAAGCTAGGTACAATGATCTGAATGTTTGTGTCCCCCAAAAATCCATACGTTGAGATCCTGACCTCCAAAGGTGATGGTATCAGTAGGGGGGCATTTGAGTTCATTAAGTCTAGACGATGAAGCCCTCATGAATGTGGTTCATGCTTTTAAAAAGGAGACCTCATAGAGCTCCCTAGCCCCTTCTACTATGTAAGGAGACAAGGAGAAGTCTGTGATCCAGAAGAAGATCCTAACCTGACTTAGGACCCTAATCTCAGATTCCCAACCTCCAGAACTGTGAGTAGTACATTTCTACTATTTATAAATTGGCCTGTCTGGTATTTTGTTATAGCCACCCAAATGAACAAAACTCTAGGAGAAATATGGTTTCTTTTGGGTTTAATGTATTTCTCTTACTTGAAGAACAGGAGCCTGAATAGTTATGTTTCCTTTTAACAATATAACCTTAGGTAGAATAAGAGAATTGTCTATGTGTGAAAGAAATTAGAGATGGTAAATAGATATGCCCAAATTATCTCTCAGTGTTTTACATATGGGAACTATGAATGGACACTGGAATGAAACAAAATTTGGCAGGTTCAGAGTGAGGAATCAAGTGTCCCTAGTTTGGGACTGAGAGACAGATGGGTAAGTTGAGAAATGAAAATAAATTTCATGCACTGAATTAACTGTGCAAAGCCCATGTCTGAAGATTAATAAATTGCATGATGAAAAGTACAAGAAAATTGCTATGTCTAAACTAAAGTCTTATTTTGAAAATATATTAGAGAAAATTAAAAATAATCAGGATAAGAAAATGACAGAAAATTGCTGGAGTATACATAACTTGTAAGAAAAACAATTCTGCAGGAGAGTAAACATAAAGGACTTACCAAAAGTATAGCTACATATCTCTAGTCTCTATGGACAGTTGAATAATTTGGTAGATCCTAAAAGGTTATACAGTAAATTATCTATTAGAGTTTGTGTTCTGGGGGAGAAATAGTGTTTTTAATATTGAATTTTAAATCTGTATATTAGTCAGGATTCTCCGGTAAGAAGAACTAATAAGAGGTGTGTGTGTGTGTGTGTGTCTCTCTCTCTGTGTATGTGTGTGTGTGCATGTGTGTGTGTATGCATAAAGAAATTTATTACAAGGAACTGGTTCACATGATTATGGAGTTTGACAAATCCCAAGATCTATAGGGTGAATAAGTAAACTAGAGACCCAGCAGAGCTGATGGTATAGTTCTAATCTGAGTCCAAAGGCTTGAGAAGCAGGAGAGCCTATATTTCAATTTGAGTACAAAGGTAAGAAAATTTTTATCTTACTTGAGGGTGGGGCAGCATTTTTCTTCTATTGAGGCTTTCAACTGATTCGATGAGGCCCAGTCATATCGAGGAGGACAATCTACTTAACTCATTCTATCAATTTAAATGTATATCCCATCAAGAAACACCCTCACACACCCAGAATGATGACTGACCAAATATTTAAGCATGCCATGGTTCAGTCAAGTGGACACATAAAACTAACCAGCATAATCTATTTCAGAAACAGATATATGAATTAACAAATTCATAACTTTATTTAAGATAAGACACTTTCCAATTTGCTTTTGCTGTTTATTCACTGTTTATTATCCACTATTTTTGGCTTCATATTTGTTAATATATATTAGAGAAAAGCAACGTCAAATTCTACTGAAAATATCAAATAGCTTGTTAATTATTAAACGTAACTATTACTTCAGATTCCTTTATTTTTAGGTTTTCTAGGTGATGGGATTTTAATTTATTTTTCTACCTAAAGAAATTCATTGACTTGAACTTGTGTGGAATTTAATGCTCATGCAAACATAAAGCTGCAACTTTAAACACCTTTCACACATGATCCAGCTGCCTGTGGAATGACATTGATGATATGTTTCTAGTTTTTGGGTTTTTTTCAAAGTAAAGTTTACTCCAGCTGCCTACAATTTGTGCTGACAATAAGGAAAAACCTCAAACACTGAACCCAAAGATATAAAAATTAAGTACCTGTTTGATTGAAGAAAATGCTGATAATGAACTCTCTTAGCACTGAGCTATGTGAACCATTCATTTGGCACTTAGTTTATAAAAGCCTAAGCAAAGCTTTTATTGTCATGTATATTTTCACCTACATGAACTGCCTAGACAAGTAGACTATAGCCTCAAAGGTAGAGAATATATTCCATTTTTTAAATGTCCATATTTGTCAAAATGGCCTACATTTATTGGAAGATAAGTAAATATAAATATATGAAGAGATAAATAGACTATTTATAACTTACTTAGAAGATAAATATGTATAGATATATAATAGAGAGAAAGATAGAGATAGTTAAAATTTTTTTGTCTCATAAAATAATGTATTTGCCAATATAGTGAAACACATTCTATAAAATCATTTTACATTAAACATCAAGATATGCTGAAAGAGCTACACCAAAACAGTTATACGAAAATCTACAAGGACCAGAAAAGAGGAGGAAAATAGAATCAGAACAGAAGTGAGATCTGAGGTGGGATGGGCAGTGGGGGCAATGCTTTTGCACATTGACTTCAAGGCTTTTAATAATGCCAGCATTCAGAGAAGGCAGGCCTTGGAAAGTAGCAAATAAGACTTCGGCATTCAGAAAGAATCCATGAAGGATTTGCAGCCTCAATAAAAATGGAAGGAGACAATAAGAAAATTAATCTGTATCAGAATGGAGAAAATAAAATAAACATCTCATAGAACTCTGTATTTAAAAGTCTCTGTGTTATAGGCTTTGGACTCAACTCTATATTATTTGTGTAGAAAGAAATTTCCAATATAAAAACATCAGTTCTATCCTGGGTAACTACAAAATACTGCTTTTATTTCAGTAAATATATTAAAAAATATATTTTTATTAGGGTTTATATCTCTTAAAATCAATACCTCAGGTCCTTGTATTCTAATTTTATTTTATTCTTTTTAAAATAGCTAAACTTAAAATATAAGATATAGGCAGGTTGAACCATAGAAGAAAGAATACCACATGTTTATTAACTAAAAAAAAAAAAAGGATGGTGTTGATTTATTGATAATAGACTAATAGATATTTTGACAATAAAGATCTATTAAGGATGAAATTGATGAATACATAATGATAAAGAATCAATTCATCAAGAAAATATAATGCTTCTAAACTGTTATATAGCCAATTGTATAGATTCAAAATATATAAAGCAAAAATATATGTAATTGTAAGGACAAATCTCAAGGAAACAATCACCAAAACCCTCATAGGAGTAGAAAAGTTTTTTTTGCAAAAAGAAAATAAGCATGTTAGAATAGATAGACTAAAGATAATAAGAATAAATAGAAGTTTTGAAAAACAGAATAATGAACTTGATGTAACAGTCATTTTAGAACACAATAACCCCAAACTAGAGTTATTTTTTATTTTATGCATAATTTTTTTTTTTTTTTTTTTTTTTACAGTACGTGGACCTCTCACTGTTGTGGCCTCTCCCGTTGTGGAGCACAAGCTCCAGATGCACAGGCTTAGTGGCCATGGCTCACAGGCCTAGCTGCTCCATGGCATGTGAGATCTTACCAGACCAGGGCACAGACCTGTGTCCCCTGCATCAGCAGGTGGACTCTCAACCACTGTGCCACCATGGAAGCCCAAAATGTGTGTTTCTTTTTTTTTTTTTTTAATAGGATGTGGCACTCCACCTCAATAAATTTCAAGGAACAAGTATAATTCAATTAAATTATCAGAAACCAAAGATAATTTAGAAATTATTTTATTTGAGGATTAAATTAGGCCCTTCTAAATAAGTTTTGGTTTAAATAATAAATATTGTAACAGATATTTAATTTAAAAAGAAAAAAATGAAAATATTATATAACAAAACATGGAATACAGCTAAATTGGTATTTTGATACAATTTTATCTTAAGTGCTTATTGATATAATCACCAAATTTAAAACAGAAAAATACAATAAAAATGAAAAAATACTAGAAAAAATAAGGATAGTGGTAGATATTAATTTTAAACAGCATTTGTAAAATAAAGAGAAAATACAGCTACAAGTATTTCTTTTAAAATGACTAAATAGAAAAACTTCTGACAGTTTGATCAGATAAAAAAGAGAAAGCCATAATGATCACTATTACAAAGATCATATACAGTTAGAAAAGATAAGAGTTAGAAAAGAAAGAGTATGAAGAATATATAACTTAAAGAAAAACTCTTTTGAATACATAGATGAGATGAACATTAAAACAAAAAAGCAAACAAAAAACTGAAGAGTGCTTGGTAACTAAGGTGGGAGGGTTTTCCAAATGTCCATTTTCACCATATAGGCATCTAAAGAAGGTGAATCTGTTTAGCGAAAACAAAAAGCAAAAAAAGAGTCCCCAGATTGTTCTACCAATAATGTGTCACAAATTTCTAGGAAGAAATAATTCCTATATTATGCAAATTATTCAATTGAGTGAAAATTCTTCCCAACTGGTTTTCTGAGTCTAGTACAACCCTATAGCAAAATCAGAGAAAGGCCTGAGAAGGAGTAAAACATATGGTGTGGCTCCCATCAGAAGACAGACAGGCATAAGACACAGAAAGACCAGTGCTTCAGGTTGAGTCTGAAGGCAGGACAGGTAGAGAGTCCAATGCTATTATCTATAGGTACAATGATTATCTTCCGTAGAAATATACATTCTTAAAATTTAGTAATTTTTTAGACAATATAATAAGAAAATAAAATAAATAAATATATGTGTGTGTGTATACACACACACACACACAGTGGAATATTACTCAGCCATAAAAAATAATGAAAATAATGCCATTTGCAGCATCCTGGATGGATTTAGAGGTTACCATACTAAGTAAGAAAGACAAATATCACATGATAATCACTTATATGTGGAATCTAAAAAAATAAAATGATACAAATGATCTTATATACAAAACAGAAATAGACCCACAGACATAGAAAACAAACTATGGTTACCAAAGGGGACAGAAGGGGAAGGATAAATTAGGGGTTTGGGATTAACATATACACACAACTATATATAAAATAGATAACCAACAAGGATCTACTGTGTAGCTCAGAGAACTATACTAAATATTTTGTAACAACTTATAAGGGAAAAGAATATGAAATATATATATATATATAGATACACATATATATATATATACATATATATATACATATATATATATATGAATCATTTTACTGTACACCTGAAACTAATACAACATTATAAATCAACTATACTTCAATTAAAAAAAATTGCTTTGGCTATTAAAAATGTAAAATAAGTTGTGCAACTTACCTCCTTGGGCTTGTTTGTGGTTTCATACAAATTTTAGAATTATTTATTCTAGTTCTATGAAAAATGCCATTAAAATTTTAATAGGGATTGCACTGAATCTGTAGATTGCTTTTGGTAATATACACATTTTAACAGTATTAATTCTTCCAATCCATGAGCATGGTGTATCTTTCCATTTATTTATGTCTTATTCAATTTCTTTCATCAATGTGATAATTTTCAGTGTACAGTTCTTTCACTTCCTTGGTTAAATTTATTGCTAAGTATTTTATTATTTTTGATGTGATTATTGTAAATGGGATTGTTTTCTTAATTTCTGTTTCTGATTAGTTCTTTATTAGTGTATAGAAACGCAACAGTGATAATTTCCCAACATATACAAATGTTGAATAACTATGCTACACACCTAAAACTAACATAATATTGTATGCCAGTTATACCTCAACAAACATATGTAATTTACCTCAAACTTAAAATAATCATGAAACTGTCATACAAATGTGAATAATTTTCTCTTATAGAGGAAACTAACAGTACTGAGAAGGAGTGGAGACAGAAGACAAGATACATCACAATCAAGAACAGGATGATCATATGTGATAAATGTCAGTTCTTCCTAAATTCTCTATAAATTCAATGTTATTGCAACCAAAGGAAACTGAAAAACTAGTTCTAAATGATAAATGAAAAAGTAGTAGTTTAATAATATGATTTTGAATGAAAACAAGGTGTGTCCCACTTTACTAGAGATCAAAATTTATATTAATAAATGATAGAAATTAAAATAACATAGTAAAGGAAAATGATAGACCCAGGTAAGTATAACAAAATCAAGTCCAGACCTGTTATTTTGCAAGCCTGAAATCAATATGTAAATGAGGTGGCAATGAGATTAGAGAAAGATGTTCAACTAACAGTGCTAGCACAATTGTTTTCCATATTAAAAAAAATTAAATTAAATTGCATTCACCATACAGTGAAAAAATCCTCATGAGTTAAATAATACATAGAAAGAAAACCTTTAAATATAAAAGTATAAGTTCATATATTTGAGATAAGGAAGGGTTTCTTGGAAAAAGAGTCAAAAACAGTATAAAGTAAAGCTAACTGCATTTAACTTTAACAATGAAAAAATCATCAATGGAATGATAACAAAAAGTGAAAAGACAACTCATAATGGGGAGAAAATATTTAACACAGATATGAGAAAGATACCAATCTAGAATATATTGAGCTTACAAATCATAAAGAAAAACACACAAAACCCAATAGAAAATAAGCAATAAACAGAAGAAGAAACATAATTGACCAATAAACACTTGTCAAGATTCAGAACTTCAGTAATAATCATGGAAATGCAAAATAATCAAATTAGTCAGGAAAATAAAATTAGTATTACAGAGAATATAATTTCCTTCTCATTAGATTTACAGGGTTTTTTTTAATGTGTCAGTTGCAAGCGTAGGGGAAGATGTAAAGCACCGTGAAGCATCATACACTGCTGAAGTATAAATTGGTATAACCATTTCCAGACAACAAACTGGCAATATCTACCAACATTGAGGATGTACTCTATGGCCAGTAATTCTGTTCCAAGTTGTAAAACGTAACAAAACTTTCTTACATGCACTTCAGGAGATACAGAACTTCATACACATGTTGTTTTTAAAAGAAAAACAAAAGTTTCTCATCAGAAACTTTGAAAAAAGTGTTGATTATTCCTATAGTAGAATGCTCTAGTATGGTTTTAATCTTTGTAATATTATTTCTCTTATTTTGAGTGATAGGTTTGGGTAATCACTGTATATTTTTACAACTTTTTTCATATTTTAAATATTGCATTACATTATGTTGGGGTAAAAAGGCAAGAACTAGAACCATTCATGGACAACTAGGGCTGTGGCGCCACCCTTGAAGTGGTATGTCCCTCAGCTGAAGGTTACTCTCCTTTCAGGGTACCTGCTCTAAGCAACTCTCTATGTTCTCTGGATTCCACAGTTCAGAAGAAACAGCCATTTAGACATAAAATTATCGGGCTTCCCTGGTGGTGCAGTGGTTGAGAGTCCACCTGATGATGCAGGGGTCACGGGTTCGTGCCCTAGTACAGGAAGATCCCACATGCCGCGGGGCAGCTAGGCCCGTGAGCCATGGTCGCTGAGCCTGCAAGTCCGGATCCTGTGTTCCTCAACGGGAGAGGCCACAACAGTGAGAGGCCCACGTACTCCCCCCCCAAAAAAAAATTCTCATTTAGTCATGCTTATTTTCCATGGTAATTATTGCTGTAATATATTCCCTTCTCTTTACCTCTAATCATCAGCTGACATCATCCTTCACCTGGACAACTGTAAATGTTTCTTAACTGATCTCTACCCACCTATTTATAATTCCTTCCAGTCTGTTTCCCACACTGGGTTGCAGCTGAAGGAATATTTTGGTTTGAAAGTCCGTTTTTAGACCCCTGTATAGTATTCTATTGCTCTAATGATAAGGTTAAAATATGTAATTTGATCTCAATATTTTGCATGATCTTGTTTTTGTCCATCTCTCTTACTCATAGTACTCCAGCCATCACCAGTCTTTCAATTTTTACAATTGCCATTTTTCCGCTTACAGCAGGGCCTTGGCACATGCTGTTCTCTCTACTTTAAGCATGCTTTCACCACCTTTGCTTAATAGACTTCTCCTATTGCTTCATTTCTAAATTCAAGTTTACTGTGAAGGAAGCCTTCTTTGAATTTCCAGACTATATCTGGTTCCACTGTAATATGCTTTCATGGTTCCTTATCACTTTTCTTCATAGCACTAATCTTTGTAATAATGATACAAAAGAATAATTGATCACTAAATTAATATCTCTCTTTCCCACCATGTTAAGGCTCCACATGAATAATAATTAAATCTGCTATGCTCCTACTGGTAGCCCCTTATTTAGCACAGCACTGACATAAATCTCAATAAATATGCATTGCATAATTGATAGGGAAAATTGTATTTATGATAATTCTATTTAGAGGAACACCTGACTTTTTTAAGAATACAAATTAGAAAAATTGTGTAAGTGCATTTTTGTGGAGGCTAGTATTCTAAGGGTATATGAATATAGAAGCTATTTCTTTAGAGAAGGAAAAGAATGAGGAAGAGAAAGAGGTGAGGGGAGAGAGGAAGAGGGCAAAGATGAGATATGGGGAGAAGAGTAGGAGTTTTAAAAAAGTGATAGGAAAATCAGTGGCGAAAAGAGCAGAGGTGAAAAGTATGTACTGTTATTCAATTGTTAATTCATCCATGCACTTATTCAGTTGGCTACTCAACCAGCTAATATTTTTTGCACATTTACCATGTGCCTGGTACAGGGTCTACAGTAATAAACAAAACAGAATAAGACTGTTCTCATAGCTTCTGATACAATGATATAAATAAATATGTAATAGGGAATAACCAATCTGACTCCATATTAGATGTTTCCTTCACTTTAACTTTACATTCTATTGCTGTTGCTTCAAGTTAAGAATAGGCTTATACTTGAAATACACAGGATAGCCCATTCTCAACACTCTGACCTTTAAGGGTATTACACTTTCCCATTCATATACAGATTAAAAAGTTGCACAACACTGAATACCATTTGTCTTGTTAGAAGTTTACAAGAACATCGTGACCTGACCTACGTGAACAGCTGCAAGAACAAAGTATTCCTACACCAAGAAGTTTTTAACAACCAATCATGCCCCTCCCTCACTGTACCTTTAAAAATGTCTTGCTGAAACTCTTCAGCATTTTTGGGGGGGGGGGGGGCATGAGCTACCCATTTTCCTTGCATGGCCCTGCAATAAACCTTTCTCTTCTCTAAGCTCCTACATTTTGGTATTGTTTGGCCTCACTGTGGGTTGGGCACATGAACTTGCGTTTGGTAAAAAATATTGAAAAATAATTGAGTAAATGAACAATAAAATTTCAAATAGTACTATGTCCCATAAAATAAAATAGAATGTACTGTAACAGGGCTACATATGTTATGGGGAAAGGGGTGTGTGATGTACTAGCCTCTCAATATTGAGTAAAAGTTTAAAAAACAATAATAGTAGTAAAAAGAAAAAAAAAAAGGCAGAGTTCTGCACCTAAGGTTATTATCAGCTAAATTGAGGGAGACAGCAAAAAAGGAAGATGCATAAATTAAAGAGGAGGAGAGAGCAAATCATGGGGAGGTAGAGAAAGTGTGGGCAATAATCTGGATTGACATAAGGTTAGAAAATGGAGTTTTTGGCCAAGTTCACCCATATTTCTGAGGGAGAAGGGAGTTGTAGCTGATATCCAGTCTATATATGAAAGAATAAATGTATCTAAATTATCTAAAGAACTTAATCAACTCAAAATATTTCAGTTTCTAACTCAAGTCCATGAACAAATTTGGGCATCTGTAATACAGAGGTTATAATCTCATGCCTCTTTTCACAAAACAATATGAAATTTCCTAGGTAGGTTTTAAGACCAGAGTTAAAGTGGGCCACACTTAATGTAAAATAAGTACATTTGGATAGGGGGATCATTTTATTATCTTGATCCTGACTCATTTTCTCAATTTCATAAGTGGAAGGACAAAGTGAACTCAGTGGAAACTTCAGACGTGATTAATTAGCTAGCTTGTGAAAATGAGGGGCATCTATTGAGGTCTCAATAGTAGAACAAATTAAAAAGTTAAGAAATAAATGAACACATTATTTTCTCTAAAATCAATAAAGAAAACAAGCACCTGGTATGACCAACAGCATCCACTTGTTACTCCATCTTTCACTCTTCTTTACCTTGCTTTATGTCTATTCAAATTGACCTGTGTGAATTATAGCCACAGAGTTTATATGCCACTGGGATTTCAAAAGGTTTGGGGCACTGAGTATCCTGCCAAAAGATGAAAGAGTGGGAGGACATAAAGGCTTTATTCCCCTAGCTTTCTTGTTATGACACAACTTAGCTTGGGATGACCACACAATTTTTCTTGCAAATGGGGACATACCTGAGAGTGAAAGAGTTGCTACTAATGGTTATACTTGTACAAGAGGTTTAAATCTCACCTGGCCCAGGCAAACCTGTACTTATATTCAGACTAATTTGAGCTATCTTTCGCAGCTGAAAATTAGTGATCCTCTCAAGTCAAGCTGTTCAACCTGATTCTTTCCTTGTCTGAGCACCAGGTACCTCTGTTTCCTCTAGTCCATTGTTTCTCAAATATTAGCATGTATCAGAATCACCTATTAAAACATGGATTGATGGGGCCCAGCCTCAGAGTTTCAGATTCAGGGGTGCAGCCTGAGAATTTTCATGTCTAACAGGTTCCCAGGTTATGTTAATGCTACTGGTCCATGGTTCATACTTTGAGACCCACTGTCCTGAACCTTTTGGGACTTAGCTTTATAAAAGCTTTGGTGCTATTAACCATAAGTCTCTGTACTACACCAAGTGGTCCTCTTATACTTGTCCACACCTTTGTATATAGTCTCTCTGTAAATAATTCTCCTTAAATTATGCAGGATACTATGTGATGATGAAAGTCAGAGGTTATAAATTAGTACCTCATCATAAATCCTTAAAGATTTCTTTAAGTAAAATGGATTCAGGCTGTTCCTTGTGTCATGGTGAGAGAGATGATTGATTTTGTAGGGCAGTACAAGACTCATACGCTTCAGTTATTTCCTTACCACATTTTTTTTTTTGCTTTGGCATAGATACTAATGAAGAATCTATCTCCTCTTGCCTTTCTGATTGTGTCTAGCAAGTCAAGGTTTATGACAAAACAATGAGGATAGTTGGGGAAAACAGAGATCTGTGTAATGAATCTATATTGAGAAAATGACCTACAGTCTTTGTATGATTATTTCAGCAAAGTGCATCCTCAGCAAATGTCATACTTGTTTGGGGGAAAATAAATATAATTTGATCTGGTAATGTCAGTCATCTTAATATTCAAAAGAATACCTTAAGAAACATTTTATTAATGTCTACTCAAATGAATAATTAAAAGTTGAAAATATCTGCAGCTGAACCATTAACTCTCTTACCTATACAGAAAAGGGATTGCAAGTTTATGCCCAAAAGGAAGGGAGAGGGAAAGGAATACAAATGAAAGGGTGCACAATGATCTGTGCTTTTGAAGGGACCCTGCTCTTTGATACTTCACAAGTGTAATTTTCTCATCAGACACAGCCAGTAAGAAACTAAAACCTCTTTGATGTTGGTGTGTTGGCTGGGGTGGTAGAGGGGATTTAAAGAAGTCAACTTTATTCCTTTAAGGAAAATAAAAAAACTCAAAACCAATACTTAAATGCAATAATATCAAATGAACTAAAACTAAATGTCCATATGTAGGTAGCTAGGTTTTTTTTTTCTTAAATATTGTGTTTCTATCTTTAAATGATGCAAATATCTTAATCTGCCATATATCAATGAGATTTTTTTGCTAGCAGCAATATTTTCCAAAAAAACATTTTGTAATTTGATTGAATCTGTGTAGTCTTGTTAGTATCAGCCTCTGCCTGTAATTCTTTCTAATACTCTTATGCAGCCTAAATTCATATAGCCAGCAATACATGGCAGAGTTGAAATTCAAACCTGGGTATGTGTAACTCCAAAGCTGGGCCTCCTAACCAGTAAACAATTCTGCATCTTCAGTCCCCATATCTTTCCAGACCCCTTTCTTTTCTGCTTCCATCGAATATTCATTCATTTATTCATTCACTGAAATAATATTTGCTAAACCCATTCTAATACCAGGCAACATGCTGTGATTACATGATCCAATATTATAAGCAAAAGACAGGCAACAACCAGCTTTGAGGCAATACACTCCTTGAGACTAGTGATATGTCTTCTTTAGGTCTACATTCCTAGGATAGGCAGAACCTCACTGAATTGTGGCCAATGTCCATGGAAGCACAAAGAGAATAGTCATTAGTGGTGCTTTTTAATATTAATGGGCCTGGGAGAAAGTCTCACAGAGGATGTGCCATATCAGTTGCAAATATGATAAAGGAAGACTAGTGTAAGGCAAAAAACAAAAGGAACTGAACACAAACACTATACTTAGGTGGTCCATTGATTTCTCACAGGGATCTAGGTTAGGAATCCTGAAACTACTTTATTTACATACCAAGCTTGAATAAATAAATAAATATATTGTAAATAATGAGAGGCAGGTCTCTCAGTGCTGGATAAATGTTATAATTAAGGAAAGGATAAAGGTTAGAATACAGCCTGTGGTGCCAGACTGGAGTCAAAGATGTCAAAATATATTCATTATAGCACACACATACACACAAAGATAAAGAACTACATAAAGATGTGTATACGCATTATTACTGTGTGCGTTCGTGTATATGTATACATATCTTTTTTTTTCTTAGTGCTATCAACTGAGAAATACCAGAAGCAGTGATATTTGTTAGTGATGAGCGCACCCAGCACATCTCAGTTTCTAATACCATTCACTAATACAAGGAGAGAACACACTTGTTATCCCAATACAGCTCTTTAGTGAACTAACTGATTCTGGGGCTTGGGCGAGGGAAAGAAAGACAAGTCCGACATCTTGCAATGTCCGAGTGTAAGGAAGTACTCAGAAAATAATAATAATACAAACAAATACCTGAAGTTCATACTTATACAAATAAATAAATAAATAAAAAGGGATGAGGAGATGTCTTTCTTGTAAAAGAATTCAAATAATAAATGTATAAATAATGAGAAAAATTAGGAAAATCACCATTTAGTATATCACAGTAATAATTTTCTGGGCAAGATTCATGGATGAATGCAGAAATAAGCAGGTGAAAATTTAAGCAGAAACAATATTTGCATAATCTCAAAGTATGTTACCTCAGATATTTAGTAATTTCAAAAATAAAAAAGTAAATTCACAATAGAGAAGCCTGTGGGACATCACGTCAGTCAAGTGCTTGAGGCTAACATCACCAGTAAACCATACCAACATCATGTCCCCCTGAAATGACACACTGAAGATATATCAATTCGTTGTATTCTTTCCATGAATGCACAGCCTCAATCTAATAATGAGAGAACATTAGACAACCTCAAGTTGAAGGACAGTCTACATATTAACTGATTCCTCATAAATGACGTGAAAAATATGAAAGAAAAAGCATGAAAACATATCTTGAAAAACAAGAAAGATTGAGGGACTCAGAGATCAGGGGAGACTACAGAGATAGGACAATTAAATCCACGTGGAATCCTGAATTAGACTTTGCAACGGAAAAGAAAACAAAAACACACTAGTGGGCAAAATGGTTACGTCATTTAACACATTTTACAAAGATTAATAAGGTAAATAAACATTTTATGGCAATGTAAGTTATTAAATAAAGGAAATTGGCAGAAGTGTGTATAGAAACTCTTTTTGCTCCATTTGTAATTTATTTGTAAATTTTAAATTGTCTCAAAAAAGGGAAATTTTTTTAAAAAAATCACTCAGTTTGCCTAATATTGGAGGGAGGCTGCTTCCAAACTCTTGCCTGTTGCCCTGCCTCACAGTAAGGACCAGAGCCAACAACTGTAGGACACAGAGAATTTGGTGCAATTTCTCCCCCTTTAAAGGATGTCAAGGGGGCATGAGGCAGCCTCTCCATGGGAAGATGATAACTTACAGGGAAATGGGAGAACACTTAGTGTTTGGAGCTGGCTGTAAACTTGGTTTAGCCACTCATTGGAGGAAATAAAATCATAAAACAATGTTTACAAAGTCCTGTGAAAACACAGAAAAATACCCAATCTAATGTTACAAGAAAACAAATATAAAATATGCACTATATCATAATAACTGTGTAAAAAATAACCCTACATGGAAGGGGAAAAATAAAAAGATAAAATCAACCGCCTCTGTTAACATTTCAGTATATGTTTACATGATGGAAAGAGATGATTTATTTTTCTTGTTTCAACTGTTCTATATTTTATTTATTGATTCCTTCCCCTTGTTCTCCCCCCAAAAAAAACAGATTTAAGGTAGCTTAGTTTGAATTTTACATTAATAAACATTGATTTTAAAACTGCAAAAACAAAAAAAGATTGAAGAGATTTTGAGGCATGGAAAGGCATTTCAGGCAAATAGAAATGTATCAACAAGGACTTGGAAACACACACTGAGTAGCTGAGAAACAGTGAAGAGGTACAGTATGACTGGAACACAGGGTGACTAAGGGTAGATAATGAAGCTCATATGTAGGTCAACAAAAGAAAGTGTGGCCCAACTTCTATGGACTTCTTGAGGAATTTCTGTACAGATACATTGGCATAGATTTCACAGTGGAGAAGTGGCACAGTCAGTATAATAGAAAAGAAAGCTGAGGTGGGAGAGGGACAGAGTAGGGGATATGGCCCATGGGCTGAGAGAGCAGTTAGGCATGACATTAGACTGCCCTCTGGGACCCTGGATTCCTGCATGGGCTTGCCTCTGAACCAGGATTCATTAGTGCAAAGTAAATTTCCTTCTGGTCAAACCTGAAGGAAATTTACTTCATACTAATGAATGTCACACTGGAAAATGTGTGATAACATTTTCACATAACAGTGTTAATGTATCCATTATGGTGATATTTCAGTTACCACTTCCAAGACTTGAGTACTAGGATAACTTCACAAAATCTACTTAAAAAACTCTGAGAAGATAAGTTCTGGATATTGACATAAAGACGCTGGAAAATACTACTGGTATTCTTGGTGTGTAAAGCAATTGAATTATTATGTTTTTTAATTGAGAGAGCTGTAGACTAAATGTTTTATTTTGTGTATTAGCCACAACAATTTCTATTGCCTCTAAGACATTTATAACATTTCAGCCTGAAAAAATATTAGTAAGAGATTTTAAAATAAGTTCTTATTTAAAGTATTATAGGCTGCTTGAATTAAACCAAACTGTCATCAATGGGAATAAATATGACTAATGACAGGAAGGAACTATGACTGGTAAAAGGAATTAAGAAGTAAAATCAGCACCGTTCTATATTTTTTACATTAAAATATATTGATTAATAGAGGTCAATATCTGTGTTTTATGTATTTGCTATAGCTTGTTTGTATAAATCAGAAGGTGTTAGTCTCTATATCTGCTGGAAGTAAAATACAGTTCACTTCTATGAAGGATAAGTCAACATGCCACTTATGTACACAGAGAGAATAATTTTCTTCTCTGGAGCTAAAACATGCTGTTACTGTAAGGCAATCAAAACCTGAGTGTAGGAGAAAAAAATTAAACTGAATCTAGCCCTAACAAAAGGGGCTGAACTTAAGAAAAAGAATGACCATGAATTTAAGTTACACTTAGGCTCACTCTAGGTGTGCTTCTAAGAATAATCACCATTAGCCTGGAAGCTGAAGGGAGCCAGGGTGAAAAGTTAGAAACTTTTGTAATAATTCAGGTGAGAGCTGAGGGAGGCTTGCAAGAGCATGTGTTTGGTGGTGATTCTGAGAAGTAAAAATCTGAGTATAAAGGTAAAGCTGGCAAGATTTGCTGATAGATCAGTGTGAAATATGGAAGAAACTAAATAATAAAGCACTACTGAATGCATCTGTTTAAATTAAGAGAATGTTATTTCTTGGAAGAATATTCTTCCAATAGAGGCATTGTATTCAGGTTATTTTCCTGGGGGTCAAATTTAATAAATATTTTTTTTCTAAAGGAGTGGATAAGATTTTAAAAATAAGGAAGCTCACTTCTAACAGGAAAAGGTGGATGCTTAAAATTGACTCCTTGTTTTAAAATTCTACCTAGGCTTGGCTTTATTGAAGATGATATTTATCCTGGAAAGTGAACCAATGATAAACAGTTACAAGTATGAAACGACAAACCATCAAGAATGTTAAAAATAGTTGTCCTTTATAATCTCCATTATAAATAGACATTTAAGCTATTTCTCATATTAGTTTGTTAACTATTTTTGTTAAATTGTTATTATTTTCTACTTATTTCTTATTTGTTATTATTTGTTTTACCCTAAACTTTATTACCTATTTCTTTCATCATAAAATTCTCTACTCATTTGATTTATGGAATCTACTTTTCTCATTTTCTGGAAACTTCATTCTCTTTCAAGGGTTATTATCTCTACTTTCATCCAAATACTCTTCATCTGAGACATTTTATTTATGATTCTTCTCTTCCATAATGACAAACATTAAGTCTCTCTTATACACTAACTTTTGCAAATTCATGATATTATTAGGTTCTTAATAAATGTTTTTTGAATAAACAAATCAGTGAATGTAGCAGAGATTCTCAAAAGGAAACATATGTAGGTGGGATAAGTTTATACAGAGTCTCTGGAAGTGTCTTTTTGAAATGACAATAAATATTTTGAAAAATTATGTGTTGTCATCCCACTCCTACCCATCTGGCCCACTCATGATGGAGAGTGGGGCCGACATGTACCTCTTTGAAGATAATTGGTCTGCAATATCTCTGACTTAAACCTCTCATTCACTCCCAGATCTTCAACTACTATCCATATGCTAAAAATATCCAAATCTCCATCTCTAACCCAGGCCGCCTCTTTTCAGTACCTCACCTGTTCACGGATTCTGATAGATAACCTCTAAGATGATCCTTATCTTTTGAAATATTCACTCTTGTGCAGTAGCTTTGAACTTCATACTGGAATTGATCTTTGTGATTGACAAATAGCATATGGCACAAATGGTGCCATGTCATTTCAAAAGGAGGTTATAGAAAAGACTGTGGACTCTCTTGACTTCTCTCTCCTTTCTTTCTCTGATAATTTGATCTAGAGGAAACCATGTCATGACCAGCCCTATCAAGAGGCCTTCATGAGGAACAGAAGCCTTCAGGCAACAGCCATTTGAATTAGCTTTGAACTGATCCTCCCTCATATAAGTACAGACCTGCCCAAAGTTTCACTGCAACCTCATAAGAAACTGAGCCAGAACCACCCTCTGAAGCCATTTCCAGATCCCTGATACTGATACAAAATGTGTGAATTAAAAAAACTTGTTGTTTTAAGCTGCTGAGATTTAGGATCATGTGCTATGTAACAATAGATATTAAAAGAGCATCTAACACTCAAAGAAGCTTGAGTTGAAATTATTCTGTTGAACCCTACCTGCTTTTCTTCCTGTATTCGCTACACATGTCAGTGATGCTAACATCAGACCAGTGGCTCACAACCATCCTGAAATTTTCTTTCTCCCTGAAGTCATCATATTTAATTAGGTTCCAAGTACACTAAATTTATTCACCTTATTTTTTTTCTTAAATATCTTTATCCCCTCTGCCATTGCCTTAAGGCCGAGAACTGAACCACGTGAAATACCACTTGGATTCTAATCACATTAATAATTCAGAACCCACTCTGTGCTATATAAGATAGATGCATGAGATTCTACATCACAGTTCTTCATTTTTTTCCCTTTATTTAAAATAATTACCTTTCTGAATTTAAAATACATTTTGCATGGCTTCTTAATGACTGGTCAGGATAAGAAATGCTGTTGGCACTACGGTTCTCTATTCTTGGTGATGTCTTTTTTTTGTGTGATTTTTTTTTACATAATTAAGTGGGACTATAAATGTAGATGTGTATCAATATTAAGAAGGTCTTTTTGCAAATCCCTATATTTATGATTTCTATTCAAATGTTTAAACCTGTTATTTCTTTCTCAGTAGCAAATAATTTTATTTTCAACTTTCCTATATACCTAAAATATATGGACACTGCGGTTCAATTAACTGTATTGCATATAGATTTTGCTGAAAACTTTATCTGTAAACACAATTGCCTTGTTCAGTTTTGTTGTAAACTGGCTTACCATAAGATGCAATGCTTATATGCTTTCTGACGTGTGTTTGTTTGATAGAATAAAGCTTAAAAATAAAAAAATGAAAAAAAAATCTTGTTATTAATTACAATTTACTCTTATACTTACTCATATTAATTTTATCTTACTCTATTATATGAAAAATATTTTGTGTTTATAATGAATATACAACTCAGTAAAACCTCATGTTTTAAGTAGGTTTTCTTAAATACACTTTATAATTCAGGATTCTAAGCTTCAGAGAGTTTATAGACAGAGGTTACATAAAAGTAACATTTCAGTGAACTCATGCTGAAATCCATAACCAGTCAATATTTTTGAAGATATATACAATGTAAGTTCCAAGGGGGTAGATTTGTCTCTCTTATTCTTGTCCATACTATTGTTGCTAAAACACATTCTGGTACAGAGAAGGAGTTAAATATTTGTTGGATGGATAACTTCTCAATATAAAAGTTTGTGCACAAGCGAAAACTTAAGTTTAGATGGAAGATCTACCTCAGTACTTCTTTCTAAGTAAACACTGCTGAACAACAGGATCATCAAGAAAATTGTCTTGCTCCTGGAAAGAGAAAATTGTTTTGTTCTTCACCATCCACCATAATCCTGACATAATGCACTGAGCCTCAGATAAGAAAAGACTCTAGGAATATCCCTTAGCAAGGGCCATTTCACTAGAGAGCTACCAACTCATAGAAGCTAGACTAAAACACAGACTGGAACAGTGGTCCTCAAAGAAACTCCTTTCCAAACACTTGAGAACAAGGCCACAGAACAGGGATAAACAGGAGGGTTTACAGAGTGTAGAAAACAAGGTTTCCTTAGGCACCAGGTGGCCCACAGTCATTTCCCTTTATTTTCTTCCAGAAATCAGCAGTTGGGCTATTCTCTGTTCCTCAAATATGCACTTAAAATCTTCTGTGTTTTTATTTACAGTTTTCGCCTCACTTGTAGTTTTCTTTACCTCACATCCTTTCTCTCCTTACCACAGTCTTCCCTTTCTTTCATCTTTCTTAAAATCCTTGCCAGATTTTCTCAAATAAAAAAGCCTATTTTCTTCAGTGTCCCCATGTCTTTTCTATACTACAGAATTTATTTAATCCAATATGCTTATATTATTATAAGCTTGTATACTATACTGTATTATATTATAATGACTATATTATAAGGATTATAAGGATTATGCTTATATTACAATTATTTGTATCACTCTTTCTCCTACTAGAAGATATTTACTAATTCAAAGGGAGTAGCTATGCTCTTTTATGTTTTTAGTCCCTAAATAGCTATCATGGTATTTGACATATAACAGAAAAAGTCCAATAACTGCTGGATTGAATGGAGATGAATGCTGAGAAACTTCCCAGTTCAGGGACCTCATTTTTTCCAAAAAAAAAAAAAAAAAAAAAAAAGCACAATCCTTATAACAAAGCCAGCCCTTGTTCTTGAGAAATCCTCACAAAAGCAACTTGGTTTGAAAGGCCTTCTTAAAGACAATAATGCTGACCTTTGGCCTCCATCACATCCATTCTTTAATGGGAGGATGACACTTTTGCAAGGACAGTGAGAAAAAAGAGGACAGTGAGAAAAAAGAGGAACGAGTAGCCATAATTTGCCAAGTATCTTCCATCCCTTGGGTTTAGTTTTAAGAGTGGCTCAGTACAGGCAGCTCAGAAAAAAACTTGAACAAAAACTAGGAGGTGGGGTGGTGGAAGAGAAAGGGGTCACATTTTAGAGGGGTTACATTTGTTTTGTTTTTTTTTTTGGCCACACCGTGCACAAACACCTTACATACCTCCAGCAACACCTACAGCACTGAAGTGAGAAAACCTCTGAATCTGCTTTGATTCCTCAGAAAAAATGAACTAATGGCACTAATTACTAAATACGGTAAGTCATGCCTGAAGCACAGGTTGTGAGTTGCTGCACCCTACACATCAGATTTATGGTGGTGGAATGATTTGGGTCACAGAAAAATTGTGAATCAAGCAAGCAGTCACTGTGCCTTCATATTTTTATATCAGACATATCACCCCACAGCTACAGCTCTGTTTTTCTTTAAAAATTGTTACTGTCAAGTCAATGGTGGAAGTGGGGCATCCTTTCCTCTTTACTTTGAGAAAATCTGCATTTGTTTTATATTTCCATTTGTCTAGATTCTTTCTACAGGTTCAGCTGCTTCCTTTGACTCAAGACTTTAATGTTATGAGAGCCTTGTGCTCTCCATGAACCTGGCACAGTCTCTTGGCAACTTGCCAGGAAAATTTGATTGGCCTGGGCTTGGACCAGGTCTACACCAAAATGACCACCTTCACATCCAAAGGTTCAGCAACAAGGTTCCCCTAGAATGCTCTCTACATCCCACTACCTCAAGTAGTTTTCTACGTAAAACCTCCAAATCTCTCTTCCTCCATCTTTCTTTATAGATCCTATATGCCCTCTGCCTGAGTCAGTAGGGATTTGGTATTTTAGATGATTTCGTGTTTACCAAGACTGCCTTATTGTGGAATTAGATAGTGGTTTGTCTGTCTTATGTTCCAAATAACCTTATCTTTTTAGAGCCAGGCTATGTTTCATTCTGAGGACCCCACGCTTAATGTCAGCATCTTACCTGAAATTCCCTAATTTATGTAAAAGTGAAGTTGGTAAGTATGCACTTTGTTACATTCAAACTTGTAATTCCTTGATGCACCTGGAATAGGCTTGTGTGTATGGACTCTTTAGAAGGATTAATTCTTTCCTCATATATACTTTCCCTGATAATTTAATATATGGCTGATTTTCTCCAAAATTTATATCAAAACAAAGAAGACAGTATCATCCCTACTGTAGCCACTCACTTGTTCTCCTGGGTTGTAGGGAGAATCTCCTACAGACCCCTGGCCAGAAATAAACACTGGGATATTCAAATATGCCCAAGTGGTAAATACACAACTCCAGTGGTCATTTCTCTGGGACTTTGCTTTAATGTATACATGTAAGATCTTTACATGTGCCCACTTTCTTCATATACAGAAGATTGTATACATTAATACATGTAATACCATATGATAATATAGGCCTTGGAATCAGATTCCCTGATTCATTGCCCAGCACTGCTATTGTCTAACGTTGTATAGTAAGGCAAATGAGTTAACATGTCTGTATCCATTCTTATGTCTTCTAATGTGTGGTAGAGAATGGCAGAAAATCAGACATCAGTCTGAGTCCCTCTAGAGGAATGAAATTGGGGAAGGAGATGAACTCCAGGGCAGAGAAGACTAGGCATATAAGGAAGAAAACCTCTGGGAAAGGGCTCACCTTTAAACTATCAGGAAATAGCAAATTTGAAGGTGCTAAGTAGATCATGATCTATCTGAGAAAATCTGAAGGCTTTCTTGACACGAGCTGTGTGTTTGGAAGGAAGAAAGTGGAGAAGGCAACCTGAATGACTGACATTAATTCCTCTCTTCGATAAGGCTTTTGTAAGACCCTAATTCCACCCAATCCAAAGACTATCCTAATGATTTTTTGTGTGAAACAATAGCCTGCATGGGCTCTTCTAAGGCAACTCCAGGAGTTGTAAGAGTTGATCTTAAACACTTTCCTCCAGACTCCCTCCTACCCTTTCCTCCATGTCTCCCCACCTCACCTCCAGAACATACACTAAGTCTGGATAGCCATCAGCCTTTTTATTTTAACCTGTATAGTTTCTCAAACCTAAGCTTCTCTTTTCCTTCTTTTTTTTTTTTTTTTTTGCGGTTCATAGGCCTCTCACTGTTGTGGTCTCTCTCGTTGTGGAGCACAGGCTCTGGACGCGCAGGCTCAGCGGCCATGGCTCACGGGCCCAGCTGCTCCGCGGCATGTGGGATCCTCCCAGACCAGGGCACGAACCCATGTCCCCTGCATCGGCAGGCAGACTCCCAACCACTGCACCACCAGGGAAGCCCCTCTTTTCCTTCTTTAGTTTCATTGGAGTTGACTGTGGGAGGAGGAGCCAGCAACCTGTATCATTTTTTCATCCTGACAAGAAATTACAGCTTGCTCTCCTACTTCTATGCACCTGTTGCCCTTCCTATCTTATCTGACTCCTTCTCTTTTGCTTGGGAAATTGCTGCTCATCTACAATTCTCAGGTCATCTGTGTCCTAGTCTTTAAGGGTTTTTCTCTCTGCAGACAGAATAAGTCTGTTCCTTTTGTGTGTAAATGTAGGACTTAGTACTTGACTCCATCATTGTTCTTTTGCATTGTGCTGCCATGCTTTTTCACTTGTTTGTCATTCGTTCAGGGAACAGTTATTTATCTTTGTATCCTGAGCTCTAAGCATAGGACCTGGCTCATTATATGTATTCAGTTAAGTATTGTTGAAGTTAATTTGAAGGAAAAAAAAAAAAAAAAGAAAACTGTGATGGAAAAACTTGGAATATAACCCAGGTCTCCTGATTCTCCTGTCCATCACTCTTCTTAGAATAATTTGTAAAGTCTCCTAAATACAATCTTGAAACAATACCAGTTCCCTAGTAGAGGATAAAGTGGTAAGTACCATAAGAGCACTTGAGTCTAAATGGACAAGCTGTGTCACACAGCATAATTAGATAAAACATCTTTAATATAAGCAAGTGTCCTGAAGAACTTTAAAAACTCATAATGAAATTACAAGTGTAAATAAATTGCAACAGAATGAATGAAAAAAATTAAAGAATAGTTACCAAGATGAAGAAGGTAGAAGTCAGTGGCTTGAGATTACAAATTCAAATATAGTGGAGAGGTAGATGGAACACAGAGTTTTAGAAAGATCGTTATAGAGCACAGTGATTTAGAAGAAAAGGCAGGGCTTCCGTGGTGGCTCAGTGGTTGAGAGTCCGCCTGCCGATGCAGGGGACACAGGTTCGTGTCCAGGTCCGGGAGGATCTCACATGCCATGGAGCAGCTGGGCCCGTGAGCCATGGTGGCTGAGCCTGTCCATCGGGAGCCTGTGCTCCACAACCGGAGAGGCTGCAACAGTGAGAGGCCCGCGTACTGAAAAAAAAAAAAAAAAAAAAAGTCTAGAAGAAAATGCAGCCATTTTAGGTGTAAATGAAAACTGGGGCAGAAGGAGAAGAGCTGAGTGCAAAGAAAAGAGACAGGATGAGAAATATCCTTGGGAAGCAAAACAGTAAGGTAAATTCATTCTGATTTTAATCTCTCCTATTTTAAGGTCAAGTATAATATCAAGTTTTGGGAAGCTAGTTTAAGCAGGAAAAATCTTGTGTGTATTTTTTCAAGTTTCTTTGACTATACTGCAATGTTAACAAAGCCCTGTAAACTCAACAAAATAGGAAACAGGCAATACTTTCCCCTGACTCTTATTTAGAGTAATCAGTGGTTTGGTCCCTCTGGGCGTGGGTTATTTTCAATTTACTGTTAATCATTCAGAATTTGTACTCTATTCAGAATCAATTTTATTAGTTCCTTGTAAATCCAGGTATCAGGCTGGTCAGAGAAGATCAACACTTACTTTGCAACTGAAGATGCTGAGATGTAGAGAATGTAGGTTTTGCATAATCTTGGACTAAGAAATAATTTATATATGACTTAGTCTGTTGACATTTTGTAATGTGTTAATCCATATAATATAAATCTATCTTTTGGCATATTTTGACACTTATGAAATTTAAATTCAGTGGCCAAAAACCATACCCATTGACTGAGACTTAGGTCTAAAATTTATCCCAAGTGGTAGCTATACTAAAGTCCTTAGTTATAGCTGAGGATGCTGATAGACAAAAAGTTAAATAAGTTTATAAACAAACAAAGAAATAAATACATAAATAAAACTTTATCCCTAGTATCAGCATCGGTTTCCAGTACTTTTAAGAGTAGAACCCAACTATGCTGATTTCCAGTTCTGTTTTCTCTCTTAGAAACAATACTACCTCTTACTGTCCTGATTAAATAAGTTATAATTTATGTTCTAATGAACCCTCATGACCCTCTAACGTGACAAAGCCAATATTAATCTAGGCAAACTAGTGTGAAATGAGGGGTACAAAAGGAACCTTCCACTACTGAAATAGAATAAATTATAAACAAAAAAATTAAAATACAATAAAGTCACTTGACCTATCATCTGTATGAGTTTTGGTTTAAGATTTTAAAGAACTCTTCAAAAATAGCCCCTTCAAATAAAAATAATTGTTTTCCTAGGAAAGGAACACATTAAGAACTTAGGACAATTTAATGTATTATATCTCAGTCACTGACCCCAAAGAAGACTAAAGAGACAACATTTAGCATTTCTTGCAGGAGTGGAATCAATAAATGGGAGACATTATTGAAGAATAAGTATTTCACTGGTAAAAAGGACTGTGATGGTTCCCGTATCTATGTGGTAAATTGATCCAATATTCTGGTTCCATCTCCATTTAAAAAATTATCTGAATGTCAATTTTCTGACTTTCTAGTAATTTTAATATAACTTGAGTATCTTATATTCACTATTTCATGAATCTCTTATTCTAGACTTCCCAGAGAAAGACCATAGCATTGAGAATTGTAGTAGCCAGCCACTCAGATGACCCCCAATAATGCCACATTCTACTTTTCTCAATCTTGTCTAGTCTTAGGTCACCTCGTATCCAACCACAGAGTATTTGTCTGCCTGTGGCAGAAGTGAAGACATGTCTCTTCTGAAATTAGGTGGTAAAATTCTATAGCTTTCATCTTGGAGTTTCTCTTTTCTTCCTCCCCTCCATCCCCTCCTTCTTCTTCTCATACTAATATTCTTCCTCCTTCTCCTCCTCTTCTTCTTTTTCCTCCTTTCTCCCTCCTTTCCTCCCCCTCCCTATTCCTCCTGTCTCTCTTTCTCTTACTGTGAGGAAGGAGTGGCCATATTCTGAGGACACTCAGGCAGTTCTGTGAGCTCTGTGAAGAGGCCTGTGTGGAGAGCCTCTGAGACTTCTAGCTAACAGCCAGTGAGGATCTGAGGACTCCATCCAACTGTCATATGAGTATGCATCTTAAAAGCATATGCCAGGCTTCCCTGGTGGCGCAGTTGTTGAGAGTTTGCCTGCCGAATCAGGAGACACGGGTTCGTGCCCCGGTCCGGGAAGATCCCACATGCCACGGAGTGGCTGGGCCCGTGAGCCATGGCTGCTGATCCTGCGTGTCCGGAGCCTGTGCTCCACAACAGGAGAGGCCACAACAGTGAGAGGCCCTCGTACCTCAAAAAAAAAAAATGCATATGCCGCCTAAGTAAATGCTTTAGAGACGTTCCAGGTCAAGGCAGCAGCCTGACTGTAACCTCATGAAAAGCCTGAACCAGAACCACCCAGGTCCTGGATTCCTGATGCTCAGAATATATTAATGTTTTGCTGTGTTAAGCCGTTTTGTTTTGGGTTAATTTTTAAATGCAGCAATAAATACCTACTATATGTGCATAGTGAGTTTTAGGAAATCATTAATATAAACAAGATCCTTTACATAAATAAACATGTGGTAAAGACTGCTGTTTGACCAAGAACATCTGTTCTATACTTACTCTACAGCAATAGAATTGTAATACGAAACCTGACTTCTCAGGAAAATATACTATTTCCTTTACCTCCCTTATATTTAGATTGGGATATTGGACTAAATGCTGGTCAATGGGATGAAAGCAGACTTAATATTTGTGACTTCTGATTCATCATCAGCTTAAAAGTTATGAATGTGGCCTCGCCCATCTTCTATTTCTTGCTTTCTTTTCTTGAGACATAACACTTCTGAGGATAGCAGAATTTATAAATGAATGAAAACTCATCTCTGGATGATGATTAGGATCAGGACTGGCCTTGGGATTGTTTGTAAGAAAGAAATAAACTGTTTTGTAACTCACTTGTATTGTTGAGTTTACTTACAGCAGTTTAGTCTTTACTCTTATTAATAGTAGGTATTGAAAGATAATCAGGGATTCCCTAGTGGCACAGTGATTAAGAATCCACCTGCTAATGCAGGGATATGGGTTTGAGCCCTGGTCCAGGAAGATCTCACATGTGGGGAGCAACTAAGCCCGTGTGCCACAACTACTGAGTCTGTGCTCTAGAGCCTGCCTGTGAGCCACAGTTACTCAGCCTGTGTGCCACAACTACTGAATCCCGCACACCTAGAGCCCATGCTCTGTAACAAGAGAAGCCACCATAATAAGAAAACCGTGCTGCAGTGAAGACTAGACCACGCTCACCGCAAACAGAGAAAAGCCTGTGTGCAGCAACAAAGACCCAACGCAACCAAAAAAAATAAAAGAAGACTATCATACGGAAGGTCAGTTTTTTTTATATGCATGTGGAAATGCCAAGGAGAGCAGATAGAAAAGAGACATGAGAAAACTGGTTACGATGAACAGTTGAGAAAGGGAAACTGAAAATAGAGTGAAATTAAAAAAAAAAAAAAACTGGGCACCATGGGAACCCTATTGAAATGCAGGACAAAGATAATTCAAGCACATACTTTAAGATAGTTATTTATCACTTCCAGACAAGGACACACCTTCTATTAGGTGTTTATTCCTAGAGTAAGCATTAACTGTTTCTTGTCACCAAGTGCAATGTAAGACTAAGAAAATATTTCTAGATTCACCTCATTTAATTTGAGAAAAAAAAATTTCTCTTAAAGCTTTTATCCTTTTCCCTCCTTTGCCAACTTATTGTCACCTTACCTTATACATCCAAAATGATATTTCTTGTCTTTGTTCATCGCTCAGTTTAATCTATTGAGGCTGGCTAGTCTGGTGGCTGGATTGTATAGGTAAGTTTAGAATAAAATTGCAAAGTAGGTTTCTGTTCTCATAAACCAGTAGTTCTATTTCTCAGTTTTGTTTGTGGCCAAAGTAGGGATATGGGGGTGGGTAAGGATATTTTGGTTATCTTTAATGAAAAACAGAAAATAACCAATAAAGAAGAAAGGGTAAAAGATGCAGGAGAAGAAAGCAATAAAATCAACTTGAGGTTGACTACAAGTCACAGACCTTATATAAAAATATTGACAGTTTTTCCTCAAGTAATGTCTTGATTCCTAAAATCTGTTTATAAAGAAATAACCCCAGGATTCATTTAATCATCATGTGTTCAGGTACTACTGTCCTCACTGAAGCAATGAGAATCAAATCTACAGCTGTAACTGACTAGTAAAATGTACTGAGTTAATGATTTAAAAATTTGTTCTTCACCCAATGGCCCACTATTTCTTTAGCTAATTTGGAATTCAGAAGAAACCTCTGTCTCCAGTTCAGTGATTCTTAATATTTTCTCATTTTCTTACCTTAACATCAGGATAGGACACAACTGCCTGATAAAGAGTGGCTCACTTTCACTGTGATCTTGAGTAAATATGGAGGTCATGATTATGCCTGCCTCAACTGAGCATCACTGTTTTAGGACCACCACTTAAATCAATTATGAGCAGGTTAGGTAATTATGAGCATCTTAGATGATTAACAGAATCCCTTCATTCTTTCCTGTATTAAGTTGCAGATCTCTTAATTTCAAATGCATTTTAAATACCCTGTGTTTGTATTCTCGTCCCCTCATGATTACTCTTTTTATTTATTTAATTATTTATTTTTATTTATTTACTTTTTATTCAAACAATATTTTGAAATATAGTTGTTTTACAATGTTGTGCTAGTTTCAGGTGTACAGTGACTCAGTTATACATATATATGTATATATATATACATTCTCTTCCCTTATAGGATATTACAAGTTATTGAGTATAGTTCCCTGTGTTATATAGTAGGTTCTTGTCGGTTATCAATTTTATATACAGTAGAATATATATTTTAATCCCAAACTCCTAATTTATCCCTCTCTCCCTTCCCCTTTGGGAACCATAAGTTTGTTTCCTATATCTGTGAGTCTATTTCTGTTTTGTAAATAAGTTCATTTGTATCCTTTTTTTTTTATATTCCACATATAAGCAATATCATATATTTGCCTTTTTCTGGCTTACTTCACTTAGTATGCTAATCTCTATTTTTTTTTTTATTATGGAACGATAGTTGATTTACAACGATTAAGGTAAATTTTCCCCAGCTATTCGGTGTTTGTCCATTTTTTTCATAGTTAGGTGAAAGATAAATTTGTGAAGTTTGTCCCAACTTCTTTTATTTCTCACTTGCGATTTTGTTGGGCCAGTAAATTTTTTTTTTAATATTTGGATGGCGTAATTAATTAGCTGAATGCTGTCTCTTATTTTCCTCTCACCCATTCTATGACTGAAATTGACAATGCCTTCTCCTCACACTTAATCTTTTTTCATGAAGGCTTTGAAGACAGTTGAGTATAATGAGGAATACAAATAAGACTTTAGGATAGGGGAAGCCTTCACATTCAGGTGGGAGAGAAGTGTTCATTAAAATCATATGATTCAGGTATTGGTCTCATTGGCTCTGATTTCTAAGTTATAGCTCAACTGGTCAAGTCAAGGGTTCTTATTAGGTGAGTACATAAGAAGAGGTTCTTAGAAGCTCAAGAGGACAGTTGACATTTTTTTTTTTTCCTGAGGACTGGGTAATTCTCAGGTGAAAGGAGAGAGTATCAATCTTCTGAGGACTTATATGCTCTGGACAATTGGAGTGCTCACTGTTTACTCTTTGACACACTTATTTAGAACCATGAACGTTTAATGAAGAGAACCTATGATATTCTACAGTCTCTTAGCTCTTCTTACATCCACTGGCAACTGCTTTAAAGTCCTCCAATATCCACAAGCCCATTCACACACTCTCATCTTATTTCTGTTACAACCAACATATTCAGTCTATTTGAGTAAGGCAAGAGAGACAGCCTATGACTGTGCCAGGTCAATGAGCTCTTGTAGTCACTGAATAACGTTACCTTCCCTAGGTCAATGACTGGGTTACCCAGCCATAAAGAAATCAGACACTCCAACTTTGAGGTTACATTAATATTTTCCGTATTTTGGGCGAATGACATGCTATCCAAACAGGCAATCACAAGATGAGGAAATGTTTTTAATTAAGAGCACATTAAAAATAAAAAATACAAATTCATGACAGAATAACATCTCAAACACCAGCAAGCTCCATGAGTAGTGGCAATTGTGCTTAGCCACCATTCATTCTTGTCTTTAGCTGCATCTTATTTTATTTTTCAGAACCATCTCTAATTAGACTCCTGAAAGGAGACCCCACAAACAAACTCTAAATTACATTTGACAAACTAGAGATTCAATTCCAAATATTCTGCATGTTCTAATACACAGCTGAGAGTCTAGGAAAACATGTACAGCATAGCAAGTGATGGCAGGGAACATGAATAGAATGCATAATGCAAAATCCATACTCAGTGGTTAGGTTTTTTGTTTTTCTTTTATAATTAATGAATACTGAAAAATTCTGTTTGTGAAGAAGTTGGATTAAAACAATAAATTATTATCGAAGCAGTCAGGTACAGGTTTGACATTATTATTCACAGGGAGAGGTGTTTAAGCATTCAACTGTTTGAAGTACCATCACCAATCAACTTTAGTTTGAATTTTGTTTTTTATTTTTTGGATTTTTTTGTATTTGAAAGGTCTGGATGAATCCATGTTTTTCTTTGGAATCTACACTTGTATAATTTTTTTATGTTCCTTACTCATTTCAAATATTATGCTTATAGTGCTTGGAGTCCCAGCTCCAAAGATTCTGCTTCCTAAGCATGCTTTGTCTCTGCCCACAAGCAATACCTTCCTTAAGACATTGGTATCATAGAGATTTTAGGAGACGGTGTCTCAAGCAAAGTCTCAAGCCTGGAGGTAACATGGTTAAGGTGGAACTTTTAGGATGTTTCATATCACACCATGTAAACAAGGATTCTTCACTGGCTCACCTGCTCTTCAGGAGAGATGAGATTTGATCGGATCAGGGAAAATATTACCTAGATTATAGGATTTTGTGATTCTTTGTGCACCTCAGAAAGTCAGTGCTTGGTGGCATATTGGCTAGGAAACTAAAAGCAACAATTTTTGTTTGTTTGTTTGTTTTTTTCATTACAAAGAGCTTTAATCAACAAAAATGCAAGGGCTGTCTTTTTTAAGAATCTGAATAAGATAAAATTATATTCCAGTGTTCTATCTCTTTCTTTTTTATTTTAACATATTTATTGGAGTATAATTGCTTTACAGTCATGTGTTATTTTCTACTTTATAACAAAGTGAATAAGCTCTACATATACAAATATCCCCATATCTCCTCCCTCTTGTGACTCCACAGCTCTATTTACAATAGCCAGGACATGGAAGCAACCTAAGTGTCCATCAACAGATTAATGGATAAAGAAGATGTAATACATATACACAATGGAATATTACTCATCCATAAAAAGAAATGAAATTGAGTTATTTGTAGTGAGGTAGATGTCTGCCATATAGAGTGAAGTAAGTCAGAAAGAGGAAAACGAATACTGTATGCTAACACATATATACGGAATCTTAAAAAAAAAAAAAAGGTTCTGAAAAACCTAGGGGTAGGACAGGAATAAAGACACAGACATAGAGAATGGACTTGAGGACACAGGGAGGGGAAAGTGTAAGCTGGGATGAAGTGCAAGAGTGGCAAGGACATATATACACTACCAAATGTAAAATAAATGGCTATTGGGAATCATCAAATTTTTAAAGCTGTATTTTAGAACTTCCAACTTCTCCCTTTCTTTTCGCAAATGTTTAGTATGTACTTCTGTGTGCCAGTGTTCCCTTAACCAAGGATGAAGTCGTGAGCAAGAATGGCAAAGTCTTTGTGCTCATGCAACTTACACTTTGAAGGGTAAGACAGATAATAAATAAGGAAACAAGAAATAAAATACTATAATTTTTGGTACTTGTAATGCTATGAGAAAAAAACAAAACAAGATAAAGAAATGCAAGAAGTGGAGGTCTCTATTCTATAAAATATATACAGAGAATAACTTATAGAGGTGATATCTAAGAAGAGGTCTGGCAATTAACAAGATGACAATGACTTATTCTATATAGTTACTTTTTCTACTTTCAAAGCGCCTTACACAAGTAAATCTTTTAATCCTCGTCATAACTCTCAGGAATAGGTGCAAACATTATCCTCCGTTTTCAGATAGACTGAGAGTGTCAGGGATGAGGTGACTACTTCTCCATTGTCATGCACCTAGCAGGTGTCAAAGCTGGGCCTTTAGCCAGGATGTCAGACTTCACCATCCATATTCTTAACCATTGAACTTCCTTGGTGACAGATGTCTCTAGACAGAAATAACAGCAGTTGTGAGATTTTAAAGATGTCAGGGCCATAAGAGGTCAGGATACTCAAGGAAAAATATGCACCTCAATGTGGCTGTGGAATAAAAAGTGAGGAGGAGAAGAGAGGCATCAGATGAAATCAGAGAAGGAGACATTTTACACTGTTTATAAAATTAATATGACTATCAGTATTGATACTATATATTGTACTTCTCCTGTAGAATGGATTGAGGTAGACAGTTTAGGGTTTATTATGAACAACGAGAAAGCTGCAGGTTTTCATGTAGGGAAGCAACATGACTTTAGGTTTTGAGAAGGTCACTTTGGTTATTTCCTGGTAGATAGGTTTTAGGTTAGCATTTCTGAAATCAGAACAATTAGAGTGCCATTGCTGCATCCCAGAGAAGATGGGGAGAGTTTGGTTTAGTGTGTCAGTGTTAGAAGCTGGGAAATATAGTAACATTGGATGTACTTGAAGGCTGAGCAATTGTGATTGCATAGATCATATATGGGAATGAGGCAGGTAAAAAGACATCAAAGTGGAGTGTTTTAGAGCTGTTAATATGTCACTTGAACTGTAAGACCATGGGCTAAATTGATTCATTAATATACCAAAAAGGACATGTTGACAAATGTTACAACACAAATATTAACACATCATATTTCATTAATTCTTATAGGTAAACTTTTCACACTATAATACATCTAAAATTACTGTGCCTCTTATTTGTAATCATAATTTAAGTTTAGTAAAATATTATTCATTGAACTTGATTTTCTCATGGGAGAAAATATTAGCATTTGGTGATTTGTTAAGTTTTACCTTTTCCAGACATTTCCACGTTGATGGTTCTCATTCACAGGTATCTCTACAAGAATATTGGCAATTTATTAAACATTTTAACATTGTTCTTTAAACATGCACTGTACATAGGTCATAATTTCATAACAAGAACATAAACTATTCTGGAGCAGTTTTTTTGTTTGTTTGTTTTTGTGTGTGTGTGTGTGTGTGTGTGTGTATTTTTGGTATTCCATAGACTACTCAGCCCAGAGTTAGAAATGGAGTAACAATCTAAGAAATTACTCTTAAGTTGATTTAACAGGTGTCAGTGGGGTCCTTTACCATTATAAAAAGAATTTTTTTATAATTTAAAATCCAGCTAAATGTTTATTTCTTCCACCTCACTTTTTTGTTGGCTAATTGGCTATGAGATTAAAGAGAAATAGCATTGTAAAATCAAAATTCCAACAGGAAAGCAAGGACAAAGAGAAATGCACTCTAAGAAAATGATAAATGAAGACCTAGAAAAGGGAACGAAGTGGAAACCCTTTCAGTAGAAGCACAGAGCTTTAATATACACTGGCAGGGGAGGTGTTGCCTTATTATTTGTCCTCTTCCAGATGAACTCTTTCCTTTTTCTTCTGACTTTTAACGTTAATTTATTGTATAGCTAGACTAAACAGATAGAAAAAATACCAAAACATGTGAGGAAATTCAAAAACACTCACATTTGATAAATGAGTTAAAAAATACATTTTGAAATCTGCACAGGTAAAACAAACTTAGCAATATGTTATAATGATAGTGTTCCTCTGAGTAAATAAAATAGGCATGCTCATTTAAATATATACACAAATTAAACATATATTTTCCTAACCATAATATCAACATAAAATCAACACTAGGAAGGAGAACTTTTGGAAAGGTAAGTACATATTTTTCCCATAGTGGCATGGTAGTCAATTAAGCTGATTTGGTGAAAGAAATTAGGATAGATAGAAATTAATAAATCAAGAAAGAGCAGAATGTGGTCACAGTGAAGGAGCAGTAAAAAATTCATAGACATGAAACAACAACAGAGTTCATTAGGCTGCATACTTAGCAAGTTGATTTAAAAATTTAGACCCTCTGACTTTGATCTGCAGTGGAGTGTCCTAGTGCTAGGCATTCAAAGGTAGCCAGACTGTGATGCATTCTGGGCCTGGGTAATCACAGACAGCTGAAAGCAGAGTCTCTCTTTAAAACAACCATGTCCACAGTTACCTTTACTCTTTTAATTAACATGAAAATCACATGAATTATCTTAAAATAATGGGTACCTCTTCTATACACAAAATTCAAGAAATCAAAATATAATGGGACTTTTTTCCACATTCAGTCCTTCACTGTTAAATCGATACATCTTTGGTTCAAAGTCCACTGTGAGATTTCAAGAATACTGAACATAAACATATTTGATACAATTTAGTGTAAGATATAAAACACAGTGTATTAAATGTATAAGCATAAAATGTGGGTATTATAATATGGAATAATCACAATGCTTAACATAATTCAGAGCAAAAAGAATACATGGAATAAATGGTGAGTCACACATTTTTCTTGTTCTGAATTTGTCTTTCAAAAGCCTCAACAAAGACACAAACTCTCTAAGTCATACAGTGTCTGGAATTTTTATTGAGTAATTATACATGTCATAGTTTATTCCAGCGATTAGTGCATGGAGCAAAATACAAAGTAAAAGTGGAGGCTTCTGTGCCCAGAGCTCTGTAAGCCTGGGAATCTTGCATTAAATGAATTTCATGACAGTTGTCTGATCTTCTGCCCCCAAAACACCCAAATTTTTCAGTAATATACAAACCTCATGCATGAAGACTACCTGAGGAATCTGGACAAGAAGAACAAAACTGGGTCAAATGGAAACCAAAAGACTCAGAGAAACAATGAACGAAGATCCAGAAGAACTTACAAATCAGTTAGGAGGGAGGAGTGGCCACATAACCTGTTAGGTATAAAAGGCATACTCCATGGAGATCAGTGCAAGATAAGGTTCAGAAATAAGGTGAATAGAGACTTCAGGAAGGAGGTCCTTTGAATTAACCCTTCTTTGAAGCCCATGGAAATGGGTAAAAAATAAATAAAATCAAATAAATAAATTACCTGTAGTACATTAAAAATGATCACAGTTGCATATCATCCACTCTGAAAAATACTACCTAGCACATACAATAAAACATAATACAAGAGTCAAAGGCATCTTTAAATTCCAGGTAGGCAGGGCCAGCTTGTCGAGTTCAGCTCACTGACTGCTTGGCACACAGTGGAACCTGAATCCCTATTTGCTGAGTGAAGAACGTCATAATTAGACTTGGATCGTACTTAATTCCAGAACAATACATCATTCTAGAGGTGAATGGGATAATTTTGAAGGGTCCTCATCCATACCTTAATCTGGGGTATCAGAAGCAGTTGTGGGGCCAGGCCAGAACAAAAATATGTTATTTAGAGTGGGGTCTGTTTCCACTAAGTCTAAGTGCAGAGAAAAAAGGGAGTGACAATGAGACCAGGCTATTTTTCTCCATCTACCGTCCAAGTCAGTTAGGGAAGCATGCACAGAAGGAAGGTATAGAGGAGATGAAAGAATAAGTTGCACTTAGTCTTAAGGTTGCTGCTCAAATTTGACCAGTTGGAGATAAATACCTCCTGACACTCCAAAAAAAGGTTTGTGAGGAAACTTTCAGAGAAACACCTTCCACGAAAGAAAACTTTAGCCAGGAAAAGAACTGGGCTAAATTTCATTTCAAAATTTCAAGGAACAGAACTTTCACGCTATTTTAATTACTAAAAAATAAATGGAAAAAATTATTCCTACGTTTTTTTTAAACAAAAATACACCACTCAATAGCTGACAAATGCTATCTAAAGTTTTCATGTTCATTTCTAATAAAAAATAATGTAGGAACTCTATAGTGATGGCTTTGGAGATGGTTAAGGTGTTGGTATGGGGTGGATGTGGATCTTTCTATAAAAAAAAAAAATACTTATTTTGGGTAAAAAAAAAAAAGTTATTTTCATTGGAGTAGGATAAGAAGCATTACCAAAAAAGTCAAGGGTAAGTATACACTGTCATTAATATTATTTAGCTTTATTTTGGAAGTACTGCTAATGGTAATTAAGATTTTTTTAGAAGGTGTGAATTACTTGTTGATGATTGCATATTCATCCTTAGAAAATCCAAGAGAATCAACTAAGATGTTGTTTATAAAATTAATATGACTATCGGTATTGTTACTGTATTTATCACTGCCCCTAAATGATGTGATAACAGGTTATTTTTGTAATATCAACAATGATATAAAATGCCTAGAATCAAATTTAAATTTGATTCTAGGTATCTTCTCTGGCCATAAAAAAGAAATTTAATAAATTAAAAGTCACAATTTGTTCTTTAATAATGATTTATATTTTAAAAGCTTTGAGAGTTTTCAATTTTCCCTAAGCTCATTTATGATATCAGTGATATTTACCATAAAATCCTACTTTGTGTAAGGAGGGGTAGTTTAGAGGTACGAAGGGATAATCAGTAAAATGATTCTCTTATAAGTAAATTATGTTATAAGTAAAATATGTCAATATTTTAAAAGTTAAATAATACAATGAACCTGTAACGAAAAGCGACAAGTTTTGTCCCTGCATCTATCTCCAAGGCTGTGCCCCATGACCATCATTTCTTAAATGTTTACATTTTTAATCCCTGTAGTAAAATAAACCATCATCCTTAAACAATGGACTTGTATTAATATAAAGTGACCCATCTGCTTACAAATACTGACTTCCTACAAGGATGACTGAGATTTTAGTCCCCTTGCCCAATAGTACTAAAATCCTATTTTTACTTATTATATTGGCTATCATTGTGTTGCCGATATGACCAGTTTCATACCCAACATCCATTTTACCTCTTCCCTAAAAATTAAAATATATATATATATAGAAAAATAATATATATGAAAAATAATATTTTGTTGCTGTTTTTTATCTCATAGATTAAACAAATATTTATTTAGTATTTTTTTAATGTGCTAGGCTCTATCATAGGCATTGGTGATACAGCTGTGAACAAAAACACATAAAATCTTGTGATCCTGTAAATAATAAAGAACATAAATAAGAAGGAAGAATAAGAAATGAGTATGGACATTGGAAAGTCAGGCAAATGCTTTGTTTTATTTTGGTTTACTTTGTCTTCTCACTATTTATTTGACATATATATTTTTTCTTAGGGAGTAAAGGCTTGGCTATAAGAATTAATAACTGAAGTGGAGGTGGACTGTTTTCTATTAAAATAGGCCTTTAATTTAAAAAATATGGCATAGCTAAAAGTAACTAGCACATAGAGAACTATAGGTCAGACACTATTTTCATAATTTTACATATACCTAAAATTTACATTATATTATTCATTTACTCTTCACATTAACCCTATGAAGTAGGTTCTAACATTACTACTTTTGAAATAAGATACACCTTAGTTAAAAAATAGTGATAAGGATAAGTCTTGAGTCTTATACATTAATCTTTAAAAAAAATATTCACAAATGAGTATGTTTATAAATTGCATACTTATGCCACTGTAATTAATGCACACATTAGATATTTCTGGTTTTGTTGGATTCTAACTATAATAGAAGGTTTTTTCCCCATTTCACGAAGTCCACTTGATTACCTCATATGCATGCCTTGCCACTATCTAGTAGTTTAGAAAAGGGAGAAATACATTCCAGAAAAGTTCCAGTGAGAGGATCCCTGCAATCCAAACAGTGATTTCAGTTGGATCCTGAGGAATTTGTGGTATTTCAATGCATGGAGATGAGCAAAATGCCTCTGTGTTCCAAATGTATCAGCAAAATACTAGGAGGCAGGAAAATAAAATAATCATTAGAGAAACACTAAGTCAATCTGAAAGGAGCAGGATTCATAGAGGAGATTAAAGGGAGAGACCTGAAAAATGGATTAGAACAACATTATCAAGCCTTCATTCAATTCAGGAGTGTGAGGACCTTATCCTTTAACAATGGGAGTTAAGGAAATATTTTGAAACTGGCTAGTGAAAGATGAAATGACATTTTTACAACGTCACCTCACTGCCCATAGTAAAAACAGCAGTTATAAAGGAACAATGCAGAAAAAGATCTTAAATTTTTCTTTTCACAAAAGCAGCAAAAATATTTTAGGTACCCTGAAATGGATTCCTCTTTCTCTCTTGATACCTCTCCACCCAATATCATAATTTCCTTTGGTAACTCCAAAATAAAATATGTTTCCATCCTAGAAAAACTTGCTGAATGATTGAAGTACATTCTCATAGCTATTAAGGTCACAGTCTGTAAATCTGGTTTCCTGACTCTCAGTCCATGACTCTTCCAACGTTGTTCCCAATTAGCTTTACACAATTGAGTAGTAAATGCCTATGACTAGATTGATATATAACAATGAAAAAAACATTAATGTACTCCTCACCTATCATAAGAAATAGGAAATTTATTGCAATAGGATCTCCCTGCATGCCTCATCTAGAGCAGTTCATTTTATTCATGCCTCCAGAGGAATTAAACCCGAGGAATTAACATTGGTATTAGAAATATTTTAATAAATAATTTAAAGCAATTATTTTTATTTTATTTTTATCACATATGCCTTACAGAAATAAAAAAATGATGCATTATCTCTTTTATATATTGCTACATACAACTTGATAAATTTTACTTCCATACACATAAATTTATTTTTCCTTGTACATGCTTGATTTTGGTGTCATTTTTATGAGCATCATAATATGTATTTAACTATCAATCAACCAGTTTTGATAGTTGCTCTATAGAAATCTTTTCTTTTTCTGAGTGCATTTTTTTCTTATGTCAGTAGTAGTAACTTTTATTCTTCTCAGAATGTATTCATTTTATCTAAGTTTTCAAATGAATTAGGATAAAGTTTTGATAGTTTGCTTGGTTCTTCTTTTTAATTGCTAATATTATTTGTCTAAATTAATCTAGCCAACTGTGATCAATGTTATTATTTTTAAAAAAAAGGAGATTCTTGACTGTGCTCATTCCCTGTTTGATTTCTATTTTAATTGCTTCTATAAACATTATCCTTCTTTTGCTTTTTGAAATAATTCTAAACTACCTCCTTTTTTAACATTTAAAATTTGTTGCTTCATTCAATCATTTTAGATCTCATTATTTTGAATATAAATACTTAAGGCTGTATGTTTTATTTTATTGCTACCTCAGTATTATTTCTAAGTTTTATATATAGCATTTTTCTTATCCTTTAAATATTAAATATTTTAAAATATTTTTCATATGCATTATGATTTTTTAATTTATAAGTTGTTTATTATTTTTTTTAAAAAAATTAACCATGTCTTCTATAATTACTAATTTCATTGTGATTGAAGTCCTGATTTGTAGAGTTCCAAACTTTTGAAATTTGTGAGACTTGGTAACAGTCCAGCACATTGTAGATTTAAGAAGTTTCATGTATTCTTCAGTTGGTGTAATTTTCACATCCATCCACTAGATCAAGTTAGTGGACTGAATATTTTTATTCTTCTAAATCTCTCTTTGTATTTTTACTTGGAGAATTTACTAAATACAAAATGAAGTAAAATATTTGTTACTTTCTCCTTTATGTTCTGTCAGTTTGTGTTCAAGATATTTCAAGATTATATTTTCAGGTGTATAAGAGTTAAGATTTGTTTACTGTTTTTTAATCAACCTGGCAAATTGAAGTTTTTAACATATTGATGTAATTATCTTCATCTTTATTGTTTAGTTAGTTTAAAGTCTATGTTATTTGCCACTAAGAACTATTAGTACAACCACACCAACTTCATTTATGTTAGTACTTGCCTGATATATTTTTTCTGTTTCCTTTCTTATATGTTATCCTTTCTATCTCTGTCCTTCTATCTTAGGTGAATTCCAGTTGACAGCATAAAATTCAATTTAAATTTTAGAATATAGTCTGCTCTTCTTGTCTTTTAAATTAAGATTTTATTTTATTTTATTTACATGTATATATTCATTTTCAAATTCTTTTCCCATTTAGGTTATTATATAATATTGAGCAGAATTCCCTGTGCTATACAATAGGTCCTTGTTGGTTATCCATTTTAGATATAGTAGTGTGTATATGTCAATCCCAAACTCCCTAACTGTCCCTTCCCCCCAACCTTCCCTCTGGTAACCATAAATTCGTTCTCTAAGTCTGTGATTCTGTTTCTGTTTTGTAAATAACTTCATGTATCTTTCTTTTTTTTTTTTTAGTTTCTGCCTATAAACGATATCAAACGATATTGCACTTTCTCTGTCTGACTTCACTCAGTCTGTCAATCACTAGGTCCATCCATGTTGCTGCAGATGGCATTATTTCATTCTTTTTAATGACTAATGCTTCATTGTATATATGTACCACATTTTCTTTATCCGTGCCTCTGATGATGGACGTTTAAGTCGTTTCTATGTCTTGGCTATTGTCAACAGTGCTGCAATTTTAGTCCATTTATATTACTACTTAATAAATGCAGTCACAATATAGTGGTTATAAAAATGAACACTGGAGGCAGACTGCTCTGTTTGAATTCTGAATCTGTCATTAGGTATGCACAACCCCGGGCAAGTCATTAAAATGTTCTGTACCTCCTAATTATTTGTTAATTTAGATTTATACCAGCAATTCTCTCATGGGGCTTTTGTAAAAATTAAATGAGTTAGTATTTGTAAATACTTTCCAGTACTGTCTGGAATATAATTGGCACTATATAATTGTTTGTTATTATTATATTTTAATTAAATTCCCCAACTATTTTCTTTTGCTCATTTTTGCATTATATTTTTATTGTTTATTTGTTCTGTTTTTTCTCCTTACCTTTTATTGATTCATTAAAAAATGTTTAATCACATTCTATTTGCTTTATTATCTTTTTAAAAATCCATCATGATTTACCCAGCAAACCGTAAAAGAGCTATTCAAAAATTAAATATTTCCACAGATGAAATAACAAATCAAATAATTCACTCATTAAACTCTAACAGAACCCACGGCTAACAAATATCTTTTCTGGCAATTTCCAAAAACTAAGAATCTGTGTATAATCTTTTCTGTTTTGCTAAAATTCAATATAAATATTCCTTCAACTGAATATTAGGGTATTTAAAATATGAGTTAGAGAATTGGGAACAAAGTAACATATTTAGTATGGGAAGATAGGATGATTCAGGCAAAAATTGTTAATGAATTTTAAAAAGAACTTCAGACCATCTATTAGAGGTGGTCTTTTTTGGTTGAAATATTTTAATCATAAATCATTAAAACAGGATGAAAAAGGCTAATTCTCAGGAGCAGTCCAGAGCTATCAGTGAGAAAGAGTAGCATTTTGGTGATTTATATCTCGGGCTCTTTGATTTTAAGATCAAAGAGCTTTCTTTCTTTCATTTTTCACACTCCATTGTATTCTGTGAATTACTTCTTCATCATCTGTGTAGACTTTATTGTGTAGACTTTATGCTATCTCCCGTGCTTTAGTTTGCCGCTAAGCATAATAAGTCACTTTACATAAGTTTCTCCACATCCACATTCTCTGAGTGAAAATAAATTTACCTTCAATGTGCAAAACCAAATGCTGAATCTATGCAGACTTAGAGCTAAAACTAGGGTATTCTGCATGTCAAAATGGAGAAATTGAGACTGGAAAACAGCATCCCGTGGATAGTTTGAACAAACTCTGAAGACAGAAATGTCATTACCTGAATGCATTTTCTAATTCTGAATTACAGTTTCCCAGAGTTTGTGGGAACCTTGGATATTATTTGGTTCAATCTCTTCATTTTACAAATATGGAAAACTGAGACTCCAAGAGAGGGTAAGTGACTTGTCTACTGCATTAGAGATTTAATTGTCTGTTCAGAGAAACACCATTCCATGCTGTTCCTCATTTAGCAACGTTATTGGTTGGACACATTAGCATACATCAATTACTGTTGTTTTGTTTTCTAAGAAGGAGGTTTTATAGCTTTGATTTCCTACTAGGTTGCAAACTATTGAGGGGAAGAGCTACATCTTGTTAAAATCAGCACAGTAACCCCAAATCCCTTCTCAAATTGAAGCCTAATCCCAGGTCTGACACTTATTAAGAATTCAATAAATTGTTGAATAATTTATCATTGGAGGAGCAAATGTAGAAGCTCTGCTTTTTGTAAACTGAAAAGCGATAGAAATGGATAGTAATGTTACAAATGCTGGAGACAGAGATGAGAGATTAGCGACACCATCTCATAGAATGCTGTAGAAATCACCCATAAAATCGTTTGGTATGTGGTGATACCTAATAGGACTTATCAATACATTGAGGAGAATATACACCAAAATTTAGGGAAAGAGCATGATAGATCCATATTATGAATTACAAACAGAATTCTAGCTAAGTAAATCTGAGGCTTCAGTTAAGTAATTTTCTGGCAAAATGATATTAAATTAAACTCCCATTCTGTGTTTTTAACAATAATTCTGTTTTTGTTTGTTTGTTTGTTTATGTTCTTATGAACCAGCTCTTTTAGAACAGTGGAATATACAAGGAAAAAGAACAACCAGGTCCACTTAGTTTGAAAGGCTTAATGAAAGGATGAGTCATTGATCACCTTTTTTGAAGAAAGCCTGATAGGTAGGGGGAGCATAACTCTGGAAGCTGCTGGAGAAAGTGATTACATAAGTCAGGCTTAGTTTGCCTGTACATGGAAACAGTCACCTTCAAAATTATGGTGACTCAAAAACCAACAGCTTATTTTTTGTTCATGCTTTCACCACTGTGCATCCAGGGAGGCTGCCCTTCAAGGGAAGGTACAGCAGCCCACCTCCACATCAGCACCTACTTCCTTAATCCCAGCGGCCTTTCCACTAAATGCTGGAAGTAACACACTCACATTTCCATTCACATTCACTGGTTGAAGAAAGGCATATGACTACACCCAATTTGAAGCTGGGGCAGAAGTATATTTCTGTGCTCAGAAAAAGAAAACACTATCAATGAACAATGTATTCTCTGTGAGAGAGATGCACGTAGATCACTAATTTTACATTTGCTCAGACTCAAGGTGAAAGATGAAGACATATATTATACTACTAAAAGGTAACCAAGGCCCTCACGTGAAGAAAAAGAAATTTATCTTCCACAGTAACCTCAAATTTATTTTGAAATAAAGAAGATAGCCTCATGGTCCTCAGTCTCAGTTTAAGCGTGGCTATAATTTCATGGCATTTCCCATGAAGTTAAAAGTTACTCATTGCATGTCAGATACAAAGACTGTTAATCCTCCTCTAGTCTGGACACTCTGAACAAATTAGAAAATGAAAAAAGTAGTTTCTTTGGCAGTGTTCTCAAAATCAAGTTTCCTAGGTTTTCTAATACAAGGTCAATACAGCTAGAAATCAATATACTGCTAACCATCAAATGAAGAAGTGGTAGTTTCAGAGTGCGTGTGTGTGTGCGTGTGTGTGTGGGGCAACCTCTGGTTACAAAAGAAAAAAAGTGGGAGGGCCTCTTTATTCATTCTTGGAAACCACCATTTTTTAAAAAAATCATGTTTGTCTGTCACTAATGAAATCAATATTTAAAACCAGCTACTGATAAATGGAGCCTACAGTGCATCTATAAATTTTAGTTTCTTCATTTTTACTATAGTTTTCCCCTATGACTTTGCAATTGGGTATTTTATATGGCACTAAATACTTTCTATGGTGTCAAATACAAGTATATTATCCATAACAATGATAGGGTACTCTAGGGTTTCTCTCATCTGGGGCTGTGGTATCAGCTCATAGTATAAATTAGTATAAATAATATGTTAGGTATTAGCAAAATACTGTGTTCAATGTGAGTCTCTGAAGTATTAAGCAACTTGACAAAAGAGCATAGAAAGTAAGTCGCAGATTTGGGATTCAAACTCAGGTCGCCTAAATCTGAATCTGGGAAATGTATGTTTAAGGAATTATCACTTAAGCTTGTTTTTAATTTTTTTGGTTACTTCTTTAAGACCAAAGCTCAATATTTTCCTTCTTTAAAATAAAAGGATACATTTAAGATTTTTGAAAGATATTTTCCTTGTCAAATTGGATGGTTATGTATTTGAGCTGCATAAATTCAGATTTATTGTCTATATAACCAAAGTAATTTTATTTCAGTTTATGCTAAGAATGTCTCCAAAAAATATGCAGAAAAATATATATGATGTGACTTTCTTCAAACTCCTTGCTTGTAGACATCAGGGATTTTTTAACTTGAAGAATAAAAATATCTTAAATTACTAAAATTTTCTATCTATTTGAATGATTGTTCTAAAGAATCATAATAATTTCTTCTAAATTGTATGTTATACTTACTTCAATTAAGTAAAAATGGAATATTTAATTTATTTACTTGCTCTAATCCAATCATTATTTATTGAAGTAATTAAAAGAGACCCGAGTTAAATTGTTAAGCTATTTTATAAAAAGAAAATATTATGACTATTTTTGGATAACTAAAGCAATTTGACAAGGGAAAGGAACATTGCTTCATAAGGTTATTTTTTATGTTCTTCTCTGAGAAAAAACCTTGCAGGCAGAACTTATTTATGTATTTGAAATTGCATCTTATTTCTCACCTCAGGTATCACTCCATAGGTGCCAACTCTAATATATCAATAACTGAACAGCTCACTGCCGTCAACTGTTCCTGCACATGCCTGACTGAGCCATCAAAAATGTTGCTCAGATTTTAGGCCCCTGTACATCACTGGTTCTGGCAGATGTTGTAAGTTTGATTCCTTCTCACTCCTGCTTTCTTCCATCAAAGGGCCACTGTCAGATAGTTCAATAAAAACTGGTGAATCAGATAATTAATATTCTTTACTGTCTGAACAAAGTAAAAAAAAACCAAAAAACTAAAAAAGTTTAAAAAAATAAGAATTCTTATTATTCCAGTGCAAAAACCTTTATCATTCATTTGAATTGAGTGACTGAAGATCCTCAGTACGTTATAGCATGTTATTTCTGAAGGAAGCAGCATTATACTACTCTTAATTTCTGACCCATTTCCTACACCTGGTTGCTTGAGGAAAGGCCATAAAATTTCCTAGGATTTTGTGTCACACTTCTTCTGTGTGTGACAGTCACTTATGTTCATTGTCATGTATTTCCAGGTATTATAAGATTTCATTTTTCTGCTCTCTTTTAAGGTAAGCATGACTGACTACATGACTGCTTTGGCCAATAGAAGTGGTGGTGTATCTTACCCTTAAGTGGAAGCTTTAGAAGCTAGTATGCAATTCTCTAAATTCTTTCTTCCTGTTTCAATAATTTTGGAAATATACTTTAAGATAAAGCCTCTGATTTCCTAGATTCTAGAGTAATTATGATGAGAAAAATCCACAGTTTTGGGTGTATGTGTGTAAGAAATACATTTTTGCTGTATTCAAGCACTAAGTTTGTTTTCCCCTTTTTACCTCAGCTTAACCTACTATCTTGACAAATACACTTTGCTCTCCCAAAGATGGCTCAATTACAAATGAGTTAAAGAGACAGAAAGACGCACTGCAACTCTACTGAAATGCAGCACTGTGGGTGCTTGGGTTTTATTTGTGTAAAATTAAATGCAGAGGAATTTGTTGTTGCTACTAGCAACTTGCTTCCTTATTAACCACCTAAATGATGTTAAGAACCCAAATCCTGCTCACTAGACAGAGAGCCAGACGGTCTGTTAAATACACCTGCTGCTCCTGTCTTCCCCAAGTCCTCCCATACCTCTCATTACTCTTTCTCAAGGAGAGTTTCATAGCTCTGGAGCCTACGTGTGCCCTATTCAAGCAGCACTGGCATTTTCATGATGGTGCCCAGTGAATTCTGAGCTCACTCTTCCAAATTCACCTTCTCATAATGTTGTTATTTTAATCAGCATCTTTTTTTTGTGTGTGTGGAGGGGGGTTGGTAGTTTTCTCTTGACCTCTCATCTACACACTTCCATTTATCCAGAAAAGAATTCAAATGCAGTTTTAAAAGAGCAGACTCTGGAGCCACATTGGCTAGGTCCAAGTCATGGTTGTGTTATTTGCTAACTTTAGGGCTCTGGACAATTTAAGAAAACATTGCTGTTTTTCATCTTTCAATGAGAAAAAGGGAACTCTCATCATGAGTTAGAGAATTAGTACTCTCTAAATCACAGGGCTGTATTGAAGATTGAGATAATCAACATCAACAGATTTACACATTACCACCCACACCAACACTGGCAATTAATTTGTCTGTTTTATAAAAATTTGAGTAAGTGCTCCTTAACATACCAAATAAGGCTTTTAAATTCTGCTTCATAACCTTTGTCACATAGGCCCTTTCCCATAGTTACTGACTGATAACAGAACAGACTACCTCAGAAGCCTTTTTTTTTTTTTTTTTTTTTTTTGCAGTACGTGGGCCTCTCACCTTTGTGGCCTCTCCCGTTGTGGAGCACAGGCTCCGAACGCCCAGGCTCAGCGGCCGTGGCTCACGGGCCCAACCATTCCACAGTATGTGGGATCTTCCCAGACCGGGGCACGAAGCCGTGTCCCCTGCATCGGCAGGCGGACTCTCAACCACTGCACCACCAGGGAAGCCCTACTATTTAGTTTTTTAAACCAAGTCTATCCAGTCCTTTCTAAGGGGACTGATAAAATTGGTGTCATCTCCCTTTCTGTTGCCTTCCACAGCAGTGTATAATTCAGTGGAATACCGTTTTCAGAACTTATGGCTACATCTTTATGCTTTCTGGAAGAAACAAGGGGAGGGGTGAAACCACATTTTTTTCTGTTTTGAGATCAAGAGTAAACTGAAATAAATACATGTGCATAAATTTTCTCCTGATGATTCATGCTGGTAAACTATTGCTACAGAATAACAATTTTGAACAGTTTCCTAGTTTACAGAGTAATGTAATGCATACATAGATTTTTAAAATACATAACTACTTAGCTGATTTCACTTCTCCAAATGAAGGGAGCATCATCGACCCACCCTGACCTTCAAGCTTGACAGGAGGCACTGTCTCCAGGAGCAAAAAGTTTGAGCAAAATCATATTAGTACCAGAAACAATAGTCAAGTTTCATGTCTGAATAAGTCAGAGAGGTACTCTTCATATTCTTCAGATAAGGGTAGACCCTCAGCAACATGGTAGTATGTTAGAGTTCTGATTCCAACCAGTAAGCTATAGGGATATTTAAATATATTAAAGTAATAAATATACATAGTCATTTATTCATGATCACTGACGACTTCAAACAAAGCTAGAAATACATGATTCATACTGGAGAGCAGTATATTTGCTAGAGACCTATCCATGAATTATTTGCTGGTTTCAAACCCAAATATAACCTCAAGAGTGCTTTCAATATTTTTATTACTTTTTAGTTATTATCAGTTATCCTTTTTACACATTATTTACAAATAGCACTAAGATATATACTACAAAATACAACAGTCCTCTCTTCAACTGCCCCCAGACACCTCTTCTGATATCCAGAGGCCCCATATTCAGTTCTTACTTACGTTCTCCTATGTTTTGTCTTTATATTTCTAAATAATTTTTATAATTGATTTTTTTTTTGTTAATATAAGTGTTCAGCTACTGACATTCATGGTTGTTGAAAACTGAGTTTTCCAGGATCTCCACGTAACTTCCAATGCACCATCTTTCATCTAATTTTGTCCAATTTTTATACAAGTAGTTTTTATTTATATGATTATAATTCTGCAAATATTTTTATTGATAACTTGTTTCTCTTATATAATCTTTACAAATAGATCTGCTATAGACATATTAATATTATATTTCTTCCCAATTGTGCAGCATAGGAACAAAGACTCCTATCACTTCCTTTATATTTCTGGAAACCTCTCTTTCTGTCCCTCTCTCTTCCTGCTCTGTTTAGTCCTGGGAAACTTGTGTTGTACTATCATATTGTACACAAATACTTATTCTCCAAAGGCTTTAAAAATGTATTACTTTATCTGTATTATATTTTTCATCATTGCCAGTATATTGAATTCTTGGATACAATAAACTGCCCTCAGATTTTGAAGTCATTATTCCAATTCCCAAATCTTGGGTGATTATTATGGAAAATAAAGTTCTTTTTATGCTCACTTCTTTTGTATATAATTTTTCTCTCGACCATCTGCATGCTTTTGGGTCTTTCTCTTTATTCTTTACACTTTGCAATTTTATAAGGATTTTATTTGCTGTGGGCTTTTTATCATTAAATGTAGTTCCCACTTGTTAGTATACTGTTTAGAAAATACATATAATTCAGTTTAAGAAAATTTATTTTTATTATGTACTTTATCATATAGTATTATTATTTATTTGAAATTCTCTACATCCACTTCCTCCAATTATTTTTCTAATATTCTTATTATCTCTGATAGTCTGTCCTCCTTGGATTGATCCTCTTGTTCATTTCTTTGTCATTTTTATTCTAATTTATATTCAAACCCCATTATTATTGTTTGGGTACTTTAAATCTTATTTTAAAACCACATATGATTTTTTTTTTGCCTCAGATATTTTAGTAGTGTTCTCCTTTTGTAATGTGATATCCTATTTTATGATTTTGAAGCTTGTGTGTATATTTGTGGCTATATCTATCTATCTATACATACCTACATATATGTATTTTTTTCACCTGCTTCCTGTATTGTTTGTTTTATTCAACTTCATTTTTTTAATGTCCCTCCCACTCATGTAAGCTCTCTTAAACATCTGGTAATCATCATTCTGGTAATCATTGACTCTCTATTTTTAATAATAAGACACTGGAAACCTGATCACAAGCTCAAGTTAAAGGATGGGACATGCTGAGTAGAGGACTTGAACATAAGGTGATTTGGTGGAGAGGTAGATTTTTTGAAGAATTATACCACATTTCAGATATTATTATTTTAAGACAGGTTTTGAAGAAACTCAATGTCTTGAAAAAAGAGAATCCAGCTTGGGGAGGATATAGAATTACTGTAGGGTGATGCAGATGTCTGAAAAAGTAACCATTCAGCTTTCAGCTTCCAGTTTATTTATGTTTTTATTTTTTTTCACCTTAGTTTTCTATGTTCCCCATCCCCTGCCACTGTATCCAGAAATCCAGAGGCTCTCAAATAAAATAATTTTAGAAAACAGTATCTTCGGACAAGCTGGAAGTGATTACTTCCATGTCTATGAGACTGAGGGTGAGGCAAATGGATAAAGGAGGATCCCCATGGTCATCACAACTCTAATGTCAGGTTTTTAACTAATCTCTCTTGTTTTAACTTGAAGCCTCACTACCATTTTCCTGTGAAGCCTATGCCATCAAACTCAAGATTTTTCAAATGTCTATCTGGTTAACCTTGCTTCTCATTGTCATTCTTTTCTGTAGAGTCTCATTCTGGTCTGCTCAATGTAAGCCTCCCTTTATCAGATAATTCAGTTAATAATGCTCCACTGTCCATTTTCACCTTCTAGGACTCTGTTGTCATATTTCCTAAACTCTTTTTCTCAATCCTCATTGGTTTATATCTTTTACCCTTTACTGTCATCATAGTGAAACCTGCAGGGAAATAGGAAATGCATTTCTGCTTTCAATTCCTTATGTTTCACTCAGTTCATATTAAGCATTATTCCTCTGCATTTTTAAGAAGGAATAAAGTTCCATGGACCTACGTAGTAATTAAGATGGATTTCCAATTTAAAAAAAATAAATATTTTCCTTCTGAAAACAGTCTTGAGGTGACTGACAGAAATCAATTTCCATGCTTATTAGTATAATCTCACTTCTCTCAACTTTGTAGCAGTCCTTGGGTTGTTAGCATGTCAAAAATGACAGAGAAAAGTATCCAAAGGCAAAAATATCTTGTAGGAGAAAGGGTCCTAGGATTTCTGCCTAACATAATGACCTTTTATTTTCCCTCCCAGTGACTAAGGGGAAAAATAATTGTAAGTACTGACAAAACTATATCAACAGTTTTCATTAAAAACACATTCATAGGACTTCCTTGGTGGCACAGTGATTAAGAATCTGCCTGCCAATGCAGGGAACATGGGTTTGACCCCTGGTCTGGGAAGATCTCACATGCCAAGGAGCAACTAAGCCTGTAAGCCACAACTGCTGAGCCTGCACTCTAAAGCCTGTGAGCCACAACTACTGAAGCTTGTGCGCCTAGAGCCCATGCTCCACAACAAAAGAAGCCACTGCAATGAGAAAGCTGCACACCGCAAGGAAGAGGAACCCCTGCTCGCTGCAACTAGAGAAAGCCCACATTCAACAACAAAGACCCAACACAACCAAAAATAAATAAATAAATAAATAAATAAATAAATAATAGCAAAACACATTCATGTCAACATTAAGTAAATTCCCATCAATTATAATGGGACCTTTATGTATGTGCAAAGTAAGGAAATAAAAAGAGCAATATAAGGCACATCCCAATCCATTTAGTAGTTAATCAATTCCATAACAAAATCATAAAGCATTTCAGATGCATGATTTATCACAAGATTATTGGGAAAACATTTATCCATCCTCTTTTTCATTCTCTGATTCAGTGCTTTGGCACACAAAATGCTTTTTTTCCCATCAAAAGTTTAGAGATGGAACCCTTAACTCTTAAAGAAACAGCTCAGGAAAGAATGGACTTTGTGCTTATGAAATCATGTTCCATGAAAATATATAAAACAATGTGGATTAGAAACCTACTCACAGACACTCCACCTTCCAATATGCATCCCAAAGGCATTGTTCCTAAAAGTATTGAGATGAATTATGACCTATGGTGTGTACCATGCCAGAAACCAAGATATTAAAACAAAAGCAGACTTTCCAAGACAACTGCTTCATCCTAACTCTCTCAGGTCTCTTCTAGGCCTTGGGCCATATTCCTGCTCTTGAGCCCATTTACACAAACCCATATAGATACTTACTACTTTGACTCATATAGCACATTCTTTTCTTTACTCTAGTTGAGTACCCTTTTCCTGGTTCACAGGATATTCCTACCTTGGCCTTATTCATGAAAACAAATTCCAGGAGGAGATGAACTAGGCACAGAGATGAGGAACCCATGAACACTGCCACTAAGTCTCTTTCATTTCTTCCTTCTAAATTCTGCCCATAGGAAATGGATAATGATTCAAAAACATAACAGATGATGATAACAACGAAGCATTGAAACATTTGGGAAAACCATTTCATGATTTATATTGTTGTTTTATATGTATAAAATGTATATTTATAAAATACACTAAAGACTTAAGCATAAGGCCAGAAGCTATAACCCCCCTAGAAGAAACACAGAGGAAAAGTTCCTTGACATTGGTTTTGATAATGCTTTTTGGAGGTGACACTAAAATCATAGAAAACAAAAACAAATATATATAAGTGCAAGTACCTCAAATTAAAATGGTTTTGCATAGCAAAGGAAACAATCAACATAATGAAAGGCAGCCTTTGGAATGGGAGAAAATATTTGCAAAACTTTTATCTCTTAAGGAGTTAATATCCAAAATATGTCACAACTCTTACAACTCAACAGCAAAATAAAACAAAACAAAAATCCCAATTAAAAAAATGGACAAAGAAACAGAATAAACATTTTTTCCCTAAAAATACATGCAAATGGCCAACAGGTATATGAAAACATGTTCAACCTCACTAATCGTAAAGGAAATGCATTCAAAACAACACTGAAATATCACTTCACACCTGTTGGGATGGCTATTATGAAAAACAAAAGATGAACAGGTGTTGGTGAGGATGTAAGAGAAAAGCAAATCCTTGTACACTGTTGGTGGAATGTAAATTGGTAAAGTCATTATGAAGGACATTGTGTCTGATGATGGATAAATGGATAAAGAATATGTGAGATACACACACACACACACACACACACTGGTAGAGTATTCAGCCCTTTATAAAGAAGGAAATCTTTCAATTTGTGACAACATGAAAGAACCTGGAAGACATTATGCTAAGTTAAATAAACCAGATACAGAAAGACTAATTGTGCATAATCTTACTTATAAGTGTTATCTTTAAAAAATAAGAAAATAATCATAATAACAGAGAGTAGAATAGTGGTTACCAGATGCTGGGTATGGGGAAAAAAAGTGAGTTTTTTTTTTTTTAATTGGAAAGAAATTAGAATTGTGGTTATAAAGTGCTTGGGGAGGGGTGTCATGGGAAGTAACTGTTTAATGGGTACAGAGCTTATGTTTTGCAAAATAAAAAGAGTTCTGGGAAGAGAAAAACAAATACAGTATGCTAACACATATATATGGAATCTTAAAAAAAAAAAGTGATCATGAAGAACCTAGGGGCAAGACCGGAATAAAGATGCAGACCTACTAGAGAATCGACTTGAGGATATGGGGAGGGGGAAGGGTAACCTGGGACAAAGTGAGAGAGTGGCATGGACATACATACACTACCAAACAAAATATATAGCTAGAGGGAAACAGCCACATAGCACAGGGAGATCAGTTCAGTTCGGTGCTTTGTGACCACCTAGAGGGGTGGGATAGGGAGGGTGGGAGGGAGCGAGGTGCAAGAGGGAAGAGAAATGGGGACATATGTATATGTATAACTGATTCACTTTGTTATAAAGTAGAAACTAACACACCATTGTAAAGCAATTATACTCCAATAAAAGTGTTTAAAAAATAAATAAATAAAGAGTTCTGGGGATGGAGGATGGTAATGGTTGCTCTACAATATGAATGTACTTAATACCACTGAACTGTACAGTTTAAAATGTTTACAATAGCAAATTTTATTTGTATTTTGCCACAAGAAAAATAATAGGAATAAAAAAAGGAAAATGGACAGAGGAATAATTAATGATGTGTTCACTGACCTGTGAAGAGGTCTCTGAACATGATGGGGATACAATAAATCAGTTGAAATTATTTACAAAGTACCTATCCTTCCCCTCTCCACTTGGGGAGAGTTTCCAATAGCTTTCAGCCGAAACTAAAGTAACGCCAGCAAAGAAAATTAAGGAGAAGGCTAAAAAAAGTTCAACCATATGTTTATAATTTAAACTTGTCAAAATCCATAGGTTTTCTTGCTAGATTTACATGGTAAAGAGACAAGTCTAGGGCCAATAAACTATATTATTTGTTATCCAATCATTAAAAGTAATCTCATGGAGTTAGCAAATATTCTGTTTAAATGTCCAGGCTTGCCTTTACTAAATTTCAAAATACTCTGATCTTGCAGACCCATCTCCTCTTTTGACAGTCAAGAATTGGTGTCTAGAGTTAGTAAGTGGATTGGCCAAGGTGACACAAATGTTTATTCTTCATTTTAACTAAAACCCAGGACTGACAGATATCTTATTCTCATTAAGGTCAGTGGAAAACTAGAGCTTTATGAAATAATTACTAAGATTTATTATTAGCTTAGTATGTACCACTGTTTGAAGCACTACATGCATAATGGTATTTCTTCACAACATCTCACGAGACAGGTGCTTATTAGTTCTCACAGCACTTTATGAGTTGTTGCTTTCACTTTACAGGTAAAGAAAGTGAGGCTTATGAAAATTAACTTGCTTATGATCATATAGGAAGTGACAGGATCAGATTCAGACTCAGGTAAGTCTGACTGAAAAGGCCCAAATCTTAACTACTGTATTACTCATTCTCTAATTATGGTTGAGGACATAACTATAGTCATTAGCACAGAAGGTACATCTAATTTGATTCAAGAATACAGAGCTACATGGCACAGAGATCTGAAAGCATCCAGAGGCTTAGAGCCCTGTGATGGAAAATGCTACTTAAAATCTCTTGATATTACAGAGTAATAGAAAGGCTGTGATGGAAAATGCTACTTAAAATCTCTTGATATTACAGAGTAATAGAAAGGCTGTGATGGAAAATGCTACTTAAAATCTCTTGATATTACAGAGTAATAGAAAGGCTAAAGAGGTAATTACTACTATTAATTTTTAAGCCAGAAGTAAGCAGATAGTGGAGATAGATGCAGCCACCTAAAGCAGACCTCCAGAAAAGGGAAAGCTATTATCTTGATTTTGCCACTTACTAGCTGGAAGCCTTGGGTAAGTAAATTCTCTTCTCAATATCCTCTGAAACCCATCATCTCTCACCTACTCTGTTTCTTCAGTTAAAATGACAACATTCTCTCCTATGCCCCTTTCTACTAGATCATTTCTAATGTCACTCAAACATGATAGAATAGCTTCTATAAAAAATAACAACAGAAACAATGGAACCTGGTTGTACCAATATTTCTTTTCAATGGCAGCTCTGCCTCTCTGTCCCTCTTCACAGCAAATATATCAGAATTGTTGTATACATTTCTAATGTACTAATCTCTCTCTTTTAAAAATGGCTAAAATTATTATACTCCAATAAAGATGTTAAAAAATAAAACTTAGATGTAGCATAAAAATGGCTAAAATGAAATATAGCATAAGTTAAAAATTAGTGTAAAACAATGTAGTAAGAAAGCAGGAGAAAAAGGAACATCCACATAGTGAGGATTTAATATAATATCTTTTCTTTTGAATTTATTCCCATTTTGATTTTTTTTGATGATCAAGTCTGTCAACCTTATATTCTGTGTTTCATTTGATATTTAAATCTTTAATCAATCTTAAATTAAATTTGGTGTATGGAGTGAAGTGGGACAACCAATAAAATTCACTAATTGAGTCTTCCTAAACCTATTCGTCTAAAATGCCTGATCTGTCATTAATTAACTTTCTATATATAAGTGAGCCATTTTCTGGCATTTATATGACTTGTTGCTTTTTATCTTTACCTTTGTGTTTAATAAATGTTCTGATTAAATGGAAATACATAAAAGAGCAAAAAATATGTGTAGTTCAATTCATAATTACAACACAAACACCCTCATAACCAACATACAAATCAATAAATATACTGCTGCCAACACTCCACTAGCCCTTCTTATGCCTCTCTTTCATTTTAATTCTCCATCCTCCTAAAACTTAGTTTCTTTATTTCTACAGCTATAGATTTTCTTATATCTTTTTTAAATGGAAACATCTGATTTTCATACCTGTGTCTGGTTTCTGTCATTCAATATAATATTTGAGCTTCCATGTATCTCAGAAAGGCATTTGCATGAGTTCACCAAAAAATGATAATTTAATTGGTAGATAATTATTTCCCAAGTATTTCTCTCTATTCTCTCTACTGTTGCCCTATCTTAATGCAAAATATAATTTTGGAAGAACACACCTGAAAAAAGCTAGTTTTTCATACATTTGTGGATAAACTTTTTTTCCCAATAGATGCTTTTTGATTTGGATACAACTGTGTACAAGATTAGTGAACTGGAAGATATGTGAATAGAAATTATCTAGACTGAAACACAGAGAAAAAAAATATATATATATATATATATCAGGAAATGGTGAAAATTTGATTACATGTATATTTTAATTTCTAGCTTGATAACAGATGAATATGTCAGGGGAAATACTGAATATTTAATAGTATAAATATTTCTGAAATTGATCTAAGACATCAAGCCACAGAATCAAGAATCATCACATTCATCCGTCAATGGACATTTACGTTGCTTCCATGTCCTGGCTATTGTAAATAGTGCTGCAATGGATATGGGGTGCATGTATCTTTTCAAATTATTGTTTTCTCCAGATATATGCCCAGGAGTGGGATTGCTGGATCAAATGATAACTCTATTTTTAGTTTTTTAAGGAACTTCCCTACTGTTCACCATAGTAACTGTACAATTTACATTCTCACCAATGGTGTAGGAGGGGACCCTTTTCTCCACACCATATCCAGCATTTATTGTTTGTAGATTTTTTGATGATGGCCATTCTGATTTGTGTGAGGTGATACCTCATTGTAGTTTTGATTTGCATTTCTCTAATAATTAGTGATGTTGAGCATCTTTTCATGTACTTTTTGACAATCTGTATGTTTTCTTTGGAGAGAAGATATGGTACATGTATGCAATGGAATATTACTCAGCCATAAAAATAATGAAATAATGCCATTTGCAATGACATGGATAGGCCTAGAGATTGTCATACTGAGTCTAGTAAGTCAGACAGAGAAATAGAAATGTCAGATGATATCACTTATATGTGGAATTTTAAAAAATGATACAAATGAACTTATTTACAAAACAGAAATAGAGTCACAGGTGTAAAAAACAAACTTATGGTTACCAAGAGGGAAATGGGGGAGGGGTAAATTGGGAGATTGGGATTGACATATACACACTACTACATATAAAATAAATAACTAATAAGAACCTACTGTATAGCACAGGGAACTCTACTCAATACTCTGTAATGACCTATGTTGGAAAATAATCTAAAAAAGAGTGGACATATGTATATGCATAACTGATTCTCTTTGCTGTACAGCAGAAACTAACACAACATTGTAAATCAACTATACTCCAATAAAAAATAATTAAAAAACAGAATCACTACAATCCCCAAGCAGTGTACAAAAACACACACAGTCTCTTGCAGGTGGGGTTAACTTAGAAGCTGAATCTGAGATGGCTATTTGCATACAGAACATTCATTAGGGAATGCTCTAGGGATCATCTGTTGGAGACTGGAGTAAGCAAAACTGGTCAGAAGGAAAAGTTGAGCTGCAATGGAATTTTAAAGCCTTCAACTAATCCCATGGGTATCTCTAGAGTCAGGGTTGACTTTTAGAGTTGTTCTGAACTGGAGGATGGGGGCAAGGAATTTGTGTGCGTGCATCAACCAGGCATTGAATGTGAGTAGCCCATAGGAAGGGAGTGTGACCTTGAATAAGGTTCATGTCTTCTAAAGAGAGTCTTAAAGATAGACTCAAATGAATCTAACTGATTGTCAACAGTCTCAGAACCTGGGAGAATGAGTGCTTCAGTCCTGGTGGGAAAATCTGGGTGGCATACAATACCACCTACTACATACACAAACATACCTAAGCACACTAAAAAAACTACCAAAAACTGATATCAAAGGGAATATGTTCAATGCTCTCTGAGTAAAAAAGCCATTGCCTTTAAAAGAAACACTTTGACTTACAACTGACATCTCATTAGAAAATTTTTAAATGTGAAGAAAATGAAATGGTAGCCTTAAAGTCCAGAAAAAAGAATAACTGCAATTTGAAAACCTATAATACAGAAAAAAATGTCCTCAAAAGTAAATATGAATTAAAACTATTTGTAGACAAAAAAGAGAGAGAGAATTTATGGCCAGACAAGCAACACTGAAAGAAGTATTCTAATGATTTCTTTAGAAAGAAAAATAAGTAAATAATCCTAGATAGAAAATCACAGAAATCTGAGAAGGAATAAAAACTAATATAAGGGGGTAAATGAGTAGGTATATATAAACACTGACTAGATCATTTGATAATATTTATTTTTTTATATGAGTGGTTTTTAGAGGAGTTTGTTCACATTTTAAAAATACTTTATGATCCATAGATATGTTTTTTTTTGGACTTTTTTTTTATTAGGTTCTGCTTTATAACAAAGTGAATCAGTCATACATACACATCTGTTCCCACATCCCTTCCCTCTTGAATCTCCCTCCCTTCCACCCTCCCTATCCCACCCCTCCAGGCGGTCACAAAGCACCGAGCTGATCTCCCTGTGCTATGCGTCTGCTACCCACTATCTATCTACCTTACGTTTGGTACTGTATACATGTCCATGCCTCTCTTTCGCTTTGTCACAGTTGACCTTTTTATAGTTTTCTTTATGTATGTTGCACATATGTAACACTATTAAAATATAATAAAATAGAGACTGATCCTGAAGATCCCCCATGCAGAACCATTTAAGCCACGTTAGGCAAAATTTAGTCTAGTTTATTTCATAAACATAAGCAAAACTTAGGTTACTCTTGTAAATTCTTCTGATAGTCATAAGTGAAACTTAAGCCATCCCCCCACCCAAAAGATAACAACTTCTTCATTTTAAAGTTATAAGCTATCCCATAAGATCATGCCTATGAACTTCATACCAGTTTGGGGTTTGAAGAATCCCTGTTCATGACAAGTTTGTTTCTCACTTAATAAAATATTCATATCACATAAATCTCTCTGAATTTTCTTTTGAGAGCACAGGCACACACCCATCCACACATACTATACCTTTACATGTTAAATCCTTTGTTTTATCTTTAAGAGACAGGCTCTTTTCAATACCTCCATGTTGTGATTTTCAATCTTTCTGTTTACTTATCATTGGATATGTATCTTGGCTCTGCTAATGAACAGAATTACTATAATTAACCTCTTTACCTTTTTTGTTATAAGTGTAACAATTCCACTTTAATATTAAGTTCTGATTGAAAAGCTTATCTTTTTTTTTTTGAGGTGTCCATGAGAGAAAGGATTCTTTCTTAATTATGATTGTGCTTAACTTTGTACCATCAAGTTTAAAGGGCTTCCCTCTATCCTTTTTACACATTTGTAAAATTACCTTTTTAATAACTGTAGTCCTGAAACTGCAGTGAAAAACAAGTGGATTGTGATGATTGATGAAAAGAGAGAAGAGGGGTTCTCAGCCTGGGAAGAGTGTTCCCATGCTGGGAGTGGAAGGATGACCCCATTATTAGTGAAGAACCCACTTTTTTCTGTTGGAGACACACAGGGGTTATTTGGACAAAACATAACTCACATGTTGATTTAGGGCTTTATTCTAATTTTAATTAGTCAAAATTCTCCCAATGCCTAGGAGACGATTGAGCACTAATCTTAGTTCTTATTGTCATTTACAAATCCATCCCCTTTTCTTTTATTATATTTGGATGGTGAAGAGGTGAATAACATATGTCTTTCTACTCTCACACTGGAAAATTCCCTCACCCATTTTAATCACATTTAATTTTTAAAATTTAATGTCTCTGTGAGCTGTTTCACACTATGGCAGTGCATATATATATACACACACACACACACATATATATATATATATATATATATATATATATACACATATATATATACATATATGTATATATATATATATTTATATTTATATTATTTGGTTGTTTTCTTTATTGTACTGATAAGGGTGTAACCTGAATTCATTTAGCATTTGAATGTATTTAACCCCTTTCATCTAATAATATTATCGACACACAAATATTTGATTATGAATTGGTTTCCCACATGGGTCTGCCTATACTAATTTAGTATTAATTTTTAATACTAAAACATACTCCTTTAAAGAAAAAAAAATAAAACAAATACTTTCCCATTGGTTTTCATGTCACTTGGAGCTGAAAGACTGACTGTTATGAGTTCTGAAATGAGTTGGGATGTCTAACTTAAGTTTGGTTTTGCTATTGACAAACATCTCGACACCTGGCAATTCTCTTCACCTCTCTAAGCTTTAATTTCATCTTGTCTCATTTGGTAAAATGAGAAAATATTAGAGGAAATGATCTTGAAGTTTCCTTTCAACCCTGATACTCAAGCACGTCTATGAAGTGTTGAAGTTTGTTCCAGGTTATAAGATAAACTAGCCATAGAACTGGAAATAAAGCCCCCAGGATATATCTTTAGCTATAATCAAATGACCTAGAAAAAAGAGAGAAATTTCATAAAAAAGAGAGTGGAATAATAAAATAATCAAAGGTGATAAGGAAAGTAAGGTAAGGGTGAAAAAAGAATAGAGAGAAAAATGTATGGAAAACAGTGAAGGATAAAATAAGGAACACGTGACATGGCTGCATAAGTTTCTTCTGATCTACATTTTCACAAAACTTAGACTATTGAATCTAATTGTTCCTCTACTTCTCCAAAATGATGTGTTCCGCAAATATCTGTCAAATCTTAAATCCCTGTGATATTCAGGAACTCTTTTCTTCCTTTACTCCCGGTGTTTCATCCCAATATCTTCCCGAATCACAGATTTACCTTTTCTTCGCAGCCTCACACATGCCATTGACCATTGTGAGTGATACTACTCTTCTGTACTTCTGTCCTCCTCTACACCCCCCATTTGCTAAACCCAGGCTGGCGTTCCTGTATTGAGAGAAACAACCTATATTGTAACCAATTGATGATTTTATTTTAAGGTAAACAGTATTCATTTTTCGACTTTGGTTCACTAGGGCTGGAGTAATAGCCTCTTTCAACAGCACCATCTGGATGTGGCTAAATGAAGTGTGCTGATATGATGGGGATGCAAGAATTATAAGGGATATGCTTACCTGACAGACATAAATTGCCTACAGCCCTAAAGTTCACTAGTTAAGAGCTTATTTTCAAGACTGATGTGATGCAATTAAAAAAATGAATTCTGGAAAAAGGTACAACCTGTGGGTTTTTCTATCTTCATACTTCAATTAAGTTGATTACACAATTCATGGTCATCACTAACAATGAACAAGGTAAGTTACAGGAGCAAATACCTATATATTCAAAAAACATGTAAGATTACAACATGCTATATTTGGATTCTGAAGGGAGGTATTTAGAGTAAAGCACAACAGGTAAAGAAAATTTTGCTGGTATAACAGGGTGTGATTTGCAAAGCTCTTTTCTCCTGGCCAGTAAGGCAGCCTATGGTCCTAGTTTTGTCTGATCTGAAGCCAAATAATAGCTTTCCTTTATTGAGAACATACAAAACATTTGACAATGTTTTAGGTGCTTTTTATACAGTTTTAAAATAAATGCTCATAACCACCTTTCACCTCAGGTAATTTTATCTCCATTTCATAGAGATAAACTAAGTAACTTCTCCCTAAGCCCACACCACTAAAACTTGGGGCTGAGTTTGACTGACTTAAATACCCAAATCCATAATCCTAACTCCATTTAGCACTGCCCTTTCAATGATGCAGATTTGTTTCTCCTTCAGAAACCAGCACTCTTGTTTACCTGAAGTTCAGGGGCTTTAGACATATTACATAGCTCCAAAGTGTGTTTCAAATTCCAGCTCTGCTATTCACTATCTGTAAAATGGAGGGTAATAACACTTATCTTTAGGATCATTGTGTAAAAGCCTTTTGCTTCATGTCTAGCACATTGGTTGTTGTGGTTGCTTTTGTTTGATCTCAAATAAATTGGCATTAATACCTTATTCTGAATTGTGCCCTAAATTTGTGTTATTTCATCCTATTGTCTCACCAAGTCCAAGTCCTTATTTGAGACCCTAGAATTTGAGTCTATATGTTTCTTTTCTTTTGTTTTGTTTTATTTATTTACTTTTTTCTGTGTGTGGTACGTGGGCCTCTCACTGTCGTGGCCTCTCCCGTTGCAGAGCACAGGCTCCAGACGCGCAGGCTCAGAGGCCATGGCTCACGGGCGCAGCCACTCTGTGGCATGTGGGATCTTCCCGGATCGGGGCACCAACCCCCATCTCACACATCTGCAGGCAGACTCCCAACCACTGTGCCACCAGGGAAGCCCGAGCCTATGTTTTTTCAGACCCATGACCTATTGAAATTTCTGTCTCTCAGTGACATTCTGTGAGGACATGGTGCATAACCCAAGAGCCTAAAACTTTAGAGTGTATAAATTATAGAATTATCAAAGATATTTCACTTTGATTGGGAGGAGGTTGGGGATATAACAATTTATATATTTAAATACAGTTACTGGGGCTTCCCTGGTGGCGCAGTGGTTGAGAGTCCGCCTGCCGATGCAGGGGACATGGGTTAGTGCCCCGGTCCAGGAAGATCCCACATGCCGAGAAGTGGCTGGGCCCGTGAGCCATGGCTGCTGAGCCTGCGCATCCGCAGCCTGTGCTCCGCAACGGGAGAGGCTACAGCAGTGAGAGGCCCGCGCACCACAAAAAAAAAAAAAAAGAAAGAAAATTACAGTTACTGATAAGTACTATTTACATAGATGGTGTATTCTAATAGAATTTATAGAAGGATCTTATCCCATTCCACTGCAAAAAAATAAATAAGTCAAAGTCAACATACATTTATGTGAAATTTATTTTAGGATAAGGAAATAAATATCTTGAGGCTCATATTTGAAATTATTTGACTAGTTCTCTAGTATATTTAAGCTTGAACATTTTATTTCCCCTTTTATTCTAATTGTTCAGCTGAAGTTACACTGCCATGTCTGAACGATCACCTTTCATTCAGCCACTTAGGAAAACCTTGGATAAGTGTCATTTATAACCATTAGGGCAGAATTTTTCCCTTTTAATCAATCTAATAATTAAACTCTTAGATTACTACTAAGTTACTTTTTTCTTACAAATTGTAATGCATCTTTACAGAGAGATGTGTATGTATGAAGTATATAGGAGTTAATAAATTATATCAAAACATATACATGCATATATCTGTCAAGGCACATGGGTCAAATTCAATGTTACATCACTTGTTTTCTTTTTGATTTCTTACAAGTTACAAGTGTTTTTTACATGTATAAACTGTTGAACAAAAATCAAAATAACATTAACATTAAAATGATAGGAAATTCAAATACCGGTATCCACACAATAAAGTTTTATTGGAACATAGCCTGCTTATTGAGTTATGAATTGTTTATGACTGCTTTCACACTATAACAGCAAAGCTGAGTATGGCCCACAAATCCTAAAATACTTATTATCTGACCTGTTTTAGAGCAGGTTTGTCAATCTGTGATATAAAACAAACACTAAATGTATCTACACTTTTCTCCATTTGCTGTGCTTTAGTTTTGAAGCGTACTGCTCAGGTGCCTGCCTCTTTCATTTCACTTATCCACACAAACTCTCTTGCACATTAGTTGCATCTTTCTCTTATGTTCACCCACAAAGGTGTTTCAATATAGCTCAACCACATTCCTTATCATATGGTAATGTTTACATGCATAATGACTTTCTATCTTTTATACCAACACTGTTCTGAACTTGTAACTTTCCTCAGTTAGCCCCCTTTTCCTGGGAAAATAACCTCTTCTTAATGGAAGATATTCATTTTCACATTTTTCTAACTCATGAATTAATGAAAACATTCTACTCACTGGACTTTCCAATGATATTTTTCCACCATTATACGCCCCTATATGTCAGTATTTTTTTTTCTTTAGGATCCAAACTTTTGTCATAAAGTATACACTTACTAATTTATTCATCCACTCATCCTTTCATCTTTCTATTCATCCATCTATCCATTCATCCCACAAAGGTGTATTAGGTACTGCCAGACCAAGAGGAAAATAAAATATATTTTCTATTCCTATAAAGCTCACATTCTTTTGTGGGAACAGACACATAAACAATTAGAGCTTAAAATGCTGAATACTCTATTAGAGGAAATTACTGAGAAGGATAATTGAGGAGCAAAGAGAATGATACTTTTGTTTTATTATCATTGCATTCCAACTTTTTCAACAATCTTTTAACTTTGGTTATCAATATTTCCCTTCTTTTCAATTTCCTTGCATTATTACAATGTCTTAGCTCCTCAAACTTCTCTAATCTGATAATGTTAATATTTACTTCACTCTGTTACCCACAAGAATTGCCACCCATTTATATGGCCACCCATTTATATGAATGGACATTCATAGTAATTCTGAAATTCTTCCAATGACAGTGTCATTAGTTCTGGTTTCCCTGCTCTTACTGAAGCTGCTCTTGACCCATATTTTGGCTTCCAGTTCCTCCACATGAACCCACACTAACTTCATTTGCCTCTTCCATTAAACAGAGACATCTCCCAGTCTGTCATATCAGCAGTGCCTCACTAGTGCCTTTCCCATGCACTTCAATGGTTGGTGTTCACTTGTACTCATATAGCCACTCTGATACTTTGGTAACTTGTCAACGTTTGTTTCCTTTTCCCTCATTCTATTTGAAGGACTGCTGCAGACAATCATAAAAGAGTGTTGAATTGTTCTGTTAATCATTTATGCTCTCTAACATCAGCTTGGGCTTCAATGCTATATAATAATCTTTAAAGTGGCCATTGAAATCTACTTAAGCTCCCATCTAGAATCTCTCAAACCTTCCTCCAGTTTTTTCACCAGTTGTCATCAAGGTAAGTTTTGGATTCCACTTTTTTCAGCAATATGTAGCCTGTGTCTAAATTTGGCCCCCACATCTTTGTATTGTCCAGGTTACTAAAATACAAGCTTTGGTATAGACTCCTGGGCCTTTGGTCAAAGAGGGAGTTTAATAATTTCCTCCAAAATTAGTACAAGAAACCTTCCACATTGCCACAAGTTCAGCAGAGATCATAGATTCAACATAGAAATAAGAATAGGGAATATTCATGCCATGGAGCAACTAAGCCCATGCGTCCCAACTACTGAGCCTGTACTCTAGAACCTGCGAGCCACAACTACTGAAACCTGTGCACCTAAAACCTGTGTTCCGCAACAAAGAGAAGCCATTGCACCGCACTGAGGAGTAGCCCCCACTCGCCTTGACTGGAGAAAGTCCACACAGCAACAAAGACCCAACACAGCCAAACTTAAATAAATAAATAAATTTATTTAAAAAAAAAAAGAATAGGGAATATTCAGAGTGAGATGGCAAGCCGCTCCATGGCTAAGAGAGAAAGCAGTCTATTCTTTGTATACTTAATAACTACAATAACTAAAAGCAGGGACATTGAGGGAGCCACATTTTGCCTGTCATTGCATTTGAATGATGTTAAAGAAAGTCCAAAGAATCAATGAATAATGAAGTAGTGCTGTCTGTTTCTTATGTATATAAAGTCATCCCTTGGTATCTGGGGGTTGGTCCAGGATCTCCCTCCCGACCTCATACCAAAATCCAAATATGCTATTTGCATATAACCTACCTATATACAACATCCCGTACACTTTAATCATCTCTAGACTTGCAATACATAATATGATGCAAACACTACACAAATAGTTGCTAGAGTGTGGCAAATTCAAGTTTGCTTTTTGGAACTTTCTGGAACATTTTTCCAAATATTTTCTGTCCTTGGTTAGTTGAATCCATCGGTGCAGACCCATGGATACAAAGGGCTGACTGCATTCCCTTAAGCCATACAGGATATATAAATCTGACTCTGCCACTTAAGAGTTGTTAGAACTCAGTTCAGCCACATAACCTAATGTAGATTCAGAATTCTGCTGTGTACATTTAGGAGAATATTATGACCCACTCCCCAACACTTTTCTCATATTTAAAATAAGACATTGCATGCAAACCATAGAGCAAATGTCTAGAAATAGTAAGTGCTCAATAAATGATGCTTTTAAACAATGGAGAATGAGCATCATGTCAAAAGATAAAACTATATTACAGTGATATTGGACACACAAAAAATGACTACCTTCATTGTTTTAGTTATTTCAAGATAAAAAGTATTTGTTAATATTAGATGAAAAGGAAGTTACTCTTAGAAGATCAATGAAGATAAAAGGGAGTTCATATATATACTCATATAAGTTCTATTTTAGCTCCCTTTATACACTATCACTGGAATAATGTCAGTGGCCTCACCTGACACTGCATACACTGTTCTACATTTAAATTTTAATATAAACACTGGCTCTTCAGTGAATTAAATTGAATGACTTTAAAACTAAACAATTTCACAAACGTCCCCATCCTCTCAACTGATATATGTCCTCATTTAACATTTTTAATTTATTTTAAATTTTTCTAAGAACTAAAATTCTTCCTATCACAGTTAACCTAAGAATCATGTGTCACCTCCTTTCCCTCTACCTCCCAAGTCCTATTTATTTTTCCCACATTGCAAGGTGAATCTTATCCCCTCCACCTCATATCATTATTTTTAATTACCTTTTCACTGACAACACATTATCATTGTCTCCTACTAAATATCCCTGCCATTAGTCTCTGCACTAGACAGTGTATCCTTCTGACTGTTGACAGTTTGTTATTCCTAAAAATACATTTTATGAGAGGCCAGGGAGGGTGACTTAACTTCTAATTATTTGGGTAGAAGAAAGAAAGTGACTTCCATAGGCATTCTTCTCACATCTTATAGTCACAGAAAGCCTATAAATTCTTTCAAGGAGAAGTTCATACATTATTCACTTTTGCAAACCTCATGCCACCCTACATGTGGCCTGGTTCAAAAGAATTCAAAATTCTTATTTGTTCAAATAAATAATCCATGCCATTACTCAAGTCCCATTTCTATGTTATCACAGAGTATTTTCCCTCATGCTTATTTATTTTAACTAAACATAACTGGAACATTTAACAAAATGCATGGCTGGAGGGAAATAAGAGAGGAAGGGGAAAATGAGCCTTAGAGATTGGAGGAGTTAAGATGCTTTAGCATTCTCTCCTCTCCAATGTTGCAGAAATGGGGGCACCCACATTTATGTAATACATTTTGTCCTCAATGTTATTCAGAACTTCAAAACTGAATTTATGTAAAACAGTAAAGTTTATGAGAGTAATAGGATAAAAATGGACGGAGTTCTGCCAGAATTCACTTATAAAATCTAAATAAGAAAAAAACTCAGAAAGAAGCTATTGAGTTTGTGCCATATTCAATGACCAACATAAGTTCAGATAGTGAATCCAATTTTCTTTTCTTGTAGTCACATAAATGTTATTATCTCCTACGTAAGGCAGGTAGGTAAAGGACAGTTAGGAGAGTCCTCTCAATGTGCAACTGATATGTTTTATTTGCTGTACAAGCATATAAATTCAACCTTTTAATCAATTCTTTCACTATTTTCTATACTCCAACTACCTTAGTTAGGGCCATTTTCATCCTAAACTATTGCATCAAGTCAGTATTCTAAATGTTTCTCTACCAACTCAATGCAATCCCTTTTACAGTCTTCCATCAGAGTTCCATATAGTCCCTTTGACTGAAGCCTTTCACAGACATACGTTTGTTTACTAGAAAAAAAAATGCAAATAACTTATAATGGGCATACATCTTCTCAAAATGATCCCAAAGTACCTGGCTATTTGTCAAGTGCATTAAAAATTATTTTTAGATAAAAGCAATTACAAAATATATTTATAGGATAAAAATCCCTGTAGATTGTGGGACAGGAGAAGATACATAAGAGGGGTGAAAGCAAGGAGATGACACCATTTTATTGTCATTGTTGTTTGTTTCTCACCCAACCCCTCAATAAGACCACCTCTATGTATGGACATTCACTAGAAAGACTTGCTCTGTAACAAATCAGGACCCTATGGGACCTTCCCTGAACAGTGCCTCACCCAAACTCCATGTCCCTCCCTGTCTCTTGTCTGTAAAAATACTTTAGCATCCTAGGCCTTCCCTGAGTTCCAAAGAGAAAATTTAATCAGAGAGGTGAGAAAATGCAGAAAGATAGGAAAACAGTCAAGCAAGACAAAGTAATAGCAGTCAAGCAAGACAAAATAATTATCGTTTAGCCAGTAAACAAAGTCAAGGACCTTTAGTTCCTCCTCAAGGACTATAGATAATATTCTGAGCCATGTCCTTTGAACTGTTTTGTGGATACTGAAACCCCTGCCAGGTGGAAGAAGAACATAGCAGGTAGACCCCAGACAAGTTGGAACCAGAAAGTTGATGATGCTGACTCCTGATTACCTCACCATCAACCAATCAGAAGAATGTCCACGAGCTGATCACACATCCAACAATCTCCCTCCCTCACCCTGTCTTTAAAAATATTTTCCTGAAAGTCTTCAGGGAGTTTGAGCCTTTTTAGCACTAGCTACCTCAACTCCTTGTTTGGCTCCTGCAGTAAACACTGCACTTCCCTTCACCACAACCTGGTGGTAGTAGATTAGCTTTACCACATGCAGACAAGCAGATCCATGTTTGATTTGGTAACAAATGGATTCATCATATATTTATCTCATAGCTAAGACTTATTACAGTGATGTTGTAAGGATATATGACCTGATAATAAGGGGAAAAGATATAGATGGAGTCTGAAGAAATCCATGTGCAGACATCTTTATGCTCTCTCCCTCCCACAAGCGATCTCATGAAGTATACTCTTCCTTAGCAAATAAATGCAGCAACATGGGTGCCCAAAGTATGTATTACATAGGCACAAATGCAGCAACATGGGTGCCTAAAGTATGTATTACACAGGCAACTTCTGCCTATCATTTACCAAAATCTCAGACTCTCAGAAGGAAAGAAAGTGTTCAACATCAATCATAGTTTTGCATAAAAAAATCTTGCCAAAGCATCACTTTCAAGCAGGTTTTTTTAAAGGATAGCGTCCTCAGTCTTGCTATGTTAACTATTTTCCTGCACACTCTCAGAGTCAGATATCTGAGTTGAATGTATCAGAAAGTGTGAGCTCATAGGCATTAGAAATAGTGACCTAATTCTCAAAGGAGAAGCATGGGACAGGTTGCATTCCATAGCCAACAAAGCCCATGAGAATGCACCTGGTTCCCATGAACACAGATGCACTGAAATTGTGTACACCTGGTGAGAACCAGTAACAGTTGTGACAAAAAGCACAGACCACATACCCCTGAGTATAGAATAAAGAAGCCACCAGTACAGAAGTATTTAAAACTACAGTGAGAGTTCCATGAATTCCAGTGGTTGTTTCCAATCTTCATTTAAAATATCCAGAAAAATCAGTCACATTCACTACAGAAAACAAGACTTGCCTCTAATGTCACAATGACAGAATAAAACCCCTACTCAAACTCCATCTTGAGAGTAGACCAGGGAATGACTATTTACTAAACAAACTAGATGATCCAAAACTCTCTATTTACCAGAGGTCTGATAGGGATGGACAAAGTATTGAATCTGTTATGAAAACATTTTAACCTAAAGAAAATATTAGTTGACCAGTCAAAATTGAAAGCCTGTCCAGTAGGGAAGGGCTGAGGTGTTCATAAAAATGGCTGCATAAGTCTTATGAAATAAAAATTCTACAGTATCTTTGCATATTTTTGTACTATGATTCTATTTTCAAACTCTCAAATACTTGAAAGTAATAGTTTTGATACTATCTTTTCCTATAAAGACATAAAAATAGGGTGACATGATAGTGACTTAAGTGGGAAATTCCCCTACAGTTTAGTTGATTAGGAAAAGCTTCTCTCTTGAATGGCAGTTTTGAAATGTGAAGACCAAAGAAGTCCTCATAATTCAAAGTTTTCCATTCAAAGTGCTCTAAACCTAGGAAACAACTAGAGCAAAATTCCCAAACATGGAACATGTTTAACAAGAGCAAGAAACTAAAATAAATTGGTTTTGCAATAGTCTAGATGAGATATAATGGTAGCAGTAAAAGGATAAATTTAGCAGATGGAATGGACTGAATGTGGGAAGAGGAAGGGGAAAAGAGGGATCCAGGGTGTTTACAGATTTTTACTCCCCTTTATATGTTACAGTTCATCTAAGATGAGGTCCAAATAATTAAACCTATACCTTTGGCTAGTACATAGGAAATTTAACAACAACGACAAAATACTAGTGATAGTACTTTTAATAAAAGAGATTTACAAAGCAATGCTTTGATCCCGATCTCTTACTTCTTATGGTTTGTATTAATATGAAAATGCTTTTAAGCTTTCAGGTGAAGACTGGAACAGCACATCTAGTGTTCTTTTCACTCTGCTATGTATTTGAGTTTGTCATTGCTAAGGCAGATAAAGCAACTGTCTTAGCAAAAATAAGCAGAAGTGTATAAATTCTAGGAAGATCTGAATCACTGACCACTTTATAACGTTTATGATAATGAAGGTGTAATGGAAAGATACCTGGATGAAACATACTTCGTACTGGATGCCCATTGTTGAGAACATCTTCTTCATTGAGGAGGTGGTAGGCATCAGTATGCAACAAAATAATTATACAATGTATCTTAATAAAATTATGACACACTGTTTTCATTTATTGGTTTTAATCTTGGAATATCTAGGCTTATTTCCTTTCTATCAATTTTCACTCACTTTGTGTATGACTCAGATTATCTCCTCACTGTTTTAAATAAGACAACTGAAAACAGCCAGACCTAACTCTTAAATTCTACTGTCAATAAAAAATAAAATACAAAGACCCTCCCATGAAAAACATGTAATGCCATGAATGTTTGCTCTTTATCAGCAAAAAACAAAATGTAAAAATCCAGAATTAAAAAACTGTTAAACTATGACTGAAATCTTTTCAATAAAGAACAAGCACACACACACACATATTATTTTTTTCCAAAACAAATAATTATAGATTTTGTTTGTTTGTTTGTTTTTTGCTAATTGTTTTTAATGGGAATTCAGTGCACAGTTATTCAGCCGATGGTTTGGGTATGTGCTGTATTGAGTGTTGTAAATGTTAAAAAGCAGAGAGAATTTCTATGTTAAAGGAACCTGTTTACCACAGGGAGAGTCTCAGGATTATATGTATGAATTCTTTAATGCACAGCCAGCCCTCACATGGGAAATTCTAGCCATATCTGGAGGAGTCTGAGGAGGTTTGATAACTATTGCAATTCCCTGAGGGAAATAAAGGTTGAACCCTGTTTAAAAAGATGGTCCCTTCCCACTAAATATTTCCACCATTGTAGTTCAGGGAGGAAATGCTGCAGTCGGAGACAGAGACAGCAGGTGGTTGTAGATCTAGAGTTGAGATGTGATTTTCACATCTGAATGTGCTATGTAGGTAAGAACTCCCAGGTATGACATAGTCATACGTCTAAAAGTGACTAAGAGACCTTCTCAAACAGCATTCAGGATAAATCAATAAATATAATTCTTACTTTTATGTTTTCTATAAAATGCTATATCTATCTTGCTTTGATATATGGTATTTAACAAAATTAGCACATATTTATTGACTGTATGACAAGTGCTTTGCTAAATAGGTTATATTGGTTACCTATCCAGTATTCATTCTTCCTCTCTTCCTGCAAATCCCAAAGTAAATAGTTTTTTGTTTTGTTTTGTTTTGCTTGGGGGGCTTGGGTGGGGGGAGGGTGGAAACAAACAAACAAAATCAAAGCAAAATCCTGGTAGTCACAGGCTCTTATGCAGGTCCAGGTAAGCAGAATTCAGGGAAGAGCAGTGCATGAGCACAAACTCCAGAAAGGTTCTTCAAAATAGTTTAACCCACCAGCAGGAATCCTCTTGTTCTCCTAATTTCTGACACGAAGACTAGTGCTTCAGAGGCTGTCACTTACTAAACCATGTCCCTTCAGAGTCTTGGCTTGACTTAGAAATCATATAAAACTTTCCCAACAATGTTACCATTAATTTGACAGCTACTCTGTGACTGAGGGACTCTCCAAGTACTGGAGAGAAATTTACACAGCTGCTTCCAATTTTAAATCATCCCAAACTCTATTCAAAGCTCATCTCTTCTCTCAGCATTCTGAGAATTGCACCATCCATAGGCTGGCCACAAACCAAGAGCTGGTACCAGAAACACATGATCCAGGATTTGTGGTAACGGAACAGGAAAGTAGGAATGATTGGTCCTGTCTTAGGGTTTATTATTAATTTTTATTGACCTTTTCAAATGAATACAAAGCAATCATAAAGCCTGCATGGGTCAGTTTGAAGAGAGCACAGCCTAGCCACTGAGGCAGAATAGGTGGAGACCAGCTGTACTAGTATGGCAATAGACAATATGTGTGATATGTTTAAATATACCTCTTTTGAACTTAGTAATTTTGAAAAATTTATCTGGATAAAAAAAATCTTTGATATGCATGCAGATTTTTACAAAAGTATATTTGTCATGAGAAGAAAATCTAAAATACCCATTAAGATGAAAATATTTTTATAATTTAAATACATTCATACACTGAAATAATAAATTTTACAAGTTATGCTTATATAGAGAGATAGATTAATAGCTTGAGGGAATGATGATTATATAGTGTCAAGAAAAAACATGATATAATAAAACTGATAAACAATGATTTCAATTAAATAGACATATATAGGCAGAGATTTATGAGTAAAAATGATTAGAAAAAGATACTCATCTCTAACTGGTGGTATTTTTTTCCCTAGTCCTCATTACTTTAATATTCAGGAAAAAATATGAAGGTCCTTAAGAAAAGGACCTTTAAAAAGCAGGCCAGGGGCTTCCCTGGTGGTGCAGCCATTAAGCATCTGCCTGACAATGCAGAGGACACAGGTTTGAGCCCTGGTCCAGGAAGATCCCACATGCCTCAGAGCAACTAATCCCATGCATCACAACTACTGAGCCTGTGCTCTAGAGCCCGCGAGCCACAAATACTGAGCCCACGTGTCATAACTACTGAAGCCCGTATGCCTAGATCCCATGCTCTGTAACAAGACAAGCCACTACAACAAGAATCTCGTGCACTACAATGAGACCAGATGCAGCCAAAAATAAATAAATTAAATAAATATATTTTTAAAGCAGGACATAAGAACAAACTTAGCAACATTTTAAAGACTTAAAAAATTCTTGTTTCAGTTATGTCTTTTTTTTTTACAACTTAGGATTTCCAGTATGTTAGTTAACAGTCCCTCATCTGGACCTAACCTATTATTGGGTGGCACGATGTGTTTCTGGACCAGTAGTCCCCTCCCTCTGGTTATGCATCCCTCCCTTATAGTGTGGACCCTCCCAGAATGCTTTATATTTCAGAGTCATTTCTAACCTGTCTGGAATTATCTTGCGTGATTCCTAAATATGTAATACTTCTGCTTGCTTTCACTTTAATTCCTTTCTCTGTCCTTTTATTGTACTTTAGTAGAGATAGCAAACTAGGACAGCTCCCAAATAGCTACTTAATTCATTGGAGCCTTGTTTACTCTGTTTCCTTCATCAATGATTTATATTTCCTCAAGAGGATAGAACTGCTTAGGCTGCACTGGGCCTGATGATAGTGCCTTTGGATGATATACTCATGTAAAATAGTTTTATGTCTCTGAAATGTTTTTCAAGTTGAGTCACACACTGATGCACTTATCTTGAAACTAGATTTCCTGATTTTGCTGAATTGGACTCTTGGTGGGAAATACTGCTAGTAAAACCATTTGAGTTTAAAGCTGCAACCTAGAAGTTTTTCTCAACTCCACCTTTTCTAGATGAAGAGGAAATCTCTTTACTTTCCTACTGTTAATACAGAATCAAAATGCATGACCTATGAGAATGAAACTCTAGTTAAACTGCTTCAAAAATGCAAACTATAATTTGAAACTTGGAATTCCAATTGTAAGACTCATTGAATGCACGATCTTAAACAAGTTACTTACACTCTATGGCCTGTTTCTGCCTATGAAATTAGGGATCCCTACCTCATAGCATTCCTGTGAAATTAAATGTAGTTATTTTCCTAATATGTATTTGGAACTATCACATATGATATTCTTGGGAAAAAATATTCTGTGGCATAAGACCATATTACACATATTAAAGTTGCAGGCATCAGACCAGGAACTTGGTAAGCTTGTAGAAACATGTAGGAGAAATAATGGAGAATAATAGGGTTGAGAGGAGTAAATTTCATGCAAGTTAATTTCTAATCAATAATAATAATGATGCCTATTTATTCACTACATTTTTAAGTATGTGTGTGTGTGTGTGTGTGTGTGTGTGTGTGTTGTAGCTACGTTGCACTATTAGGTGATAATGATAAATATTAAGACATATATCTCACTGCATTAGTGAATCTTACATTATGTGCAGAATGGGGGTAAGTAGAATACATAAGTAGACAAAAAAATAAATAACAACTAAATGATTTATCTTAGATGTAATGAAGAAAACACAAGTTAAAATATTTTTATATTGAAGAAAAGAGAAAGAAGGAAAAGCAACAGGTCAAAGAGACAAGTTTATTATATTTGTTAAATCATTAACTATATAATCATGTTCTTAGCCCCGCTCCCTAGATAATAATGAAATGACCCAGTTCATGTGCATCTTTAATCTACAAATCCTTAAGAGGGTGTTGAGATTATTGTGAGTTTCAGACATCATGTTTTACTGATGATGTAGCTATTGGATCACAGAGATAAAATCAGAAAACTTAGAAAATTGCTGGGACAGTGTTCTGATTGTGCTGACAATCCTCTGTAAGATAACGAATACATTCATTTTTATATTCCAGTCATTCATTCAATAGATTTTTATTAGGCATGCTTTGTTTTATGTACTACATAAGTTATAAAGAAGTTTTAAAGATGAACATGAAATAATTTTTATATTGAAAGATCACATAGTTTATTTAAAGAAGAAAAACAGTTTTGTATAATATAAATATAATAAAAGGAAGATACATCCATCATGAAATGGGAGCCTCGTTGTAGCCCTATAGGCATTTAGTAGGAAGGTATTTAACCCCAAAATTCTATTGTTGGAGTGGAAAGCTTTTCTTTTATCCTCTTGTATTTTTGATTAGGGACCTGCCAATTAAACTGACAAAAGACAGTTTATCAGATTATCCAGAGGGAAAAACAGGTTTAATTATGTACATATACACTAGAGTTCACAAAGAAACATGACTCAAGAAGGCAACTAGAATTGGAGGTTTATATACCATCTTAATAGGGAACAGGGAGGGACATAGAGGCACCTCTGGGAGAACAAATTGTTTCTTAGAAGGGGGAAAAGAGGGCACTTATGGAAGAAGAAATGCCTTTCTGGAAAGACGAAAGGGACTTTAGGAAAATAGAGGGGAGGTATAGTTTTGTGACAGTGTCTGTTTGGGTGTGGTGCTGACTTCTTTTCTCTGAGATTAGAGCTGCTCCCTGAGAGGAGATTTATGACAATTGAGTTCTTTTAGGAGGCCCTCATTTTAGGCAGTTAAAAAATTCAGGAACTCAAATGCCTTCCATTCAAAATATTTTTTTGTGTGTGTGCCACAGTGGTTTATTCTTGACCCTTTCCCTATCTTCAAGAATAGAGAGTTGCAAGTTGAATTCTAAAGTGAAGGGGAAGATTATAAACAGATGGTACTAGGGTCAGTTTAGGTTTACTGGCCAAGAGAAAAAGAAAGGGTTAAATTTACATGTACTGTTAAAGAAAAACAGAGCTGAACAATAGTTAAAGTGGTAAAGACAGATTTTATTCAGGAGCTATTGCAATATAGGGAAAGATTCCTCTGTATAGAACTGGGCTCAATTCAAGGAGATGAGTGGGATCAGTAGATGGAAAATTTCTAAGAGTAAATATAGGAAGCTAACATTTCTGGTTAAACTGACTTGACAATTTCTTTCTAAAGGCAGGTCAAAGTGATCAGATACTCAGTGTAGGGAATAAGGAATTTCATCAGATACCAAAGGAAATTAGATACCAAAGATGTGAGGTTCTTGCTAAACTGACTTTGCTGGGTTCTTGCTAAAAGTGAGTAATGCACTTAAGACAACTTGGCTTAATCAAGAAGGGGGCTCAGAGGAGCCTGACTAAAGTTTGGTCAAGGAAAGTGTCTTTGCCAGTAAGAAAGTAGGGAGTCTGGAGAAATGGTCGCAGTGACAGCAACAAAGGACAAGTAGGATGACATTCCGAAATTCTTTATACATAGAAAAAGTTACTGCCACTGATTTATTTCTTTCCTTCTTTCTCTCTCTCTCTTTGTTTCTCTTTCTTTCTTTCTTTTTCTTTTCTTTTTTTCATTTAAAAAATTTTTCTATGTTAAGCTCGAATCGCATCCATTTGTCTACATTTGCTGTATAAGTAATGTAGTTTACTGGCAGAGATGTTATGCCTTCAGGCAGCAAATAATTTTAAATTCAAAGAATTGTTTGGGAGAGAGTTACCAAACGAACAGGACTAACTACTCTGATGAGGTCAGAGCCTTAGTGGAGAACAATATCGATCATTAAGGAAAAGCTTTGCTGCAGTTGCTCTTGAATGAATTGAATTGTTCAGTGAGAAGATTTTCTATTGAAAAGAAGTTGTCAGAGTTGCTCAAATTCCTCTTTCCTAATTAAGCCTTTGAATTTGAGCTATAATTTCAGACAAAAAAAAAAAAAAGAGGGTAATGAAATTCTGTAGCCAGGGAGGGACAGTAAGTGAAATAAAAGGATAATTTTAAAACCTAATGAAAACAGAAAATAACAGCAATTTGGGGAGATCATTGATATCATTTTATTGTTTCTAACTGGTAGGCAATTAACATTCAATTGTCCCAACTTAGTTGGTTTTCAGAAGGGATTTTGCCCCTCACACAAGGGCATTCTTGCCAGTTTTTCCAAACTCTATTGGGCTTTTCTCACAGGTCTTATTTATTTTCTTTTTAATCATATATCCCTTAGAAAATGTGTGTGTTTTCCATAACTGTGTTGCCGATCACAGAGTCCATGTGTTTAAAGCCACAGTCTCTTCTTGCTTTTTTGTTGGGAAATACAACTAGGCTTTTACTTGTTGATGGAATAACAGTTGCCAAAACTGTGTGATTTTAAGGGTGATGAAAAAATTTGTTCTGCACCAAAATATCTTTCTAACTGATGCCTGAAATCCCCTAAATAAAGATTAATTTTCTGGCAGTTAGTTAACTGACAGAAATGCAAATGTCTACAGAAATGCAAACTCTCCAGCAATCCAAATGTCTCTTTGTGAATATTAAATAAAATCTGAATTAGAATGGATTATCCATTTGTTCCATTAAAGAGAAAATTATTCAAGACACTTCTTAAAGAACAGCAAGACAGACGTTATTCAAGGAGGAACATTACAATGGGTGTACAAGGGGGCTACTACAATGGTGTATGTAGTAGGGGAGACAGATGTGGCTCAACTCTGAGTACAACCAAAAAAAAAAAAAAGGGAATTGATACCAAGAAGCAAGGTGGGGGTCAATGGATGGAAAATTACTAAAAGAAAACATCAGGGAAAACATTAGCCTGATTCTGGCTAAACCAACCTGACAGGATTCTTGCTGAAGGTAGGCCAGTGTGATTAGTTACTACCTAGAGAACCGAGGAGAATGAGGAATTGGATCAGATCTCAAGGATGTTTAAACTGACTTAACAGGATTCCTGCTGAAATTGGACAACGTAGAGACAAACAACAGAAGTCCAAAAGTCAAGGCTCACATGAAAAGTAGCTCAAAGAGCCTGAACAGAATTTGATCAGGGAGAGGATCTTTGTCAGTTTTCACATAAATATGTTTTTTAAAAGAATTTTCTCTCCTACTCTAATGCAACTTTTCTGAATTCAACAAAAGATGCACTCAAACTGAAGCAGGAAAGTTAGGACTGAGCCCAAGTATAGCATCCTCATGTATAGGCATTAGGCAATAAGGCAAACCCACCTCCTTGTTTTTCACTTAATGAGATCAGGAAGCATGGAGGAATGGCTTCAGCAGCAAAAACATAAATTTGACTTTTGTGAAGCTTTTTGACAATTGAATAGGGAACCTTGATCATAGAATCTGCATAACATGGCCCAGCGTGGGCAAAAAAAAAAAAAAAAATGCCCAGGCTGCAAATGACCAGTATACCACCTTCCATGCGTGGTGCTCAACAGGTAAGGGAAAATTTAAGGGAAATGGCTCTCAGAGTGCATGTCCAGTGGCTTCAGGTGTCCAGCACACAAGAAACAGATGAAATCATCACCTACCTGGACTATTTTATCAATGAATATTCTGCTGTTAATCGAAGAAGTTCATGCCTATTCAAAGATTAAGATGAAATAAAGAAGGAAGTCAGAAAACCCCGCCAGGTGCTCCTCACTAAGGGGGGCACCTGCACTCTTCTCTGAATGCTGTACTTTTGCTTCCGCTCTTTTAATAAATTGCTTCTTTGTTTCTATGTCTCAGTCTCTGTGTGTCACTCCTTTGCATTCCCTGTCCAAAATTCTTTTTTGGGCTAGTAGAACAAGAACCTGAAGTTTTAATTTAGCCCTCCAGCATCCAAACCAAAGGTGAGACACACACAGTGGTGTCCAGTTACTGCACCTAACACTAAGGACTGAATCTAGACATGTTCTTTGTCACTCTGATACCATTGAATTAATGATCATTGCAATTACTACAAAATTCTCACTGCTATCAAAATAATGGAGGGAAAGGAAGGTAACCTAAATAAATCTTCTCTATAGCCATTTTCATGTCATCTACAGATAGTTCTCCTTTCTCTGACTTGGAGTGGTGTTATCATTGGCAAGCTTGGGTTTTCTCTGTCAATTCAACCTTGAAAACATGGTCAGCTGCATTATGCATTGATTCTAGGGTTCCCTAGTATTTAATAAACAGAAATTCTATTGAGTGATTACCCTTCAATATATACCCTATTTCTGCCATTTTGGTCTCTTGTCAATATCAGGTGGCTTAAACCTCAACTAAATGCCTCTATGCTTGTACTTTGTATGTTATCAAAGTGAAATATTTGGCTGGAGCAGTAAGGCACTGGAAAACTGCCTCTCTGTCACTTGGCTACCCCAGTGAAAGGCTCCTTAAGGTGGAATCACTACCTCTTCAGATCATTTGCTGTTCAGCAAGGAATATTTGGGAGGATAATGGGAAACCAGCTTTCTCTTTTTCTGTGGCTCCTCAAGTGTCCATTTCTTGTTAAAAGTTTATGTTGACTAGTCCTGTGGGGTCTCTTTGCACTTTAAGAAGCAGCACTTGTGGTATGTTCGAGGATGCCCTGGGTTGCCTCAGTGAGGGTGGCCTGACCAATTAAAAGATGCCTCAGAACAATCTCAACCACTCCCAGCCCCAAACACTTCCTGCCGGCTGTTGGAGGGTGGGGTAGGCCCTTTGCTCACGGACTTCGTCCTTTGGATAAGCTGGATATTTCACTGTTTCTAGTTCTTGTTTGGCAAAATAAGGTGCTTGGAAAAACTAAATTATCCCTGCAAATTTTACCACCTCCTTAGGGATACAAGTCAAAAAACAAATCCAAGATACACGAATGTCTTCTGTAAATGTTGGATGCCAGATTTCTTCTCCTCTGCTGGATCTGTGCCTGATGCTTTTTAGGTCGGGGCTTGGCTGGAATGCAATGTTAGTGTTTAGTTTTGACCGAGGTTGGCAGACTCGTGCTTCTCTTGCCCTCCAACTCCCCCATCTCTGATCCCCAGGTAGGTGAGGAAATTACTCCATTGAATTAATCTCTGCCTTTTTCTAGGTCATGCTCACTTACTCCCAGTAAGCCCCAGTTTTGGGTGGGGAGTGATCTGGGTTCACTGTCTCATGTGTGAACTAAAACAGAAGTGACCTGGATCCCTCCCACTGCCCAGCCTATTCTACCACCTCCTTTGTGCTGCCACACTGGGCCAGCTGCAACATTGGCTCTGCACCAGGAACTTCACAAGCCCCTAACTATCCCACCCTCCCAAGCCACCCCCATCCCTGAGACTGCACAGACCTTTAAGTGGTAGGTGATTTGTCTGGAAGGGGAAGGGGCACAGTAAGGGCAAACACCTGTGCATTGTATCATTACCCATGTGGGAGTAGAAGAGACCAGAATTCCACAGGTTAACCTATAGTCCCACAGTGCCCCCTGCCAGCCAACCTGGGCAGCTGCAGGGATCCCCTCACATGCCTGCCCCCAATGTCTTGCCAGGGCTTTAACTGTGCAGCTGGGGGCTGGTGGGTCATGGCCCGAAAAGCTACAATTGAACAGGAAGCTCCAGGGGTTCCTCTTTGTTTCCTTTGCTAACTCTTTAACTTACTTTTTCTGCTTCTTAGGCTGGAGGACATTCATTCCGAGTTGGCATTGGCACCAGTAGCAGTGCTGGGCCCTGGGCTTTGGCCTCTGGGGGTGAGGGGCCAGCATTTGGACCAAATAGACACTTGGAGGGGACCCACGAAGGAGAGTGTGGGAGTATGTTGGGGCAGGCTAATCTTAACTGGAATGCTACCCACACCCCACCTCCCATTCATCTAGTGTGTTAAGCTCTGGAAAGTTCTTTGACAAATCATTCTCATGTGAGCTGCACCACAGCTCTAAGAATTGAGGGGGTGGTAGGCATTAATTATCCTTGGCCAAAATGGGTAAACATGTCAGTGAGGATATGGGGCTCATTCCGTGCCCCACAGCAAAATAGTGGTGTACCCAGAAGCTCTCTCCCTGTCCAGTGTTCCTTCTACATCCACGAGAGTGTAGACACCAAGAGCTAGAAATGAACAGTCCTCGATTGTAAGTATAAGGCTGATTCTGGATCTGCAACACTGATGCTTCCACAGAGGGAAGTGGTCCAAGGTTAGGAGGTGTGACTTGTGAATTTGCCCTCAGTTCTTGGTTGTGTTTTATGTGGGTATCACAGCACATTTATTCCTGCATTCTTTCAAGTTCTTCCCATCACTTGACATTTTGAGGAGGAATGACGAAATACTGAGTACTGTTTCCTGGGTTTTCCTACCTCTCACTGCCATCTTGGTCTTCCTGCTTAAAGCAGAATGCATGCTGCAGGTGAAATTCTTCTAGCAGAATGTGTTTGTCTTTGCAAGGGTGGATAGAAGGTGACATCATAGGAGCAGCACACTGGCCAGAAGAGGCTGGGAGAGCACGACTTCCCTCATCCCTGCGCCTTGGCTCCTCCGGGGGTCCGGGCTGGGGTGGACCTAGAGGGACGGCTCCCCCTAGGCCACGGGTGTTCCAGCCTCATCCCTGAAACTCGGAAACCCATCAGCTGCATTTGTAATCCAAGGTCATCTCCATCTGCGTCCTCCCCAGTCCTCTCTTGCGAGGAGAACCACACTGTTGGGGGGATGTCTGCTCGAGGAAGTGTTGGCTCTGCCACTGAGGGCTCTGCTTTTCCAAGAGAAGGAAGCTCCAGGGATTTGGGTGGGTTGCTGGGAACCAAGTTCCCTCGCTCCACCTTCCTCATGTACGATAGGCATGGTGTGCCGTGGAGCCTGGGAACGGGCCCAGTTTGCTGGGGACACTCACAGTGCTCGTTTCCTGGCACCGCCGGTTTCCGCAGACAGTGGATGGAAGAGTTGTCCTCATTCCAGTTGCTGGGCATGTTCAAGCCTCTCATTCGTGCTTAGGTGAAAGGACGACTGAGTCGTGTATGCCGGAAGCCTAAGTCACATCCTTGAATGCTGGTGATCGCACCAGAGAAGGCCTGGCATGAGGGAAAGGGCCACTCTCATCTAAGGTCCTGGACCTGCCCCCGGGCTGGGCTTGCCGCTGCTTTCTTAGGAAGGAAGGATTCTTCTCACCTCCTCCTCCGAGAGCCATCTTTCAGCCGGCCACTCGCCTGCAGACTCCTCTAGGGTCGGAGGTGACTGCTTGCAGCTCCCGCCCAGCAGCCCCCTTTGGCAAGCTCCAACAGCAGTGATGTTACACTTCAATGTAGTCGAGACAGGGCGTAAGTTAGTGTTTGCATAAAAAAGAATCATGTTCCCTATGTACATATTATTATTATTATTATTATTATTATTATTATTATTATTAAGTCTGAATTGTATGGTAATAAAACTTGTTTGAAAATTTGGAATAGTGCTGCTGCCAGCTTATTTTCCTGGTACGTCTGGCTGTGTGTCCAAAATTCTGTTTCACAGCAAAAGTGAAGAACAGTATGTAAAGAAAATATAACAATTATTTCTTTGTATTTTAGGGGCTTTAACCAAGACATCCTCTCGTTGGTATTAGGAATGTTTGCTTAATTTCCACACATTTTTTTAAAACACGTCCTAGGTTTTTTAAGGCTCCAACCTGATTAATGCATGGTCAGCCATCAACTAAGGCTGAAGCATCTCTGACTGAGGTGTTTTTGTTTGGTTTTGTTTTTTAAAATCATGTATTTGCTACAGAGTATTGTACTTGTCTCAATGGGAATGGTGTAAAAAACTGGGAAGGCCTTATGTGATATGTATCATAGTTAATAAATCAACCTTATAAAAAAAAGTCTATGCTGATCGTTTTTGTTATGACAAGTGTTATCTTAGAAGCATCTTTCCCTTTTAGGTAGGATCTTTAAAAAGGATATTAGAAGCAGCTTACACACAATCCAAGTTTCTGACTTTTTTCTATCAAACTTCCAAAACGCAAGCATGTGTAAGAATGCCTTTGAAGGCTCAGGGGCTGATAGCTCATACAGGATTCCATAACAAAAAATATTATTATTATCATCATAATTTCCTAATCAGGGATAAAGGAGTTTCCATTACCTACCATCCCACCTCAACTCATATATATTATATACTATATATTATATATATAATACTGTATATAAGAACTTATCACTTGTGGTATTCACCGCTGGTATTATTGTCAATATTACTTAGGGTTCAAGTTGCAAAAGAGAGAGACCCATTTCAAGCAAGCATAAGAAAAAATAATAAAAATGTATTAGCTCACTTATTTGAGGAGTCCAGGGATTGAGTTGGCCTTTGAAACTTCAGAAATGCAAAATGAATGTTTTTTCATTCTCTGTCCTTCCTTCTTTCTCCGAGATGCTCTAAGAGTTTTGCCAGTATTTTTTTCTGCTTCTAGATAAGGAAACTTGGTTACAGAGAAATAAAGGTTTAAATTATCTTAGTTTTATAAACAAAGAGAAAAGGAAAAGCCTCTCGTGGAGTCTATGAATAATGAATCCATCCTTTAACCAATCACCATGAAAGAAGGAGGAAGAGGATGGGGTATAATGATTAGTCATTATTGGGTCATGTTCATCCTTCAGTAGCCAGAATACTCTAAATACAGCCTCCCAGAAACTACATGGGAATAGGGATGGCAAATTCCCCAAAATGATGTGTTTTATTTTGAAAAGAGGGGAAATATTATGAGCAAAAAATGCAATAAAAGTAAAACAGATGTCCATACCACATAGCCTTTCTCCATTTCCCTTGAGGCACATACGTTTAGATTCAGATTCTTGAAGCAAAACCGTCACTTTCAGAAACAGTTGCCTTCCCTTTTGTTAACTGTAAAAGAAACATAACTCCGGGGGTGCAGGTGTCACATTTTGATAATTTTGCCAAGAAAAAAATTAAAAGATGCAGTTGGTTGGAGCCATTTATGCTCCAAAATATATTCCCTGTCATCCTGAGTTTCTACCATCTGTAACTCTATTGTATAAGCTGTTAAAAGTCCTTACCAAAAATCCCATAGAATTGGGATGTTATGACTGGAATGGACCTGCAGGACTGTTAAGTCTATTTCCTAAGACATTGAACAAATACTGTCTTTCTAAGGATCATGCACTCTTTACACCTCACCTCCAGGGATGGTGATTCTACTGTGTCCTAAGGCAGCATAGTCTGGTGTTCAACATCTCTGATTATTGGAGAGCAATTTGAAAATATTATGAAAAGAGGAATAGTTATAAATTATAAAAGAGCCATACAATTTGAACTTTAAACAGTATTTTTTTCCATAATCTTGAGATGAAGACTGTTATCCTGTATTCTCTTCTCATTGATACTGGGGTCAAATAAGTATACTTTCCCTTTTTTGAGACTGTCCTTCATATATACCTAGAGCCAGTTATATGTTCCCTATGCATCACTTCTTCTTCAAGATAAATATTGCTAATTTCTTCAGCCTCTCATCATGTAAATAAGTCTAAAACATACCTATTCAAAACCAATTTCAGTGTCTTTTTCAAAACTTCCTGAGACTTAAGAGGAAGAAACACTAAAATTTTTCTCTGCCTCTCTGTCTCTCTCACAGTATTGGAAGACCCATGATTTAATTTTGTTTAATCATCACAACAATCCAGAAAGTCAGATATGATTTTCTCCATTTTGCTAATGAAGAAACTGTGGTTTTCAAGGGTAAATGCATTTCCCAGCAGTCAAAATTCAAATGCAACTACTTATGACTGGGAAACCTATGCTCCTCCCACCTGGCCGTGGGGGATATAAAGAGGACAGCCTGTTATAGAAATGGTTTGGTGTAAATCATACCAGTTGGGGAGGCTCCCATCAATTCAGCATTTCCATTGATTCTGATCCAAGCAAACAAAACAGATGAACCTCAATGGTATGCTAACTGAATGAGATTTTCAGACATGAAAGACTATGAATTGTATGATTCCATTTATATAAAATGAACAAAAAAAGCAAATCTATAATCGTAGGTACCTAGGGCTGGGGTCCAGGTTGGAAATAGGACTAGGTACTGCAAATAGGTACAAGGAGTCTTTTGGGGAGTAATGGAAATGTTTCTAAAATGGATTGTGGTGACATCTGCCCAAATTTTAAAATTTACTAAAATTATTGAATTGTACATTTAAGAGGGATACATTTTATTTTGTGTAAAGTATGCCTCAATGAAGGTATTGAACAATAGCAAAAAAAGACTCTTGCTAATAAAAATGAGAAATGACTGGAGGAAACAAGTTTTAGAATTTGTACCTTGATAGTACTGTTCTTTGTGTACTGAGATGTTATAGATTATATGTCACACTGTCATTTTATGTATAGTAAGAAAAAATTCTACCAAACCATAACATTGTTTGCTCATAATTATATATATATATATATATATATATATATATATACATATATATGTTAAAATACTTTTAAATTTAGACCTAAACTTTTATCACATATCACAACAATGTGTACAATTATAAAAAAAGTTCACATATGCACTGATAATGAAAAGTAAATCAAAACTACTGTTAGACTGACTGAAAGTTTATGTTGATTTTAGAAATGATAAAACATGAAAAACATATGCATTTTAGACTGTATGATAAACAGTAGAATGAGAAGAAAACTAAAGGCACAGAATAGCCAGTACTGGGGACGTAAGCAGGAGTCATTTGGCTTAGGAAGGAGAAGGATGATTCTTTACAGGGGAAAACTTTGGTTTAAAATAAATGGACCTAAACAGAACTAGCTAGAGTGAGCAGGGTGAGCAATGAGAAACCATCTCTCAGCATCACAACAGAAACTCACTGAGGATGATACAACACCTCCGATCACTGGTCCATCAGCAGTTAAGCATCATCACATGTCATCTCCCCAAAGCAGCCATTGTTACTGTGTTGACATGTCCATTAAATGTGTGTAAGTTACTTTACAAAACTTTGACCTGCTAATGCCTCAAGAGTTGCTTAGCGCCATCTTACCTGGTGTGTTCACTTTCCAGACAACGATTTAGAATACTCATAAGCCCACTCACCCCCGAAAGTGAATGTGGTGCCTCTGTTACTCAGAGAGATTGCCATGGTGCCCCAGTACCTGTGCTCAGGTAGGACTGAATAGCAATAAATACTTACTTCCCTTCTACGTATTGTTCTAAGTTTTAAAGGAAAAAAAATGATACCTAAGTTTAACTGTGAATACTGCCAGCTTTAAGCAGTGTCTTGACTGTACTGCAATGAATACAGCATGACTTTTGAAAGCAAACATGTCAAATGAGTATCTTACCTTTGACAATTATTAGCTACTTAAGCTTCTACACGTTATCTCAACTGCCAGAGCTTGTTTCTTTCTTCTAAACTAGGGACAATAATAGACATCTTTCTTGCATTTTTGTAAGAAATAAATGAGACTGTGTATAGTATATAATATAGTACTTTGAATACAGTAAGAGATCAATAAAAATCTAATATCATTATGATGACCATCATCATCATCACCACCATCATTATCAAAATTGTATCATTATCATCATCATCATGATTAAATTACTACTTAGAGTCTCAATTTGGAAAACATGATTGGTGTGAGTATGTGTGTGTGTGTGTGTGTGTGTGTGTGTGTGTGTGTGCAGTCTTTCTTCTCTCACTGCAGGATTATGTAAGGAGGAATGAATTTTGACTTGTGAACTATCCTCACCTGGACAAATGACTGTTATTATGAGCTCAAATAAAATTACTGAAAGTATAAGAATGCCCAGCCATAGGTCAATGTGTCTTTATTATTGAACAGTATAGTTGCAACATAATATCGTCAGAGAGTCTGAGATGTTTAACTCATTCTGTCTTTTCTTTATGTAAGGATACTTCCCTATGACCTTGATGTAAAGTATCACTTGATAACTTCACTCTAAACTACAGATATAAGGTACACAACAGCTGAAATCTAGTGTGCTTAAGTTTCATTTCTGGTTCTACCTGTCATAGATTCAGCTACTTATGTTATTGTCTGATATTTCATTTGATCCATCACTAGATCCGGATTTGGTGCCTTGTTGCAAAAAAAAAAAAAATACTGTTTTCAGGATTATAGGACCACCTCTCAGTCTATGTTTTTTCTTGATCATGGTTATGCAAACATAGATTCAGTAATAAGTTCTCACTTGAAAGGCTGGTTCCAATGTATGCTTTCCAGGAGCATAGAGTCAATGCAGTTACACTTGTAATTAAAAAAAGGAAAAAAAGAAAAAGAAAAGAAGAAGAAAATTATACCACAACAGTTTAATGAAGTCAATATATGTTAAAAATCACCTTATACTACATTATGTTAAAAATATTATTGTATGTATGTTCATATATTGATATGTCTCTCTCTATGTATATATCCCAACAACACAGAGGCTGGATTCAAGTATGGGTGACATTGGAGTTGAGTTTTCTCTCTTTCTTTGAATGAGAAATTGCCAGAAATTTTTGAACCGTAGGGTGGGGTAAAAGCCTGGAAAGTTTGATACAGGTGTATTCTAGATAGAATAAAGCAGTCTCTAAAGTCAATAGATTCCATAAACAGGCCACTTATTATTTCCATTGTAGAATACAAAATGATGTCTCTGTCTTGTTATTTCAGGAATCATACTAAACATATCGGAATATAATTATTTCATATTACTTATTTTAGTCACATAATTTAAGTTTTTCCATCCTGATAACCATCTTAATTACTGGCATAAACTAAATTTTTCATTTTTAACAAATGAGATGGGAATACAAATAGCAAGTCATATTAAAAATCAAGTGTACCATTATGACCTAATTTGAGTTAAAATGTGTTTATATTTCCAAATAATCCAGATATCTGTGGAAATTCATAAATAAGTGACAAACAAAATGTGAACATTTTAAGTTAATTCTTAGCATCTAGAATATTTGATTATTCTTTCATTTTCAATTATTTTCTTCTCAGTCTTTTTCTTAAAATAAATAAATGGAAAAATTACAATTAAAAAATAGGTAGGGGAAAAAGGGAGTCCTGAGTTTGGCAAAATTATCATAGAAATCCTTCAGAGTACCATATATTTAAAATTAAACTTCATCATTTCTGGGAGTATATTCTTAGTTTTTTATAATGAGGAAGGAAATTTTATAGAAAGAAGTGCTTTACAAGCCAGATCAGGAAGTAACTTTCTTTATCTCACATTGTGTGTGTGTATGTGTGTGTGTGTGTGCACATGCATGTGCACCGGAGAAGGAGGTTGAGTCAATATGTTTTTGTTTACCCATTGTTTGGAGATTTCTACCTACTCTCCAGCCATAATTTCCTTCTGCTTTTCTTCCACTAAAGATGGTTGTGATGTCTGAAGTAAAGAAGGTGAGGTGTGAGTCATTACTAGTAGGTGATAAGTCAGAAAATTTATAAAAACCTCAGTTATGCATCAATCCAACTATCCCATTTGCACCATCTGCTAAGAACCCACACTTGGATGTTTGTTAAAGGCAGCAACTGACCATGAACATAAAGACCTAGAAAAGGTAGTTTATATATCTTCATCTGACTCTTATATAGGCTTCTATTTTTGCAATATTATTTGCTGAAGTGTAATATAGAGTCTGAAACTAAAAAGAAAAAAAGAACTAAAGTTCTCAAAAATTCCAAAGATGTTTGACATAGACCATCTCCTTGCTAAGGTGCCTCTCCCTCAATAGAATAGGGCTCTTTTACCTATGAAATAAGTCACTTACTTTCCTCTCTAGACCTCAGTTTTCACATTTGGAGAATATGATACTAATGCCTATCATTCAGGACTGTAAGAGATAACTAAGATGATTAATTTAGAAGCTTAACTCCATATCACGTACAGAGTAAACACAGACTATAGAAGAGTATGTAGCTAGTCACCCAAAATGTTTCAATTATCACCTAAGTCAAGACAAATTACTCTTATTTACCAACACTTTTATTTTGAAAAAAAACTTCCAACATATAGAGAAATCAAAAGGAGTAGTACAATGGACACTCATACACTCTTCACTTGACTCACCAGTATTTAGTCATATCGGCTTCATTTCTTGATAGATACGTACATATTTTTGCTGAATTTTAAAAAGTAAGTTGCAGAGTCTTGCTGGAATGATATCAGTAAATGGCAGAATAGGTGGTTCCTGATTTTGTCCCCCCTCACAAAAGAGTAAATAGCAAGTACATAGAAAGATGCCTCCGTGGAGATCTAAGAGATCAAGAATGAGGCTAAAGCATCCACTTTGGACCACAGAAACCGAGAACATAATGCAACAGAATGGTAATAGGAGCAATTTCACTTTGACCATGTCGCACTTCCCACAGGCCAGCAGAGCACCACACTGACGGGATCCCCTAAGCCCATGGTTTCTCCAGTGAAAAAGAAGAGTCCAAGGTGAACATCCAACTTCCTCAGAATTGCAGGATGCGTCCTGGGAGGCCCTCTTAGATATTGACTCATGAGGATCACTGCAAGAATCAGCTAGAGAAAGAAAGGGGGAATGGGTGTTACAGTGTGTTCCTACTGGTGGCAGCACCCTAGTGGAGATTTCAGGCAACAGCTCTCCCCATCTACAGAGCTGAGCCAGCATTCCCATCTGGCCAGGGAGCTCAGTTGACAGTTTTGTCCAGCTTAGGTTTCTAGCCAGTGGGTTGTCCTGGACATGGAGCCCATTCTACAGCATCCTCAATTATGAAAGCAATCAGCAGCCTGGCACAACTGTGGAGCATAACATCTGGCCCCACCTAACCATGGAACCAAGCCAGAGAACCTGAGCAGCCTATCTTATATACCACACAGGCAGAGAGCCAAACCAGCAGCCTCAATCAACTGCTGAGTATAACATCTGGCCCCACCTGAACAAGGAGCCTGAACAGTAACTACAGAAAGCCTGGAAAGCCTGGTACTGCCCATATGTGGAGCCCAGTCTACTACACTGCTAGATTGATAAGCACAGCCTACAACATCATCCAGGTAGACAGCACAGTCAGCAACCCCACCTAATCATAGAGCATAGCCTGCAGCACCACCAGACGAGGAAGCCTGGCCAGTGAGCTCTTCCAACAGTGGAGTACAACCAGTGGACTGCCTGACCATGAAGCCCAGCCTCTGGTCCCACCCAAAATTACAGGCCAGATCCATGTTGAATATAAATGCAAAAATTCTAAACAAAATACTAGTAAACCAAATTCAACAGCACGTGAAAAGGATCATACACCATGATCAAGCGTGATTCATCCCTGGGATGCAAGGATGGTTCTGTATATGCAAAACAATAAATGTGATACACCACATTAACAGAATGAAAGATAAAAATCATATGATCATCTCAATAGATGCAGAAAAGCATTGGACAAAATATAATATCCTTTCATGATAAAAAGCATTCAACAAATTGGGTGTATAAGGAATGTACCTCATCATTTTAAAGGGAATCTATGACAAGTCCATCACTAGAATCACACTCAATGGTGAAAGTTTGAAAGTTTTACCTCTAAGTTGAGGAACTAAATAAGGGCATCCACTCTTGCCACTCCTTGTCAGCATAGTATTGGAACTCCTAGCCAAAGCAATTCAAGAAGAAAAATAAATGAAAGGCATCCAATGGGAAAGGAAGAAGTAAAACTGTCACTGTCTGCAGAAGACATGATATTATATATAGAAAGCCCTAAAGACTCCACCAAAAAATGTTAGAACTAATAAACATATTCTGTAAAATTATAGGATACAAAAGCAAAATGCAAAGAATCAGTTGTGTTTCTTTATAACAACAACAAACTCTCTGAAAAAGATAGAAAGAAATCCACTCAATTTATAATAGATTTGAAAAATAAAATACTTAGGAACAAATTTAACCAAGGAGGAGAAAGATCAGTATGCTTGAAACTATAAGATATTGTTGAAAGATATTGAAAGAGACACAGATAAATGGAAAGATAACCCATGTTCATTAATCAGAAAATTAATATTGTTAAAATGTCCATACTACCCAAAGTGATCAATAGATTAAATGATTAGACTTAAATGTAAAACCTGAAACTCTAAACTCCTAGACAGAAACAGAGAAGAATCTCTATTGCCATTGGTCTGGGCAATGATTTTTTGGATATGACAGCAAAAGCACAACAACCAACGCAAAAGTATACATGTAAGACCACATCAAACTGAAGCACTTATGCACAGTAAAACAAACAATAAACAAAATTAAAAAGGCAAACTATAGAATGGGAAAAGTATTTGCAAGCCATATATCTGATAAGGGGTTAATAACAAAATATATAAGAAAATCATGCAACTATATAGAACAAATAATAATAACCAATTTTTAAAAAAGGGAAAATGACTGGAATAGACATTTTTTTCAAAGAAGACTAGCAAGTGACCATCAGATATGTAAAAAGGGTGCTCAACATTACTAATCATCAGGGAAATGTGAATCAAAACCACAATATCACCTCACACCTCTTAACATGGCTATTATACAAAAGACAAGAGAAAACAAGTGCTGGTGAAGAAGTGGAGAAAAGGGAACCTCTGTGCACTTTTGGAGGGAATATAAATTGATACGACCATTACAGAAAGCATTTGGAGGTTTCTCAAAATATTAAAAATAAAACTAACATATGATCTAGCAATATTACTTCTGGGTATATATCTGAAGAAGATAAAATCCCTACTGTAAATAAATACATGCAACCCCAAGTTCATTGCACTATTATTCTCAGTAGCCAACATATAGAAACAAACTATTCATAGTTGAATGAATAAAGAAAATATGAAAAAAATGTATATGCATATATATTATTCAGCTTTAAAGAAGAAAGAAATCATGCCGTTTCCAACAACATGGATGAATAAAGGAAAATACTTAAGTTGAATTCATAGAAACAGGAAATGGATTGGTTTTTACCCAGGGCTAAGAGGTAGGGAAAATGAGATATTGATCAAAGGGTACAAACTTTAAGTTATAAGATGAATCAGTTCTGGGGATCTAATGCGTAGCATGGTAAATATAGTTAATCATAATCTATTGTATACTTGAAAAAATTTTAAGAGAATAAACCTTAAATAATCTCACCACAGAAAGGTAAGTATGTGAGGTGATGAATGTGTTAACTAACTAAAACGTGGTAATTGTTTCATAATACATGCATAAACCAAGTCATCACGTTGTATACCTTAAAGTTATATAATGTTATTTATCAATTATATCTCAATAAAGCTGGAAAAAATAAAAGTTGCAGACATGATATTTCAAATCTAAATATTCAGCATACTTCTCTTATGAAAAACTAAGTTCTTAAGATGAGAATACAGTTATTTTTATGAAGTCAGTAGACTTTGTGATTAAATTTGAGGCAAATCTCAGTGTAAGTTAAAATGTTATCATTCATTTTCCATATGGAAAGTACATTCACTGTATTTTCAAAAGTTATACATATCTAGCCTTTCATAGATTCAACCCTAATACCAAGATTTTGGAAGAATAGGTGCTATTGTATTGTAAGTGTTTTTGGTAACAGTAGAGGAAATTAAGTCCAAAAGGATTAAGTGAGTTGCTGGATATTAAACAACGTGTTTTCAATCTACACAATTCCAATTTCCCAGCCCCCCAAGTGAAAGAACTTCATGTTAGGGAGAATGCTGAAGTTTGGAATCATTATTAACTTTTATCAGTTCAATATCTCTGTAAGGTAGGAATCATTTCCTTTCCCTCAGTTTACAGATGATGATCCAGAAACTCAGAAGAAACACATTCTTCACACAAAATCACAGAGGAAGTAGTAAAACTGGAAATTAAAGCTTACTCTTTCTGACTCTTAAAACTATGCTACTTAAAACACCAAATTGAGACCATCCAAGTGCCATTCACTGTTAAGAGCTGTAGCTTCCTGTTGCAGAGGGCCATTAGTTTCAGTTAGAAACCATAAATTAGTGGATGCCTTTTTCATTTTCATAAAAATAATAAATTGCAAATTGTAATCAAAATTTGCCTGAAAGGTAAATTCAAGGTACAGAAATAACTAGCACTTGGATACATATGACTTGACATGCACTGGCTAATATCTATATAATTAATCCTCACAACAGCCCAATTACATAGAGGTATTTCGATCATCACATATGAAATAAAAATAATAAATAAGAAAGTATACATTCACCTTTGACACTGAGGACTTCGTGCATGCTGTTTTATTTGTCAAAATGTTATAGTTCAATGGCAAAGTTCAACCTTGGTATATGAATAATGTTATTTTGAGATAGGTCTTGGATAAAGCAAGTTCAGAAGAGAGTGGCCAGTGTTTGGAAGCTCTCTTCCACCTTTCTGTGCTTCCATCTCCCATCCTAATACTATGTGCCCTCTTACTGCCTTTGACACATGTAACCTCTCCTGGTAATGGCTTAATAGTTCTATGACCAAGTTGTTTCTTCACTCTCCAAAGAAACAAATGCATTCGTATGAAATATCCAATTTGGCAAAATGTGTATCATAGGGGAAACATTATCCCGTAAGGCTGAAGACATTTAGTTGATGAGATGGTAAGATATAGTTGACAGGAAACCCTTCAACTGCCTTGCAGATCACATAATGATGATGAAAATTATACACCGCAAGACTAAACTGGATTAATACATGGGATTTTTGCAGCCCACATTTTTTTGTTTCCTCTTAAGAAGCTTGCATCCACGTCAGACTAAAGAAAATATCCTAGTACTTCACCTATGCTCCCATTCTTTGCTTGTTTCCTCCTAATATGCGCCATCCACTCCTTTCCCCTCTTCAGAGTTCTAATGAACCGCTAGGCTCTCTTTCAATAACCTGTACAAAATTTGAGCTCAGATGTGATCTAATTTAACAGTCAGTTACTGCTTCTTGTGAACGTAAACATAGCAACATTAGTACTATTATTACATTATCTTTAAATACATTATTTTACCTAAGATGAGTCATTAATTTCCTGTTCTTATACTTTTAAAACATTAACTCAAATTCTGCTAAAAAAAGAAGCGTTCCCATTACAGAAATTTCTGGCATCGCTCAGTAAATCTGCATATACAAGTACTTCTTAGAGATTCTAAAATAATATCTCACAAAGTGGTCACATATTCCGCTTACATATAAATCAACACTGACTGCTGTCTAGTCCGTGTTTGAAAAAGAACTGGATTATGTGTAACTGCAAGAATTTATATTCAATTATGTGGAACAAGTTTTTCCTCTCTAATAAGAAAATAATAAAATACTATACATTCATATCCTAGTGCCACTGGGAAGGAAGGAATCATGCCCCTCATCTCTGAACCATTCACCTGTCAAATCAATCCTCCTAGAACAGCTCGGGTCTAACTTGAATAGAAAGGAAGCCTTCTTTTTCTCTAACTGCACATTTATTTCCTTCCTTAATATAGGTTTATGATTTTCTGTCAGTTTTTTAAATGCTTAAGTTTATAAAATATACAAACACAAGAAGAAATATACACTTGAGGAAAATACATGGCTAAAAGGAGAAATAACTATTTTTTTTAATCTCATTTAACTGTCGAGGAGAATATGGTTAACATGCTAGAGTTATTTTAAAAATTGATACAATTTTTATCTCATCTTGCCCTCATGGACACAGTGTAAGTCTTCACCTTACTTTGATCAGGAAAGATTGTTCTGGAGCTTACACAATACATCTAAAGACCTAAACCAAGTCCATAAATGGAAAAGATAATGAGGATTTAAAATTTTTATAGGTGCTTTATTAATATCATGGTATGTTCTCAAATTAACTTTGCTCAGCATTTCCATAACTTTTTCTCAAATAAAAAAGAAAAATGTCACTCACTAACAACAAACTGACACACAGATAACAGATGGCTGTGCAGATTTTTTTAGAGTAAAAAAGCATTCAGAATGAGGCATATCATCTATTATTTTGCCTTGCCCTCTTTATCACTTTCAGTCTAAACAGAAAAGTGATGCCTTACAGGAAAATGCCCCCCTTTGTGACATTTCTGATATGACCATACAATTTTAACACCAGGGTGGTTCATTTTCAGAAATGAATGAGACCTACTTTAACATTTCACAAATTCCATGTTTTGGAAATGAATCTTGCAGAAATTTATTAAGCTGCTGCATAAATTCTAAATATCAGAAATATATGATTTCAATGATAAAAATATTCTGAGAAGTCCTCTAAAATAGGCGTGTGTGGATGAAAATGAACACAGCAGGAAGAACTGTATACCAATTAACAATCCCATGCTCTATTAATTGTAAAAAAGGAACTAGGTGTCAGTTACGCATAGCTGATAACTGTCTTTGTTGTAGAATTTCAACGTGGCTGTGAAGACCCTTTTCCAAAGTTGTCTTCCCCAGACTGCGTCAGTGAAGATTTGTTTTCTTCTTTCAGTACACAATTTCAACTGTTATAACTTTGTGCTAACTGAATACTTACCGCAGAGGTAAGTGCTATTTTGAGTTTGCCTCACAACACTTACTCAATTATATAGAGAGCTTAAGAACTATGTTCTAAATAACATATTCAGTAAAACTGTACAGCTAGGGTTGAAATGCAGATCAACCTGAGACCAAAATTCCAGTCTTTTAACCACTTTTGCAGTTTGGGGATTTTAGTTACAAAGATCATCTTTATAAATGTATAATTATTATAATAATATATTGTAGTTTATGACGACAGAAAAACAGTATTTACCCAAGAAAATAACAAAATAAAAATGTTGACAAAACTCTATTTTATAAATTTCCTATTTCACAAATATTCTTTCTTATCATTATTAGAAGCAAATAGATAACATAATTTTTGAAGGAAATCTCTTTTTCTAGTCTTAAAAAATAGATAAAAATCACAAAGCAATGAAATATATTGAATAAAATTGGGAAGTCCTCAGATCTCACTAGACTGCAGGGGAAAATAAAAGAGCATTAATAAGCGTTTTATTCTTCACTCTTGGGAGCACCCATTTTGCTTGGTAAACACCCACAAAACACCCTTGCCTCCCTTTCTAAACTGGCTCTTGACACTGCCTTCACTTACCTCCGCCACTCGTCACAACAAAACTGAGTACTGCCCTGCTCTAAAATCACTGTGGACTCTGCCCACGTTGAACACCTTCTCTGGAAAGATGCTCCAAGCTGTGCTTTGCACCTTATCATTATTGAAACGGGGGAAATGTCCATAACTCTGATATCACCGCCTTTCCTACAATACTGATCATTGTTCCAATGTGGAATTGCTAATTCTTCTCTTGGACCTGTTTTTAGGGACATCTCCTAACCAAGACATTTGGGTCATGAGATAATGAAATATTTTTGGCATTATATATACATAATCCTTTCTCCAGGAAATGCAGATACTACCAGTGTGACTGAATTTTGCAGATTTAATAATTACTGGAACTTACTCAAAACTATTTCTCACCTCCAATGATTAGGATTTGTCTCATACATAAACCAGATAAAACACAGCTGCTCTGGTTGAAGTGGAACTTTAAAAAACTAACAATCTCTTAATCTCGATTTTCACAGTAGCACCCCAGGCACATGCGAAACAGGTTGTACACACTAGTTTACAACATTGATTGTGTTTTTTTTTAATGCAGTATATCTCTGTATGCAATGAAGTGACATTTCCCTAAATTAAGGACATGATCCTTGTAACTCTCTCATGACATGAGGCTCCAGATATATAAAGACACAACACGTACCTGATTATTTGATTTAAACATATGATTAGTATGGTTCTGGAATGGTTTCCTGCCTAAAGTTCCAATACATACACTAAATTAAAAATAAAACATTTCTTAAAACAAAAAATGGGGCTTCCCTGGTGGTGCAGTGATTGAGAGTCCGCCTGCCGATGCAGGGCACACGGGTTCATGCCCCGGACCGGGAAGATCCCACATGCCACGGAGCGGCTAGGCCCGTGAGCCATGGCCGCTGAGCCTGCGCGTCCGGAGCCTGTGCTCCGCAACGGGAGAGGCCACAACAGTGAGAGGCCTGCGTACCGCAAAAAAAAAAAAAAAAAAAAAATGTCCAGATATTCTGTGACTAAGAATATTTTTTTTAAATGTAAACATTTGGTTAAGCAATGTAAAATATTTTTACAGTTTTCCTAATTAATTTTGCAGATACACTTAAATTAAGGCCATTTTAAAATTAGGTTCTGCTCTTTCCAAAGTAGCATGCTATAACTAATTCTCATTTCACACTTGAACTAAAAACCAGAAATGAATAACCTATGGCCCATGGCCAGGCACCCACAGGAGAGACTAACTGTCTTGCCATCTGTCATCCCAATGGGGCCTTCATAAATAGCATCAGACTGTCAGATTTAAACTGAGTTTAAAGAGGGACAATATGGGACAGGAGAACATACTGAGAGTGTGGACATAGGGAAAAAAAAAACAGACAAAATAACTTTTTCCATAAATTCTCAAGAAAAGTAAGCACACATATTATCCATGCTCTGAGGACAGGGCCCAGGGGATTTCAGGAGGAAAGCAAATCTCGTTCTAAAATTTGGGGGCTTGGCTCTGCTACTAATCATACATACAAAATGAAAAACAGGTCAATTGTGTGTGTATGTGTGTGTGTGTGTTGAGGCTATCCTGGGGTCACTTCCAGTTATATTGCTCTGTGATGATAAGTGAAAATTGCTTTTCCTGACTGATATTCCATTAATATTTCTGCCTACCCAAGTTGTGTTTTTCTTTTCTTGTTTGTGACATATTATTGTATCTGCCTTGTCGTGCTTATGTCTCATTAAAAGGTGGTACTGCTTAATGGAATAGAAAAAACTACATTTATAAATAATTCTAATGTAGCAAAGATGGGCATTCAGCAACACTCCTTGTATAATTATTCAATTGAGTGTGGTATTGCAAAGTCATTAGTCGAATAAAACAATCAGGGGAACAAGAAATTGCAATGTGAGTCTATGGAGATTTAAACGTGGTTCAGCACTAGCAAGCAGTATTGCTCATGGAAGGACCTTTCAGGTACATTACATGTTCTATGAATAACCCCTAAAGTGAAAAGCATAATTTAATGCTGGAGAACCACCGTACATCATAGAGTCATTTATTATATAAGTCTTTATTGCTGGATATGAAGAGGAAATAACATATTCATGTGGAGTGGGGGATATGCAGATATAGCTTGTCATCATCAATTCTTCAGCCACAGCTAAGACATAGCTTGGCTGTGACTATTAGCATCCTACCTGACCACGTTTACAGAAGGACTGGAGGAGCAGTCTCTGCCAAAGGGTTGCAAAAATCACATGAAAATGTTGAATTTTGAAAAAAAAAATAGATTTCTGGAGTTCGGGTTGGTTTGTTGTCTCTTGAAATCCTGTGAATCAATGCAATCACGATTCCTAAACGTGTTCAAGAGAGAGGTGAATATATGTGTGGTCAGGATAGTGTAGCTTTCTTTATCAAGTGATAAGCTTTAGAGAATCTTGCCAGTTTTGAGATTCAGTAGTCCCACAAAGCTTTCATTCTATGGAGTAAGATATTTTTAGCAGATTCACAGTACTACAGATGTTGTCCCTTGCTTTTGAGCTTGCATTATCTGAACACACATGAACAAATGCATAGAAGAAAATGGTAATTAATACTAATTTGGATACAGAAAGAATACACTTGAATTTTTAAAATCCAGTATTAATCCTCTTTGTTAGGGAAATATGTTATATACATATAATATATTTATATATATTATATATTATATAATATATATTATATATAATACATATAATATATATTATATATATTATATAATATATAATATATATAATTATGGCAATGTCAAATGCAAAAGAGTTTTGAATGCATATCTATCATAAGATTTTAGACTTGATATTATCTTGGAAATTCATTCTATATCTTCCTCTAAGGGGAGTCTTTTAATGTAGTCAAGTTTAGCAATTACACATTATTTTCATTATAAATATTTATTTCCATCTTTTCTTTACACTATTGTTAATGTCTTTTTGTTAGTTTAAAAATACATACATAGGTAAACTATCTTTTTATTATTTTCAATTCATGATAAATAAGAAAGTTTACCATATATTTGAAGCAAAATAAGAGTGTTGAGTCTTGGTTGATTGAGAACCAGTGATCTAACCCAAACTTTTCACGTAATAGAGAGGAAACTGAAGGTCCAAGAAACAAATGACTTGCCAGTTATCAGAGGAAAAAGTAAGGAACGTAGCTACAACTGGAAGATGGGTATCCTGACTCTCAGCTCAACACTTTTGCTGTTCACCTAGTCTCTTTTGTCCTAATACATGGGGAAAATGAGGCATAATGTTTAAGAGATTGCCCCAACATTATATTGGGGAGGAATGAAAAATTTGCAGTTAGTAACACATATTTTTCACTCTGCTAGTGGGAAAATCAAACCGACTGGCTGATTTCCATTCAAATCTTGCCAGGACCCACTTTTTCTATCTATTTTTTCCCACTGTTTATTTTCACTCCAACCTCAAAAACCTGATCTATGAACATATACAAAGGAGAACTGAATATAATAATTGAATCTATGTAAAGATTGCCACAATTTTTTTTAACCATGTTAACCTTTGTACATAATAAATTAACAGGGTACTTTTGGTGATTGCTTGAAACAAAAATGACTCTGAGAATTTTTTAAACTGTGGTATACAACTGGGATAAGATTTCAGCACCATTCAGAATGCCTCGAAACATTTTACTTAAACAAATATCAATTTTTCTTTTTCTTGTTTAAAAATCATTTCTGTATTCAAATTAATATAAATAAATTGTTGTACATTTTCTTATGAAAATTTGTATGTTTCCTTTTTACGTTTAGGTATTACCCCTACTGAAAGTACATGCATGTTTATATTTTGAGACCTATATCTGATGTATTATTTTTTCCAATATGTATAACTAAATAACTTAAGACAATTAAATGACTGGTCCATCCTCTTTTCTTTTATGCTGTCTTTGTGAAATATCAAATTTCCACAGTTCCTGGGTTTCTATTCTATTTTGTGTGACTATTAGTCTCTCCCTTTACCAATACAATGTTTCTTTAATTACTATACATACTTAAAATTTTATTAAAACATCAGATAGTTCCTCCTGTTAATGGTTTAGTGATCTTCCATAAGAATTTTGAAATCACATTGTCAAGTTTTTTGAATTTCAATTGATAATATGATTGATTACTCTGATTTATAGTTTAATTGGAAATGTTTGACCTCTTAATTATATTGACTTTTCCTTCCCATTAGGCATCCATGGTGAAATAGTATATAGTTTCTCTGTTATGAGCTCTAATAATATTTTAAAATATTCTCCATAAAGTTCTTAGTTTAAAAAATAGGTGTATCTTCCTGGTTTGGATAATATTTATGGATATTTTGAGTATGATATTTTATCTTATATTCTTTAATTGTTTTCATGTGATAATAACTTTTTATTACTGTAGGATAAATACTTAGGAGTCTAATTGCTGGGCCATATGGTACTTTCGTATTTAGTATTTTACAAAACTACCTATTTTTCATAGGACTGCATTGTTTTACATTTTTACCACAATGTATGTGTGATTCAGTTTTGTCACATCAAAAAAAATAGACATTCTAATATGTATGTTATGATATTTAATTGCTATTTTAATTTGCATTTCCCTAGTGACTGATATTGAGAATCATTTCATATTCTTATTTGCCATTTGTATATTATCTACAGTGAAATATCTCTTCATGTCTTTGACACATCATCAGATTGTTTGATAGTTTTACTGTTGAGTTTTGAACATTGTCTCAGTTCAGGCTGCTAAAACAAAATGCCATAGACTGTATGGCTTAAACAACCTTTATTTCTTATCGTTCCAGAGGCTAGGAAGCTCAAGATGAAGGTGCTAGTCAATCTTGTTCCTGATGAAGATTCTCTTCCTGGTTTGCATATAGCCACGTTCTTTCTGTGTCCTTGGATGTCAGAGAGAGAGGAGGGGAGAGAAGAGGGGAGGGAGGGAAAGGGAGAAGAAGGGAGAGGAGGAGAGCGAAAGGGAGAGTGAAAGAGGGAGCATCCTCTGGTTTCTCTTCCTCTTCTTATGAGGACATTAATCTCATCATGGGGGTCATACCACATGACATTATTAAAACCTCATTATCTTTCAAAGACTCCATCTCCAAATATCATCCCATTGATGTTTCGGACTTCACCATATGAATTCTGGGAAGGCAAATATTCTGTCCACAGCAAGTGTTCTCTATATATTCCAGATAGTAGTGCTTTGTCAGATATGCAGTTTGCAAATATTTCCCTCCAAGAGTGTAGCTTGTCTTTCCATCCTAATAATACAATCTTTCACAAAGCAAAAGTCTTTTAATTTTTATGAAGTCTTATTTATCAAATTTTCTTTTTATGTGTAATATTTCAGGTATCAAGTCAAGAATCTGTGCCTAGACTTGGATCCTGAAAGTTTTCACCTATTTTTTCTAAAATTTTTATAGTTTTACATATTACATAATGTCCATGATCTATTTTGAGTAAATTTTTGTATAATCTATGAGACTTTGATGAAAGTTCACTTTTGGTGTATAGATTACCTGTTTCCCAACACCATTTATTGAAAAGGCTACATTTCTTCCATTGAATTCCTTTTGCAGTTTTGTCAAAATCATTTGGGTATATTTCTGTGGATCTGTTTCTGGTTTCTCTATTCTGTCTCATTGCTTTATATGTTTATCCATTGCCAACACCATACAGTTTTAATTATAGTAACTCTAATAAATCTTGACATCAAATAGATGGATTCTTCCCTACCCTAATTTTTTCGAACATTTGTTAAGTTATTCTAACTCCTTTGCCTTTCCATATAATTTTAAGACAATCTTGTCTATGCCTACAAAAATATCTTTCTGGAATTTTACATGAACTGCATGAAACTTATATCATAATAATCCAAAATATAATCTATTTAGTTTGCTGATACCATTCTTCCTCCTAAAAATATTTCACTAAAAATTAAATTTGAAGATTGCTTGGCTTCCTTTGACCATGTGTACCAGTTCTAGTTACCAGATTGTTTGTTTTTTTCTTTTTTTTTTTTTTTCCATTTTAATGTAATCAGGTGGCCACTTGCTTTTCCCTTTCTCCTGATTTGGAATGATTACTTTCTAATCCCAACTTCTGTTTCACCATATACTTGACACCAAATCTTCTGAGTCAGCTGCAAGACCTGTTACTGTAGCTGTATATGCATCCCCAAACTGCCACTTATGTCTCCCTTATTCAGTCCACCATGTAGTTTGAAGTCTGTGTTCTAATGACCTAACCTGGTTGTCTTCCCATCACATACAGCTGGTTCTGTCTCTTTCATCCCACACCTATCCCTCCTTTGCCTGGTAGGACCCTTTAGTGTCAAAGTTTCAGTCTGAAACTTTGACTGAAAATAATTTGACTGAAAATAATTTGTCCATTACAAATGAATATTATTTACACATCAGTATAAATCATCAGAACATTGTAAGGGAAGTGTCATTTTATGATGCACAGCGATTAGTGGTTCACCTGATATGAAAATATAAACATTTACTTCTATTTTTTTAACCCTATTTTGTGTGTTTCTCGATTTGCTTATATGGTAAAGCAGGACCCGCTAATTATTTCCACTGAGTAATATGTATTTTGTAAAACTCTTCCTGAGTGAGCAAGTACTAAATATTATTTACTTTTAGATTTATTGTAAGAAAATAACATTATTTAGGCTATTCTTTACACGTAAAAAGTATAAGAACATATCTAATTTAAAGAATGTAAGATTGTATATAATAATAAAGAAAAAAGGAAGCATTCTACAAAGATGCATAACATCACTGAGAAATAAACAGTTTTGTTTTGTTTAGTTATTGTCTTAAATAATGCTAAAACATATCCTGTGAAAAATAAAAAGATGAGAATAAAAAAAAAAAAGCAAAAACAGTTTCTGTAGCAGGCTAAGCAAGAGGTCTGAGGAAGGAACCAGTGAATCCCATAGTCAATGCAGTTTCACCTCTGACAATTTTATCAAGATATTAAGAAGAGTTTCCATTCCATTCACAAAATAGAAAATGAACATGAACAGACATTTGGTAAAAAGAAGAAAGAGATGAATATATATATATATATATATATATATATATATAGAGAGAGAGAGAGAGAGAGAGAGAGAGAGAGAGACCCCTCAAGCAAATAGAGGGATATAAATTTGACAGTCTGACAGTCAACAGTTTTGTACTAAATACTTACTATGTATATAATAGTATGCTATAGCCTGAAAATATTTTATTAATGGACCCTGACCTTTTCCCTCAAAGAGCTTACACTGTATATTTACAGATGACATAGTCCTTTCTAGTGTTATAAAACAAAAAAGTTTAAATAATAGTTTGAAATATCTATACCAAAGACAATACTCAGAAAAAATAGGTAGCAAAATATGCAATAAATAGGTTTGTGAAGACAGAACAAGCACTCAATTAATATTACCTATAATGAAAAGGTACGAGATTACAAATGTTTAAAGAAAGGTGACATTGCTATTGGCTGGAGTGATTAAAGATGACTTTATGGATAATTTAGGACATGTGCTGAACCTGAAAGGATGGTTATGCAGAGGTTAAGAGTATAAAGTGGGAGATGTGTGAATATTGTTATACAATGTGAAGTACCTGAATATCAGTGTGAACGAAGAGATAAAGATCCACTGGTTTATTTATAAGAACTGTAGGGAGTATACAAACAGAAGAAAAGGAGAAAGGAAGTTGCTTCCAGAGATGAGAGGAATCTGGGGACCATTGTGGTAAATAAATCATTCTCCAAGATGTTTAATTCACTGGCCCTCAGTTTCCTCATACGTGTAACAAGGGAGATAAAATATATAATCTATAAAATATTTTGTTTCCTCCTCCATGTATAAAGTTGTGATTAAGTTCTATGGAAATTCTAACAGGGGGTTATTCATGGGCTGGTGTTGTGTCAGAGTCTTTAGAGGATTGTTAGTGCTAAATCATTTCAGGTTTAAAAGAATAGGATGGGAAAGCTCTCTGTCTTAAAGACATAGCATTAAAAATCATTTTTATTCACAAGCTGAAAATAGATACTACAACGCATACTTTTTCCCTTTAATCATGCCTCTGGAAGGGGGGGGGACTAATAAGCTTTCTAGTTAACAAATCAAAGAAAAGACAATGACTAATTCTTAATGGCTTTTAAAATGATTGCCCACAACTCTAATGAGTAATTATATCGTTTGCTGTAATGACATTCATGAAATTAATTATGGATTTTGAAGGAAAAATATATATGGCATTACTGTGAAGAAAAAAAGGTGACTTAGGAGTGCTAGGCTCATGATAGGGAATTGTACACATTTTGTATAATTACATGACCATGCAGTCTGTAAGAATTGGTCTTTTACAATTTTTGTCTCTATTTTAGTTTTTTAGAAACACCACTCTCAACCTATTTTATTGAATTTTGTTGAATTGGTTACCACACAAACTGCAGTCCAACTTATTTTTTACACATGAGAAAACTAGTCCTCAATAACCCAAAAAGATTCACTTGAAGACACACAGTTAATCACTGGTAAAAGAAGATCACCCATGTGGTCTGAGTCTATGCTTTTGAAGTTTTATTGTTGATAGTTAGCATAATAGCAGTCCCATTTTGGCGACATGTGGAACAATTCAAATCAGAAATATTCACATAGCATATTTTACTGTCTAATATTTTAGTAAGCATTTGCTGATCATCAGCATAATGCTGCAGATGATCAAATGTGAAAACTCCTGCTTGGTAAACAGTAAATGAACACAGACATGATTAACATTTTTTTTGGGAGGGTAGTATCATGTTTGTAACAACACAACTAAATTCGAGTTTGCAATCCCAGAGAATACATTTCTAAAACAATCATGTGGATCATGAATGTTGGGCAGTTTGGACCCCTTTAGCTGTAGCTCCAGACCTGCATCATTGTTGGAGTTCAGATTATTAAACTTCAAATGATCTCAAACCTTCACAAATGGAAATCATTCTCATAATTACCAAAGTCATCTCTTAATTCGTCTTAAATACAAAATGTCACTGAAGTGACAGATCCTGTCACTCATAACACACACACAAAAAGTTTCAGTTAACTTTTTATCATCTAGCATCAGGAAGGACAATTCATGAATGTACCTTAGAAGAGCGAGCAACTTCTTCATGTGTGGTCTGTGTTGGTTCCAGGTATACTTCTTTTGAAAAGTCCCTCCTTTACAGTATTATGAAGAACTTGATTTTCAAACAAGTTTCCACTGTGTTCCTATGGGTAAACAGGATAAGGAGATTCTTGTTTCTATGTCGTCTTAAAAATATATCAAAGGAGGGTGGGCTTCCCTGTTGACGCAGTGGTTGAGAGTCCACCTGCCAATGTAGGGGACGCGGGTATGTGCCCCAGTCCGGGAGGATCCCACATGCCACAGAGCGGCTGGGCCTGTGAACACTGGCCACTGACCCTGTGCGTCCGGAGCCTGTGCTCCACAACGGGAGAGGCCACAGCAGTGAGAGGCCCAGGTACCACAAAAAAAAAAAAAAAAAAAATATATATATATATATATATATATATATATATATATATATATATATATATATCAAAGGGGAAAGGAACATCTTGAGAATTTAAAATGTTTCTTCCAAGGTCATTGTCATTTTTGCTCTATTGCTTTCTCTGACTCATAACTCTCCTGTAAAGCAATGTCCAAGAACTAAAAATGAAAGATAAGGCAAAAGTTTGTTTTGCTTTTAATTTTGTTCTTTTATGTTTTTAAGGATGACAAAATAATTCCTGTACAGATTCTTGAGAATAATATCAGTCACTATTTCACTTAGTCTAAAGTTTTAATTTCCAAGCTCAATAAACCCTTGTTAGATATTTTCCAATAATCTATTTATTTATTTAACTGCCAATTTATTTTAAACCATTGTTCTTCACTGGATTTTCTTGGAATTAATAATTTTAAAAGTAATTGTAAAGTACAGATATTCAAATGATAGTTGAGACAAGTACTCATGGTGTCCCTTTGACATAGGCTAGAAACACATACAGGTATTGCAAGAGCTTTTTCCATTGAAGAAAAATTTACTCAGATTAGATGTAAATAAAGCTGATGTAACTATAAAGTATCAATCTTACTGTGAAGAATTCCCTATGAACATGCCATATATCTATGGATGGAAGTAGACATTATCCATGCACCCAAACATAATAAGCAGAATCATGACTATTAGGGAATTCCGTGTTGAACAATTACTAAAGGAACTCCTGAAGCTTTAATGTAAACCTGTACATCATTTTACAAGGATGTACTGTGCTGTATCTAACATGTTATTTGATCAGACCTCTTTTTCTTAGTCATAAGACTCAGATTATCTGAACTAAACATTGGAAAATTCTGCTAAAGAAGGCATAAAAGAAAACTGGGCTTTCAAAGTTTTTTTTTTTTTCTCCAGTTTTAAATTTACCTCTTCCTAACTTTATGAAGAAGACTCTTCACATTATCTTCAGTGTACCTCTATGAATTGTACACAGATGCCAAACAAAATAATTGTTGAATGCCTATTATGTAGAAGGCACTGTAATAGAAATTAGGAATTAAAGATAAATGAATATGATACTCTCTCTTCCCTAGAATTTTACCATACAGGAGGGGAGGAAAGCTATTAAGAACTGATTACAATAAAGTGAGATGATTGCTTTGTTGTTATTAGTAATAAGAAGTTTCATTTAGTGAGGCGGTCCTATTGTCCTGAATTTCATAATTTAGCTCATTTAATTCCCATAAAAAATACATGATGTACAGATTGTATGTGCTTTACAGAGAAGGAGATGCTTGTAATGTGTAGAACCAAGAATGAATACAGTCAGATCTCAGAGTTGGTAAATGAAATGTATTTAAATGCAGTTCTGTCCAAATCGGAAGTTTTCTTAGCCATGTCTGTTTCCCCTGAGGATAAATTTGTTCAGTTTAAGAGAATAAAGACTTTACAAAGAAAGTAACATTAGATCTAAACTTTAGAGATGGTTGAGGATAGGGGAGGGCATTACAGACCAAAGATATGAAAGGAGAAAGGCACAAATGTGTGTAAAACAAAAGCTAATCTGGTAAGACACTAGTCTAGTATGTTTAGTGTAGAATTCTTAACAGGAAGGGATTGGAAATTCAAAGGAAAGGTAGTAAAGGATTTCAATGGCCATGCTGAGGGCTATAAACTTTATTCAAGAGGACATGAAACGGCAATAAAAAAAATTAAATAATAGAAATAATATTGGGGGCTTCCCTGGTGGTGCAGTGGTTGAGAGCCCGGCTGCCGATGCAGGGGACACGGGTTCCTGCCCCAGTCCGGGAAGATCCCACATGTCGCAGAGCGGCTAGGCCTGTGAGCCATGGCTGCTGAGCCTGCACGTCCAGGGCCTGTGCTCTGCAACAGGAGAGGCCACAACAGTGAGAGGCCCGCATACCACAAAAAAAATAAAAAATAAAAATAAAAATAATAATAATATTGGGAGTTTGTGATTGACATGTGCATGCTGCTATATTTAAAATAGATAACCAAACGACCATATAGCACAGGGAACTCTGCTCAATATTCTGTAATAACCTAAATGGGAAAATAATTTGAAAAAGAATAGATACATGTATATGTATTACTGAATCACTTTGTTGTACACACAAAACTGACACAACATTGTTAATCAGCTATACACCAACATAAAATAAAAATTAAAAAAAAGAAAGAATCAGTGATCTTCAAGACAGATCAATAGAAATTATCCAAGTGGAAACACGTAGAAAAAAAGTATAATAATAATAATAATTTGGTAAGTAACACCATCTGATTTGGTTTTCTCGATGATAACATTGATGAACATGTTGGAGTGAGAAAACTCCCCCTCAATAGACATTGAAGAGGTTACTTTAGTAGCAGAAGAGCTAGAAGTCATGAAAGGAAAAATTTTAAGGTGATATTCACTCTCTATCTTTTTTTTTTTTTTTTTTTTTTTTTGCGGTACATGGGCCTCTCACTGTTGTGGCCTCTCCCATTGTGGAGCACAGGCTCCAGACGCGCAGGCCCAGCGGCCATGGCTCACGGGCCCAGCGGCTATGTGGCATGTGAGATCTTCCTGGACCAGGGCACGAACCCGTGTCCCCTGCATCAGCAGGCAGATTCTCAACCACTGCACCACCAGGGAAGCCCCTCTCTATCTTTTTAATCAGTTCAAATATTACAATATTTTCCAGGCCTCCCTCCAGACCTGGTGACAGCTAGCTAAGTTAAAGACATACTAATAGACTGTGGATGCTAAGGGTTCCTTATCTACACTTTATCTGTACCTTACAGACACCCAATATTTTGAGTCAGGTTTTAATATGCCTACTGAAAATCAAAGTAGGGTATAAAATAATCATCTCCATTCAATCTCATTTACACACCAAACATTTCTTGGGTGCCTGTATATGCCAGATACATTGGGGAGTGCTGAAATATCCACAGTCACTTTCAAATTCCTTACCTTGAAGCTTCATTTGCCAAGGTCATTTTATTTTGTCAATTTCCTCTTTTACTTAATATTGACTAGCAAGTGATATCTTAACAAAAATGAAAATCATCAGAGCTATGACAGATTCTTCTCTTTCTCTAGGTCCATTCAAAATATCTTGACTTTTCTGCTATTGAAATTATTATGTTGTTTATATCCTCAAGGACACTGTGAGCTTCTTTAGGCTAGAAATGTCTTCTTTGTGTTTAGTACTGTAAATGGCAACAATGGATACTCAAAATAACTGTTGAACTAAAAGAAAAATACTTCATTCTCAATCCCAATGAAATAATCCACTCACTAATCATCTCTTATAGAAAACAATGCAACTACCTCTCTTCACTTCCTCTTTATTCTGTTCACTACAAGTTTTCCACCTTTTAAATTCACCTTTAAAAATTAAGATCAAATTAGAATGGTTCAAAAACTGCTAGACACCAACTGGCTATCTACTCTCCCTTTTTCCTTTGTAATAAAACTCATTTATTATTATGTTAAATATTCTCCAGCCAACACAATAATAATGCACTTGTCAGCCTCCCATAAAGTTATGAGTGGCCATGTGACTAGCTAGGCAATGAGATGTACACAGAATTATTCTAGGAAATTTCCTTAAAAGTGTTTTCACTTTTTTATCACATTTAGAGCTCTGATAGAAATGATTAATCAATCAGGAAGCAATTTAGATTATGGAAGGCACTACTAAGCTACAAGGAGCCCGAATTCATGATGATCATCAAGTTACCATGTTACTTTGGGGCTGCATGAGAAAAATATAAACATGAATCTTATTTAAACAATTATATAAAATGTTCTCTCAAATTCAGCTGTGTCTAATCCTGAGTAAGCACAATGGATCAAAATTAAATAATAGTTGTAATAGTAATTCTTAATAATAATATGCAAGGTAATTTTAAGAATAATAAGGAATAAATATGGCTAATGACTCTTCTATAATATACAGTGAATGCACTGGATGGTTGTTTATGTGTACAGATAAGATAAGGTAGAAGGAGAGTTAAAATAAACAGCTGAAATTTTGATTTACATGCATATATATTTACTGGAAGACCTTGGCTAATAGCCTAATTTGATTTATGAAGTAACAATAAACCAAAACCAATGGGGTTTGCAGAGCTAGATTCCAAAAAGAATCTTTATTGTTGTTGTTTTGTTTATTTGTTTTGGCTGCACCATGCAGCATGTGGGATCTTATTTCCCTGACCAGAGATTGAAAGGGATTGAACCCATGTCCTCTGCAGTGGAAGCATGGATTCTTAACCACTGTACACTAGGGAAGACCCAAAAAGAATTTTTAAATCATCAAACTAGTAAGTCATATAGGTTTCATAAAATTATCTTACTTTGTAGACCTTTAGAACATAATCAATCTAACTAAACAGCTCTTGTGAAGATTCATGGAAAATACATATTCTGAACTTGTTACAAATAAACAACATTGAATATGGGTTACTCTAGAAGATAGGGGAGACACCACTATAAACCTACCAGAACAGATATTTTTTGTAGCCGAAATTAAAGGAAAAATAGACAATACCAAGTGAGGCTGAGCAACAGGACCTTTGTTGGTAGGTTGTAAAATGATACAGGCTCTTTGGAAAAAAGCTTGACATTTTGTAAAATATTAAGTACACATTTTACATACAACACTGAAATTCCAATCCCAGGCCTTTACCAAAGTGAAATTTAACTTATGTTTAAAACACAAAACAGAAAACTTCTAACATCAATTTGTATAAGGGCATTATTCATAAACCCTAAAAATTGAAACTCAAATGTTCTTCAACATTTGAAGAGTGTATTAAAAAGAAAAAAAAATACAAACCTGAGGTGAATCCATAAAATGGGATACTACTAAGCAATAAAAAGGAACAAATTACTGATTCTTAAAACAACATAGATGAATCTCAATTTATTAAGCTAAATGAAAGAAAATAGAACTCAAAAGACACATTTACATGAAATTACAGAAAAACAAAATTCTAGGAACAGAATGGGTTAGTGTTTTTGAGGGGTTAAGAGGAATACAAAAGTGAATGGGGAAAACTTGGGGCTTGATAGAATGGTTCTATATGTTGATTATGGATAACTATATGACTTTATAAAAACTCATAGAACTAAATATTTTAAGTAAGAATTTTACTACATGTAAATTATACTTTAATAAATGACTATGACTCCATAAAAGACTATATGAGGAAAGTATAGTGGGGTGTCAAATCAGTGGTCCTTAGTTGAACAGAAAAAATATTAAGAATGAAACTTCTGGAAGTACTGTTTCTGACACAGTAAAAGTACAATTACCATGCTTTCATGAATTGTAACACAGAAGAAATTTTAAAATCAATGATTTAAACATCTATCACAATAAGTTACAAACATAAAAGATAAAACAAGTACAACAAGTAGAAGGAATACAATTATACATAAAAGAGGAAAATTAATAAAATACATATATATATATATGTGTGTGTGTATATATATATATATATATATATATATATATATATATTACACTGGAAAGAAACAACAAAGACAGAATTCGATTCTTTGAAAAAATGATTAACAGATGTATATTTTTGATTGATCAAGGGAAAAAAATGTACAGTTGTAAAAATTCAGGAGTAAAATATGTCATGCATATCATAAAAATATTAAAATAAAAATAGTTATTTTGAATGACTTGATGTTAATATTGACATTTTAAATATGAAAAACAAATTTCTAGAAATTAAGACTATTCAAAAATTGCCTTAAATTTTTGTAAATCTGTTTAGATGGCACCATTACCATATTGTTTTTAAAATTCATATAAAAAATGAATTGAATATTTGCCATAATCTCTCCAGTTATTACACAAGGAGTATACACTTCAGAACTCTTTATATAGCAGTATATCCTAGAAAATACTGACAAAAAGTCAGTAGAAAAAAAATAGTCTAATCTTATCCATAAATATAGTGGCAAAATTCGTAAGCAAAATACTAACTCTAAATCAATTTATATATATATATATATATATATATATATATATATACACACATATATTATATACATATACACGTATATGTATATATATATTTATTTATATATATATATATATATATATATATATATATATATATATATATATATATATATATATATATAAAATACTACTCGGTACATACAGGTTTACTATACTATAGTTTGATTCATTATTACAAAACCAGTCAATGTAATCAATTATATATAAAAATGAAAGGATACATATAGCATGTGATAAAGCTTAAATGCATATTATTAAGTGACAGAAGCCAATCTGAAAAGGCTGTATACTGTGTGATTCCAAGTATATGACATTCTGGAAAATGAAAAACTATGGTAACAGTAAAAAGATCAGTACTTGCTAAAGGTGGGGGATAAGGAAGAATGAATAGATGGAAAACAGAGGATTTGTAGGGCAGTGAAAATACTCTGCATGATAATATAATGATGAATACATGTCATTATAGATTTTCACAAACCCACACAAGGTACAGCATGAAGAGTGAATTATAATGTAAATATGGACTTTGGTGATTATGATGTGTCACTGTAGTTGCATCACTTGTAAACACCACTCTGGTGGTGGATGTTGATAATCGGGAAGTCTATGCATGTGTGTGGGCTGGTGATATACAGAAATTCTCTGTACCTTCCCCTCAGTTTTCTGTGAACATAAAACTGCCATTAAAAAATGTTTACAGGGCTTCCCTGGTGGTGCAGTGGTTGAGAGTCTACCTGCTGATGCAGGGGACACAGATTTGTGCCCCAGTCCAGGAAGATCCCACATGCCACAGAGTGGCTAGGCCTGTGAGCCATGACCGCTGAGCCTGCACATCCGGAGCCTATGCTCCGCAATGGGAAAGGCCACAACAGTGAGATGCCGTATACTGAAAAAAAAAAAAAAAGTTTACATTACATCCCTAGTACTTACTTATTTTATAACTGGGAAGTTTTTACCTTTTGACGGCATTCATCTAATTATATATAATTCTATATAATTTTCATAGTGGTTATAACCCATGGGATAAGGAAAAAATAAATAAATTGTAAATAAATACACCAATGAAAGTATTGTTGCTTAAAAATAATAAATAAAATGATTATTCAATTTATTTTATTAAACACAAAGTCAATATGTAAAATTTAAGTATATATTAAAACTCTAGCAATAGGCAAATAGAAATTAAGCTAAAGATACTAAATACAATAGTTTCGAAAGTTATTGACAAGAATCCATAAAACATGATAGGTGTGTGACCATTATGAATAAAGAAAATCTGTATTGAAAACCATCAAAGAATACCTACATAAGAAATATATTCAATATTTTAGATTCAATGAATTTTTAAAGATATCAGTTTTCTCCAAATTGATATGTAGATTTAACAACATCCTAATAATAATACCCAAAGAACTTCCACTTAAACATTCTAGCTTCATTTGTGTTTGTGTATTTTATCTATATATCTATATATGAACATGCAGCGATCCTTGAATAACCAAACCACTCTTAAAAAAAAAGGTGGGACTTATTGCCCTCAGTGGATAATAATACTGAATATAGTATTGGTGCATTGATAAATAAATAGACCAATATAACAAAATGGAGACTCCCCCCCCCCAAAAAACTCACACTTTTACATACATTTGATATAAATGACATTGAGCACTACAGAATTCCGGTGAGAGGTTAGATCATATATTAAATGGTTTTGAGAAAATTGAGTGACCATATGCCATTGTTTAAAAAAATAAAGTTAGGAAAGGCACAAAAAAGTGCAAATTATAACTGACAGTGTATAGTATCAAGATTATATAAAGTACTCCTATACACTGGCATAAATGGGAATCTAATACACACCAATAGATATGACAGGTCAACATAGACTACTCGAAAGACAAAATTCACATGTACACATGAAAACGCTTTAAGCTCATTATTAACTGAAGAAATGCTAATTAAATCACTCAGTTCCCTCCAAACTACACCTACTATCCATTTTTTCCTCTCTATCTGCCTGACCTTCCTGAATGATTTAACCTAGTCATTAAGGAAGCCCAAGAAAGGTAGACACCCATGTGTGTAAGGTCTAAGAATGGGGATAGGAGGTGACCTGCCCCAAAGTGTCAAGACTTGAGTTGGATGAAGACAGTGTAGGTACAGAAAGTTGAAGGAGGCAGCTTGGAGTACAATAGTTGATGTGGGGTGAGGAGAACATCCATGTTTTTTGTGACAGCAGCAACAACAGCCTAGCAAAGTTTGTCTTTGCCAAAGAAAGAAGAAAAGGATAAATGTGTGGGTTAAAACTGGCAGCCTAGTGTGCAGTATCAGACCCTGAACAAGAAGAGATCATTCATATAGGAGAGTAAGCAGGGATGGTGGCTAATGATGATGGGTGTCTGGTTACTTATATGAAGGCATAGTCAATAGGTAAATATATTGAGGATAATGGAAACCAAGGGGATCACTGTTGGAGAAAATAGTTACACATATGAAAAAAAGAGAAAACTAGAACAAACTCTGTGGTGTGGAATTGAAATTGTAATTATTGGAGATGAGTCCTAATTTTCAATATGTGTAGATTATAAATAAATATAAATGTAACTCGTGTGTGTGTGTGTGTGTGTGTGTGTGTATTTGTATTCATTCCCTAACATAACTCTTTCTACTAAGATGATTAGGAACATCAACACTTAAGTAGCAATGTGCATGACTAGTTTGAAGATCTTGGTTTCTAAATAACATTTTACATTAAATTAAACTAGGCCTCCTTGAAGAAATGGCTGATTTCAGAACTGGCCAAGTAGAAGTACAATATAAGCCTGGAACATTGTTTATGCCAGAAAACAAAGAAGTGCCACAAGAATGACGAGGACAAAACAAACAGACACAAGAGCCATCTTAAGTGGCTCTCATTGGAAAAACCTGGAGGAATTTGATCACAAAACAAACAGTGATATTAATGGATTATGATGCTTTGAATAAAATTAAAACCATCAATTCATTCCAATAGATAGGTAGATGATAGATAAATGGCTGATAGGTGGATGGATGGATGGATAGATAAATGCCAAAGATTTTTTCTTTCAGTAAAATGTTAAATAATAAATCAAGAAGAAATGATAGAATTAGAAATTGACTATTGATTATCATAGTTAAAAAATAATTCAACAAAAAACTATCAATGGGGTAAAAATTAGTGGGTGAAAGTTTTATGAAAACAGGGATTTGCATAGTCTCAAAGCACATCCTAACAAAAATGCACTTTAATTATAAAGGGAAATAAAGAGTAACCTTATAATTAAAAATCCTGGCAAATATTTCCTTAATCAAGTCACCGATGTTAATATCTCCAGGTAACAGGCAAATCAAAATTGTGTACCCCACTCTAGAATGCAATGAGGATAGAATGACAACACTCTGAGATGTTCTTTCAAAAAATGGATTATTTTAATCTAATCATGTTCAAACATAAAACAAACCTAAACTGAGGGACGGTCTAAAATAACTTACCTGTCATCTTCAAAAACATCCAAAAAAGTCAAATAAAGCTTGATGAACTATTCCAAATTGAGGAAGACTAAATAACAGAACCATGAAATGTAACTTTTGATCCTGGATTGGGTCTTTTTGTTCTGAAGAACATTACTGGGTCAACTGATAAAACTTGTTTCCAGTCTGTGGATTACATACCAGTAATATATCAGTGTTAGTTTCTTCTTTTGTATGATGTTATTATGATTTTGTAAGAGAATATTCTTGATTATAGGAAAAATTAAAGTACTTGGGAATGATAAGATATCATGTCAACAACATACTCTCCAATATTTCATGACAAAAGTAAGAAAGTGTTTGTACTAGTTTTCCAAATTTTCTGGGATTTTGAAAATATAAGAAAAGAAAAAGAAATACTGAGATACTGAGAAAATGCCAAAAAAATAAATATATACCTGCCAGACTGGCAATAATTAAAAAGTGTAATCATACCAAGTATTGATGACAGCACTAGAAAGTCTCATATACTGCTGGTGGATGTATATATTGTTTAAATCTTATTAGAAAACAAATTGAAACGATATAATAAATTTGAAAATATGCAAACTCTATTATTCAGCTGTAGTAGTAAAAACTCTACATGGTCCTCACGAGCTTTTCTCCCTGATGTTGCTCCTTATGTTAAATTACATGGCAAAAAGATTTTACATACGTATTTAAGCTCACTTTTTAGTTGTTCTTAAAATAGAGAGATTAGGAGAAATGTATGCAATCACATGATCCTTTTTTTATTTAATGGGGTATAGTTGTTTTACAATGTTGTCTTAGTTTCCACTGTACAGCAAAGTGGAGTTACCTGTGCTATACAGCAGGTTCTCATTAGTTATCTATTTTATACATATTAGTGTATATATGTCACATGACCGTTTTTAAAGCAGAAAATTTTCTCCAGCTGGTGGCAGAATAGAAAGTCAGAGAGATTCAGAGCATGACAGGGATTTATTGTTGAATGCTGAAATGTAGACAGCCTGTGGGAAGGAAGTGTTAGTGGTCTTCAGGACCTGAGAGAGGCACCTAGCAGACAGACAGCAAGGAACTTAAGAGACCTCACTCCTACAACCGCCAGCAATAAAATTTGATCAAAAACCTGAAAAAAATGGAAGTGGATTCTTCCTTAGAGCCTCCAGATAAGACAGCCCAGGGAACACCATGATTATTGCTTACGAAGCCCTAAGCACTCAGATTTATAACCAATGAAATTGTGGAATAATAAATTTGTATTGACATAAGCTGTCAAGCTTGTGATAATTTATTACACAGAAAAAGAAAACTAATATGCTAGACATTTCTCTAAGTATATGTCAAAAAATAGTCTCTATGCATGTGTGCATTTGTGTGTATATGAATGGCATAGCAGCATTGTTTAAACAGCTGAAAAATAGAAGGAACTCATATCCATAAACAGTAAAATTGTGGCATATGAATTCAATGGAATACTTCTGCCATGAAAGCAAATGAATAGCAGCTACAAAACTCTGGATAATCTTACAATGTTAAGTAAAAAAATGAGATACAAACGAATATATATATATATAATGTGAATCTATTTACATAAAGTTCAAAAACATGCAAAACCCATCATATTTGTAGAGTTGCTGATATACCCACTATAAATTAAAGGAAGAAAATAAACACACACACACACATACACACACAAACACAAAATAGCTGCCTTAAACATATTAAATCATATGTACCTAACAGATATTTACAGAACATCCCAACCAAGAGCAACATAATGCACATTTTTCTCAAGTGTATATAGAACATTTCCAAGATACATCATATGTTAGGCCACATAACAAGTTTTAAAATACATAAGAGGATTCAAAATATCAAGCATCTTTTCCAGCCACATGGTATGAAACTATAAATTAAATGCATGAAGAAAACTGAAAAAATTAGAAATATGTGGAGATTTAACAACACACTACTGTTCCTTAAGAAGTCAAAAGAGAACAGGTTGAAAAAGCAATCAAAAGAGAAAGAGAAACTGAAAAATATCTTGAGACAACTGAAAATGGAAATGTAACATGCTAAAATTTATGAAATGCAGCAAAAACAGTTCCAAGAGGGAAGTTCACAGAGATAAATGCCTACCTTAAGAAACAAGAGTCTCAAGTAAGTAACCTAACTTTACATCTCAAGGAGCTAGAAAAAGAATAACAAATGAAGACCAAAATTAGTAAAAAGGAAGACAATAACAAACATTAGAGCAGAAATAAATTAAATACAAATTGAAAAATCCCTATAAAAGACCAACAAAACTGAGAGATGGTTCTTTGAAAAGATAAGCAAAATTGCCAAATCCTTAACTAGGCTCACCAAGAAAAAAGAGAGAGAGGACTCTGGTAAATAAAATCAAAAAGGAAAGAGGAAACATTTCAACTGATACCATAGATATATAAATGATGATAAGAGACTGTTGTGAACAAATTGGACAACCTACAAGAAGTGAACAAATTCCTAGAAACATACAACCTACCAACACTGACTTATGATAAAATACAAATCTTAACAGACAAATTATTAGTAAGATTTGATCAGTAATCCAAAAATCTCCCAAAAAAGAAAAGTCCAGGACCAGATAGCTTCATTGGTGAACTCTACCAAATATTTAAAGAATTAATACCAATCCTTTTCAAATTCTTCAAAAAGTAGAAGAGGAGTGAACTCTTTCATATTGTTTTTACCAGGCCAACATTACCTTAATACCAAAACCAGACAAGTATGCCACAAGAAAAAAAAAAAATTACAGACCAATTTCCTGATGAACTTAGATGGAAAATTCCTTAACAAAATATTAGAAAACCAAATTCAACAATACACTGAAATAATCATATATCATGAGTAAATGGTATTTATACCCATGGAAGCAAGGATTTTTACCAATCACAAATCAATGTGATACACCACATTTTTAAAAAATGAAGAATGAAAATCACATGCTCATCTCAACAGATGCAGAAAAAAAGCATTTGACAAAATTAAGCATCAATTTGTGATAAGAACTCTCAACAAAGTGGATATAGAGGGAATATACTTCAACATAATAAAGAATATATATGACAGCCCATAGCTAACATCATACTTAATAACAGAAAGCTGAAAGCTTTTCCTCTAAGATCAGAAACAAGACAAGGATGCCCTATCCTGCCACTTTAATCAACATTGTGTTGGAAGTTCTAGCCAGAGCAATTAGGTAAGAAAAAGGAATAAAAGACATACAAATTGGAAAGGAAGGAGGAAGGTGTCACTATTTGCAAATGACATGATACTATATACAGAAAACCTTAAAAGCTCCATAAATAAAACCTGTTAGAACAAATAAACAAATTTAATATAGCTTCAGAAAATAAAATAAATACACAAAAATCTGTTGTACTTCTATACATTGATATTGAACTATCAGAAAAAGTGAAAAAAAAAAAACATTTATATTGCACCCAAAAGAATGAAATGTCTAGAAATATATTTGTTCAAGGAGGTGAAGACTTGTACTTTGAAAACTACAAGACATTAAAGAAAGAAATTGAAGAAGACACAAATAAATGAAAAGATATTCCATGCTCATAGATTGAGGGAATTAATATTGTTAAATTGTCCATGCTACCCAAAGCAATGTACAGATTCAAGGCAATCCTATCAAAATTCTAATGGCATTTTTCATAGAGATAGAAAAAACAATCCTAAAATTTGTATGGACCCATAAAAGATGGGTCCATAATTCAAAAAGAGTCATGTACCAAAATGTTCATTGCAACTCTATTTATAATAGTCAGGTCATGGAAGCAACCTAAGTGTCCATCAAGAGATGAATGGATAAAGAAGATGTGGCACATATATACAATGGAATATTACTCAGCCATAAAAATAAACAAAATTGAGTTATTTATATTGAGGTGGATGGACCTAGAGTTTGTCATACAGAGTGAAGTGAGTCAGAAAAACATGTACCGTATGCTAACACATATATATGGAATCTAAGGGAAGAAAAACAAAAGTCATGAAGAACCTAGGGGCAAGCCAGAAATAAAGACACAGATCTACTAGAGAATGGACTTGAGGATATAGGGACAGGGAAGGGTAATCAGGGACAAAGTGAGAGAGTGGCATAGACATATATACACTACCAAACGTAAAATAGGTAGGTACTGGGAAGCAGCTGCATAGCACAGGGCGATCATCTCACTGCATCTTGCTGCTTTGTGACCACCTAGAGGGGTGGGATAGGGAGGGTGGGAGGGAGGGAGATGCAAGAGGGAAGAGATATGGGAACATATGTATATGTAGAGCTGATTCACTTTGTTATAAAGCAGAAACTAACACACCATTGTAAAGCAATTATACTCCAATAAAGATGTTAAAAAAATAAAATCATCATTTTATTAAAATAAATAAATAAATAAATAAATATAGTGTGTGTGCTTTTCATATTTGCTTGTATTTATTAAAATCTTGTAGAAATAGGTACAATGATAATAATATCCAACAGTTATTGAACACTTTCCCCAAATATATGAACTTTGTTAGTCTTTTACATGTTATTTAAAAAAGAAATATAATACATAAAATAAATCTATTTGCATACATTTTAGAAATATGCAAAGGCAAGTTATATTTTAGGGATGCTTATATAGGTTTTTACCAGTATAAATTAAAGCAAGAAAATTATAAACAGTGTACAGCAATATTTTTGGTAGCATAAGCAATTATTTGTGTTATTAGACAATATATTAAAAAAGAAAATTATAACTAGGAAAAAATATTTCAAAGCAATGAAGATTTCTATCTTTGAACAGTATGAATGGATGTATTTTTTTTTCTTCATATTTAAGGACTTCTTTACTTGGGATATCAGTCAGCTCATGCGCCTCAAAACCTCTTGCCTTGTTTACAGCTATTGAAGGCCAGAAGCTGAAATTCCTACTTCTGGTGTTTTTTCCTTTAGAATTTATCTCTGTGATCTTATAAAACAGTAATACCTCTAAAAATCAAAATTAAACTCATTTTCATTCAGGAGTAACTTATCAGAACTACTTCTGTGAGGATGATTAGCTAAATCTCAAATATTAAAAACTTATTGGGTGCTGGATAGTGAGATGAGACAGAGCAAAGTGAAAAATTACGGGCTTCACCAAAGTAAAGAAATTACATTAATTTAAAAGTGACATAAGCCCACTGAGAAAGCACTTGTATCATATCCCAATTTTGGATCCCCTCTCTTTATCCCAATACACACACAGAATTTGAGCCGGAACAGGTCTTATATAAGAAATACTGCTTGAACTAAATACTCAAAGAAGGTGGTGACTATGAGGTTATGTTTTTAAATATGTGCCTTGATAATGAACTTTCCAAGTATAAACCTGGAAAACATTTTTAACTGGAAAATAGAGAATATAGCCTTTAAAATGTCTTCCATAAGGAAATACCCACTACAAGACAGAAATAAAAAGAAGGAAGAAGAGAGAGAAGGAAAGTTCAAAGGTTGTATAGAATCTCCATCACTGAAAAGCTTTGAGCAGAAAATTTGCCTTTAGTTCTTTATAATATCAATTTTTGTACACTTCTACCAGCTTTAGAATTATTCACCCACAACCCATCCAGGTTTATGTTGATAAAGGAAAACAGATGGTTAGGAAATTATAAGATTAACAACAGGCTGAAAGAGCCATCAGGATAAATGAACAGTTAATTACCCAGCATCACATGTACAATCCACTTTGAAAAAGTGTACCATGAGAATTTGCTTAAAAAAATTTAAAATAAGCAGAACTACACATTTTCCTGAAGGCCTTTTAGACAAGGCATTGAAACCCCCTCTGAGATTGGATGAGGGGAGAGGGTGGATGTCTATAAGATCAGAGGATACCATGGACAAATTGCAACTTCCTTGTCCCTCTATTAATCAAATTATCAGAGCATTTCCTCCTTTCATTACCATATTGAGTTTATATAGAGTAAGAGTCTGGTGCAGTGATTAAAGCTCAAGATATGATGTTTTTAAAAAAATCAGTTAAATGTTCTTCCCTGGTAATTGCATTCTCTAAGGGAATATATGACGTCCCTGGTTAAAAGGCATGACACTCAAACTAAAGTAAGCTGGGATGCATGTGCAAATCCATCCCAGGTGAACTACAGGAGCTTCTTCTCACCTTTACAGGTCCAGAAACAAGATGCTATCACTCACATGTAATGAGTGTTAAGTACCATTCCTGGAAATACCAGAGATCTTCTGTTGTCTAGTCAATCCATTGTCATTCCAACTGGAAAGTCTACCAGGAAATACAACATGAAATTCAGAGGGTGGTTGGGAGTAGGGAGGTGGTTCATGGGTGCTCATGAGTATGGTCATCTAGCAAGTCTGGAGGTAGGAAGACATCAATTTAAAATTTCCCATGGCACAGTATGTTCCCCTGGGGCCAGAGCTGCTGTCCTACCACAGGACCTGTTACAGCATGGAGAGGAGACCCCAGAGAAAGCGTGGGATAAACAGCCATGTAGACAGAAGATCTGTCAGCACCTCAAGGCTCTGGGCTAGGTGGACTCTGGCCTCAGTCTGGAACAGTATTTTGCAATCCTGAGATAAGCCTGCTCTCTTAATTTTCTTTTTCTTATGTTATCGTATTTCTGCCTTCTGTCACATTCTTTTTGTTGCTAAAGGCTTTTGAAACGAAAGCTTGGATAGTAGCCTGTTATTTCTGCTTTCAGCTCTTCCTTGACACAGTTAAGCACAGATCTGACATCAATGTGGGAAAATGAAGAAATATATAGGGAGTGTGGAGGAAAACAAAACAAAGATTATAAGTTACTATGTAGCCATATGTTTCATGGATTGGTCACCTACAATTTGTGCTTGGGCCCACAACTTGGTGAAAACTATTCCAGAGTTTAGGGTCAACTGTAACCTGTCTTCTCCCCTGTGCCATGAGAGCCCTACCACAGAGGATCATCAAAGGTGGTGATTATAAAAATAATAATAAAACTATTCCAGGGTCAGATCACACTTAGGTGAGACTGCTCAGTAATGGGTCTATCTAGTTAATATGCAGGCACACATTTAATTTCTTCACTGCTGTAACTCATTCTTGTTTTAAGGTCATTTCACTTCAAAAATACAGATGCTCATATATCTCCTCTCAGCTCCCAAATCCCTCAAGTTGTTGTATAAGATCATGGTAAGAACTGTCTTAATTGGTTATGCTGATTTAAAAAATGGAAATATGCTGCTAATGAACTATAGGTAAGGATTCTGACCAGATTTAGCTAAACAGGACAGTAGACCTGCCATGTTTTAATTTTTCTGAATCCCAAAATGGAGAGGTGAATACTTAGTATATAAGCATCTAAGTAGGATTGTCAGGAAATAAAAATACAGAATGCCAATTTAAACTTGAATTTCATATAAACAACATTTTTAGTATATGTCCTCCAAATTACATGGGACATAGTTATGGCAAAAATTAGATTTTGTTTATCTGAAATTAAAGATGAACTAGTGGTCCTATATTTTATCTAGAAACCCTACATACACATTATCTTAAACTATAGGTTTGCATTTAGATCCTTGTCCAGGTTTTTCTTTTCCTTAAAGCTATGTTTATCCACAAATGGGACCAACTTCATCAGTAAGAAACAAAGCAATTGATTTTTTAATATATTCGGTAAAGATGGGGACAGTGAGGAACATAAGAAATGTCATGTTCCATGAACTCAACTTAATCATGCTTAGAAGCTTCAAAATCTAGTATTAATAGTCTATTTCTTTGTTGCCTTTTACTGGAATTTTTTTTTTTTTTAATATTAACTGCCAGTGTGTAGTATTCATTGAGTTCCTGATGCAGCTGGATGCTAAAAATGGAATTCTATTTTGTGTGAGTTTTAACTGAATTCCACAAATGCCAAATAAGAGTGAATACTTATATAGTTCTAAGGTGATAGTTGCCTTGGAAAGTAGTTAGCCTAAAATCCCTTTAGTAACAATTAGCATAATTTCCAGCTCAAGATCATGAATTTATTAGGGTTAAAGTAGCTGGAAAAGGAGGGATTTTTGTTTTGTTTTGTTTTGTTTTTTGTGGTACGTGGGCCTCTCACTGTTGTGGCCTCTCCCATTGTGGAGCACAGGCTCCGGATGCGCAGGCTCAGCAGCCATGGCTCACAGGCCCAACCTCTCCGTGGCATGTAGGATCTTCCTGGACAGGGGCACGAACCCGTGTCCCCTGTATCAGCAGGCGGACTCTCAACTACTGCACCACAAGGGAAGCCCAAAGGAGGGTTTTTTTTGAGGGAGAGAGTCCTTTTTGAGGGAGACTCCTCCTCCCACAGAAAAGGTGAGGATTTATTTTCCCTCATATCAACCTTAGTGAGAAGAGCTTCAAGGACATTTCTTAGGGAGCACAATGTGCTTTCCTGAAGTAGACTGCTATCTGATTTGAGTATTAAAAATGATAAAAAGAAAAGGAAAAATGATTTATGATTGCAAGTCTACCTGATGTGGCTTGTGGAAGCAGATTGTAAGACTGAGGAAAATAACTGTGTTGTCACTGAAAACAGGTCATAGTTTTGTTTCTAGGGGACCAGGTAGGGTAGGAATGTCAGCCAGAGGCAGCCCAAGAGTGTTTACTACAAGGAGTGAGACCAGTTAGTTAGAGACTGAGGGGACGTAACATGTGGTCAACCAAAAGTATAAAACTTGGCAATTCTAGGCAACTCCAGTAGGGGGTGGTCAAGAGCAGATCGCCAAGAGATCTAGAGAAGCATTTGATACAGTCAGCTTTAAGCAATGGCCAAAGACAAGGGAACAAACCTAGTTCAAAGAATGCTAGTCTCGCACAAGGCATTGTCTGCCTTATCTCTCTGTCATTCCCCTCTTAAACCCGCAGAAGCCTGACCACTTAGTGAATGAGAGAGGATGGAAGAGGGACCTTATAGACAGAGAAATAGGGAAAGACACAATTATAAGCTACCCCCAAACATCCTGATACAGACCCAAGCTGAGGGAGAAGTCAGGGAAACTTTAAATGAAGTTCTGAGTTTCTGACTATTCTATGGAAAGAAATATTTTAAATTCTGAATAAGGTAATTCTTGGGTTAGAAGCACTTTTAAATTATCTAGACAACTAGAGAAATTTTGCAACATGCCCAAGATAAATCATGCAAAGTATTGAGGACTAAGTAGCTGTCACAGTGCATTTGCAAGGTAAACGGAGACTTTTTCTGACCTCTAGAGCAGGGATCAACTAACATTTTATGTAAAAGGCCAAATAGTAAATATTTTAGACTTTGGAGGCCAGGGGAAAAAAAAATTGAGGATATTATGTAGGTGTTTATAACAACAGTTAAAGCACCAAGTTGTTACTAATTAATTAAAAATATAATAATTTTTTGCTAATATATGACTGCAAATGAGTAGAATGGAGTTATTTTGGGAGGATAAAATTTCACTCAAATGAGCTTACAAATTAATGTTCCCTATTAACAAATTGACTACAGATACTCATTTGTAAAGTCAGTTCTTAGCTCCTGAGCCATACAAAAAGAGGCAGTGGGCTATATTTGACCCCTGAGCTGTTTTTTGCCTACTACTGCCATAGAGTCCCAATGCTTTCATCAAATTAGTAATTGTACACGTATAATTACCTAAGCTTTCTCCTAGATGAAAGTCTGAAGACAAAAAACCGCCACCAGGAGTGAGACAGGGAGAAGAGAAAGAGGAAGTGGCCGTGCTCTACAAGTGGAAGCAAAAGGGACTTCATGCTTCCTCTGCTTGCAGTGACCCCACTTGTGGTAAATATCCTCCACAGTAACCTTTCTGTATTAGCACGTGCCGAAGCTATCAACTATCAGTTGACCCAGAATCGATCAAAGAAAATTAATTTTCCAGAAGGGAAAGGATCAGAGATCACATAGACGCTCCTGTCATACAAGAAAGCAGCCAACTCACTTGGCTCTATAGATTTCTTCTTCCCTTACCCTTTACCTTTAAACAAATCAGTCAAGTTAAGCTGGTTCCATTTACAAGTACATTGGCATCAGTAAATTACAAACTTTGCAAGAGATTTGATCAATATCTGAAATTATGTTATTTTTTCTCTGAAATGGAGATAAGATTTCTTCAGCAGGAAACACAATATTCCAAATAATATTGCATTTAAATGTGTGGCACTTTAGCATTTCCAATCTTTTTCTCTGGAGTAAGGTTCCCAAAATTAAAACCCCCAAAATGTAGTGACATAATTTGATTCATTGCTGTATCCAGTGAGGCAGTAGTTATTGCTTTACAAAGATGAGAGTATTTTGTCATTTTCTAGGGTAGAAAATAAGAAAAAGATATATAGCATAAATTTAATGAGAGCTCAAGGAAATACCAACACATTACTATAAATCATTATGTGAGACAGAATGCAAGGAACAGCCATGAAATCTCTTCTAGATTCATTCATTTTGGTTGAGAAAATATTTGGTTTGCTTTGATACATTCCTAATGTAGCATGGAAATGTGTTTACTAGGTATATAATGCATCATTTGGTTACCTGTAAAGAGGAGAAAACTCCCAAGGAATCACTTCAGTGTCAATTGGGAAAGCACATATGATGGTTTATACCAGTTACTTGAAGAAATTAAGGAGACAAGCCCTTCCTATTGGTAGTTCTCTGTGTTCAGTATTTCTCAGACTTTGTTGACTTTTTAAACAGGAGATGCCAATTATTCCATTCGATGTTAACACGGATGCAAATTGCCTCAGGGGGCTGATCACAGAGTGGGAGACATTAGCTTCCATATTCCCTGTCTGACCTGGTTGAAAAAAGTTAAAGATCATTTGTAAACCTCATGTCAAATTCTAGAAGGTCTGAGGAAACATGTAACCTCTGAACTTACAAGCAAGCACCTAATTCACAAGACCTGCTGATTAAAAAGAAAAACAAAAAGAGAAACAAAAACAAAACAACCAGTTTTTTAAAATGTAGCATAATGAAGCTTGTTGGGATAAGAAGCAGTTCTAATATGTCCATAGTAGAGAACTTAAGTAAAAATTAATCAGAAATGTACTATCAATCCCTTAGAAATTGAAACCTAAGAAATGTTCTCAAATATGACTGCAAATTCATTTGCTTTAACAAAACAAGATATTTCGCTGAACGTCCCATTTTCTATTTTGCAGATGCTTTTTGGTTATCTATTGTTTTCAAATATTATATTAAAAACCAATTCAGTCATAGATAGCTAGAGCCAAGAAGGGACCTTTGAAATCAACTGGGCCAGAATTTCCCTGGCCTCTGGGAAGTAAATGTCAGTGGCATCCTCCGGTCACATGTCAAAAAAAAAAAGACCTTCACCCATATTACCCTCTCATTTTACAGACTGAGAAAAGAAACAGAAGAAAAATTGGATGATAGTAAAGGTATCACATAGTTTGCAAAAGTTCAATACCTAGAACTAGACTGACTCAAATTCTGGTTCTTACCCACTAAAGATCTTGAGAAATTTGTTTTACCTCTAGCAGCATCTACTTGCTTTTCTGTTAAAAGCAAAGGCAGCTGTATTTACCACCAATAGATGTTTTTGCTTGCTTTCCCAGTTTATCTTAAGTAATTTATAAGCAAAAATATTGTCTTCAATGTTTCTGAATCCTGCAAATTTATTTTATTAATTATAATAGCTAACATGGGGGCTTGTGATTAAGAATTCTGCACTTCAAGCCCTTTCTGGCTGTTTCTCCTTACACACTATTCTCCATGTCCTCCAAGACTCAGAGATCCCTGAAATTAAATATCTATGTCCAGGGCTTTCTTAGTGGCACAGTGGATGAAAGTCTGCCTGCCTATGCAGGGGACACAGGTTTGTGCCCCGGTCTGGGAAGATCCCACATGCCGCAGAACGGCTGGACCCTTGAGCCATGGCTGCTAACCTGTGCATTCAGAGCCTGTTCTCTGCAACGGAAGAGGCCACAACAGTGAGAGGCCCGTGTACCGCAAAAAAAAAAAAAAAAAAAAAAGTCTAATTCCAGTTCCCAGATTAACCATACACCTATTCTGTGGCTTAAACACCAAAATTATTTCATGGAGTTTTGATTTCCCTATCTATTATAGTGACAATAAAGTGTAACCTATCTGATTAAACAAGGTTTTCTGAAAATTAAATATTCTTGGTAAAATATAAAGCACATACAACTTAAAAGTGTATGAGCCCTTAAGAGATTTGTGTCTAGACCAAAATTTTATTCACAAATTTCTCCATGCTATAACTGTTTTATAGTTGTGCAAAGATTGTACTTTGTACAGTGTTTTAAGGGGCACAGTTACTACCTACTCAATTTTAGTGTCTATTACCATTTTCTACAATTTCAAGTTACACAGTTCCCTGGTTGCTTAGAGTTAGTCTGTACATCCCTGATACAGATATGCATTTCCTGGATGGTGTCTCAGTTCCCACCTGGTGTATTTTGCTTTTTTATTTGCTTGTGTGTTGTTTGTTTTAGTCAAACCTGACCAATCTGATGTTCCTTTCACTCAGGGTCCTATGTACTGCCTGATTAGTTAATCTGAGAAAACATGTGAATACTAGTGGGTTGACCCTTCTTGGCTGTCTGGGTATGGAGCACAGGAAGCAAAAGGTATAAAAACAAAGTGAAGAGTGTTTATACTGTCCTGGAAGGCAACACCAGACAGCTGGCAGCCAATATTAGGTACCACAAAGTGTAGGGGTAATATTAGAAAGCAGCTAAGACGTCATCAATATGGCAACATAGGTTGTTCCCACTTCAGTCTCTCTCAGTCCCCTTCACAGGAACAACTAGCAACTATTCACACACAAAACACCATTGTGAAAATTCCAGAAACCAGGGGTGAGGCTGAAGCAAACCTTAGACCGCAGAGACCAAGAAGGAGCTCACTAGGAGAGAAAGAGGAGTGGCTACACTCTGACTGCATCTCTGTTCCCCAGGCCAGTAGAGTACCACACTGAGAGGGCCCCCTTGGCCCTACAGTTTTTCCAGTTGGAAAGAATGAGCCCAAAATGGACATCCAGCTTCCCTATTATTACAGGGTGCTTCCCAGGAGGCCCACTTGGGTCTCACCTCACAGGGATCACTGGGGAAATTGACAGAGCTTAACACCTGAGGATCAGATAGAGACTGGAGGCAGAGAAAGGGGTGGAGCTTACAATAATTATGTCTCAGATCTTGGCAAACTGCATTCTACATCACAGCTGTGCCTGTGTGGAAATCCAAGCCAGTGTCCCTGCCCATCTGCTGAGCTGTGTTTGTGGCCCTGATGGCTGGGGTACTCTGTGGGAAGTTTTGCCTGGTTTATGTTACCAGCCAGCAGCTGTGCAAGCCATGGGCCTCATTTTATAGCCCTCTCCAGGCACGAAACTAAATTTGAAGCCCCACTTGTTGCTGAATATAGCCCCCCAGTCCATTCCTGCCCTACCAGGAAGCCTAACCAGGGAACCCAAGTAGCTACATAGCTATCTTTCAGCCATGCTTGCAGTGTCAACCAAAGAGAACCCAGCCAGCAGCTCTAACCATCTACAGAGCTGAGTTGGTAGCCTTGTCTGTCCAGGGAGCTCGGTGGGTAGTTCTGCCTGACTTGGGTAATCAGTCAGTGAGCCATACTGGCCATAAGCATGTTCTACAGTCCTGCTTAGGCAGGGGAGAAATTGTGAAGCCTCACATAACTGCTGATTATAGCTTCCAGACCCACCCATTCAGAAAGGCTGACCAGAGAATCCAGGCAGTTGTGGAACTCATTCTATGGCCATGCCTGGACATGGATCCAAACCAGCAGTTCTGCCTAAATGTGAAGTGTAGCCTCTGTCCCCACATAACATAGGAACCTTAACAGTGACCCTGGGCAGCTTTAGAACCTAACTAGCAGTACACACAGCACAGTCTGCAGGCCTGCCCCACAGTAGAACTCAGTCTGTGGCCTTGCCTGATGGCTAAATGTAACCTGAGGCCTCTTCCAGTCAGAGACCTAGTCTAGTCATGGAACAGAGCCTATAGCCCCAAGCAATGAGGCAGCTCAGACAGTAACCCTGCTCAACCAAAGTGTACATTCTATGGCCCCACTCAACTGTGGGATACAGCTAGGAGGCCCTCCCAACGAAAGAACACAGTCAGCGATCTTGATCTTGCCCAACAGCTGAGCTAGGGACTACCTGATAGTGAAGACCAGCTTGCATACCCACCCAAACCTGTGACACTGTCTGTGTCCCCACCTTATTATATAGAACAGCCTCAGTATCTGTCTGACCAAGAAGGCTTACATACAAACACCCCTGAACACAGAGTGCAGCTAGGGGTACTGTCTGGTCAAGGATCACAATGTGAAATTCCACACAGCCATAAGTGATTGTGGAGCAAAGCCTGTAGCCCTGCCCAACTGAAGAGTCCAATCAGTGGTACTGCCATGTCAAGTAACAGAGTCAACAACTTCACCCAAGCAGAGGTGATTTCAGAGCCCAGCTAATGGTACCACATGACCTCAGAGCACAGTCAGCAGCCCCACATGAATGGGGAGCCCATCCAGCATATCCAGCAAACCATGGGGCCCAGCTAGTGGCACCCCCAACTTCACAGTATAGGGATTTGTTTCACCCAAATAGAAACAACTCAAGAAATCCCTGATTGCCTAACAATGTTACCAGCTAAACTGTCCAGAATCCCAAACTGAGCTTACTGGTAAAAGACTGTCCTTGTCAAAGAGACTTTTTAAATCCTGGAAACGGTGAACACTTACTCAAATATGCAGACATCAATGCAAGGATATAAGGATCACAAGCAATCAGATGACACACACACACACACACACACACACACAAACTAATCAAGTTAAAATAAGTGACTCAAAAGAAATGAAGACCTATGAACTGTGTGACAAATAATAACTCAGAATAATCCTTTTAAACAAGTTGAGTGAACAAGAACACACAGACAACTAAACAACACTAGCAAACCAGTGTGAAAAAAAAAAGAAAAAAAAATCATAGAGCTGAAGAATACAGTGACTAAACTGAAGAATTCAACAGAGAGCTATAAGAGCAGACTGGACCAAGTAGAAGAACAAATCATTAAATTAAAAGATAGTTAACATGAAATTATCAAGTCAGAGCAGCAAAAAAAAAAAAAAAAAAAAAAAAAAAGCAAAGAGAGAGGAAACCCAACCCTAATGGGCTAGTGAGACATATATAAGAAAAAACAAAACAAAACAAAACAAAACAAAAACTTGCATTATAGGAATCCCAGAAAGAGAAGAGAAAGAGAAATAGATAGAGTCTCTTTAAAGACATAATGGCTAAAATACCCCCAATATGGTGAGTTAGATGGCTATGACAATTCATGAGCCCCATAGAACATTAAGTAGGTTGAACCCAAAAAGGCCACACTGAGACAAATGATAACTAAGTTGTCAAATGTCAAAAACAAAGAAAGAGGGATTCCCTGGTTGCACAGTGGTTGAGAGTCTGCCTGCTGATGCAGGGGACACGGGTTCGTGCCCCGGTCCAGGAAGGTCCCACATGCCACGGAGCAGCTGGGCTCATGAGCCATGTCCGCTGAGCCTGCATGTCCGGAGCCTGTGCTCCACAACGGGAGAGGCCACAACAGTGAGAGGCCAGCGCACCAATAAATAAATAAATAAATAAATAAATAAATAAATAAATAAATAATAATTGGAGCTATTAACAGTATGGTATATAGATAACCACATGGAAAGTGATGACCGCTCTGTACAAGGGTGTCAAGGGTATCCTGTGGTTTTGAGGGAAAAATACTCGGTCTATACTTTAATCTGTATATTTGCTACTGTCTGGTCTTCTAGATTCATAATTCTTTCTTCTATTGTGTCTAATTTGCAATGTTGTCCATACGTTGTGTTTTTAATATTAGCATTTTATTGCTTCAATTACAAATATTCCTTTTCAAAATATTTTTTCAATTATTTACTGAAATTCTTCCTCTTGACTTTTAATTTCTTAAAAAAGTAATCAAAATCATTCTGGTATATATCTGATGCCTCTATTATTTGTAATTCCTTTGTGTCTGTATCTATGTTTTTTTTGTTTGTTTTCCCAGGTTTGCAGTCAAGATTTTCTTTCTTTATTCCTGATTAATTTCAATAGAATTCTAGACATGTACTAAAATTTGGAGTGGTGGTTTGGCTTTTCTCCTAGCTAGACTAGGAGAAAATCATTCAGTCCAATATAAAGGGTTGAGACCATTCAAGCATTAGTATTTCTGAGTTTGGTTTATTTTCTTTTTATCCTTACCATGTTTTTATATTCATGTGACATCTTATTTGACAGTCTAGGGCATTTAATGGGATATCTCCGACTCAGGAAGTCTCTGTCATTCACCATCCCAGAGATATCTACTGATATTTAGCTTCTCAGCCTCTAAATACCAATTTTGTAATTGACAATTCCCTGTGAAATTTCTAACTATAATGACAGATTTGTATATTTCTTCTTGCAATTCTGTCAGTTTTTGTGTCATATATTTTGACACTTTGTTTTCAGGAGCAACCATGATAAGGATTGCCATGTCTTCTAGAATAATTTACCCTTTAACATTGTATTTTTTCCCTATTATCCTTGGTTCTTTAACTTATTCTGAAGTCTGTTTTGTTTTTAACATAACCACTCCAGTTGTTATTTATTTATTTTATTAGTGTTAATACGTTATATCTTTCACTATCTCCTTACTTTAAACTATTTATAAATGTATAGGCTTTTTTAGTCAGCAAGATATAGTTTGGTATTTTTATTTGAATTCATTCTAACAACCTCTGTCTTTTGATTGGTTCATTTAGATAATTCTCATTAAAATTGATTATTCATGTACTTGGATTGTATCTAGCATGTTTGTAACAGTTTTCTGTTCACTGAACTTGTTCTTTGCTTCCTTTTTCTTCTTTTCCTTTTTTTTATTCCTGCTGTTCTCTGGCTTTAATTGAGAGCTGTATTTGCTTCCATTTTCTCTCACTTATTAGTGTATCAATTTCCTGTCTTTAAATATATATATATATATTTTAGTGATTGCCCTGGATTTTGCAACATACATTTACAGCTGGCCTAACTCTCCAATCAAATAAAACTACTATATGTCAGTGTTAGTGTAAATATTGTATCTTATAGCAGAGTTTCTTATTTTTTTCACAGTCATCACTTAAAACATTTCTACCATTTATTTCACCTATGCATTGTTAAGAGAACTGAGGCATTTTTTCCCTTGTTAGTTACTGTGGGAGCCTTGTGAGGTTTATGGAGATAAGACCCATAAAATTGTGCAGAATGTTCTAAACTTCTGTGAGCAGTGGTTTCTTACTACCATAGTAATCCACACTCAGCCTCCAGGATTTTGCAAAATTTATTATTTATATGTTCCTACCAGTTTTAATCCAGGTAAGATTATCTCAGTTGTGACTATCTGTATTTGCCTGTCTCTCCAGGTTTGAAGGTAATGGTTCACCCTGCAACTTCTGTCTCTGATGGATCCAAGAAAATTCATTGATTTTTAGTTTGTTCTGTATTTTTCTTGTTGTAAGGACAGGAGTGATGACTTCTCAGTTCTTTTCATGGCAAAGCTGAAACCAAATGTTCCTTAAATGTTATTTTTATAGATAAAATTTTTCATTTTAATAAATTCCATAAAATAAATGTATCATCATTATGAAAATTGGTAAATATATGTATTATAAAAAACAAAATTTAAAAAAATCTGCCATCACATCATTTCAAAATAACCAATGCTGTCTAAGGGTGTATTAGATTGTTAGAGGTCACCTGTCTACTAAAAACAAATTTTTTGATTGTTTATTCGCCTTAATTTTTTGAAGGAATAAAGAGATACATAGGTAGTGAGAATTTTGAGCACTAAAACCTCAGAGAAAGAGGAATGTCAAGACAGGTGTGGCAGGCATTTGGGGATGCATTTCACATCCCCAGAGAACAGCAGGAAAAAAAAAAAAAGAACAAGTTCAAAGAACAAAAAACAGTTTCAAACATGGTAGGTAAACTCCAAGTATACAAATAATCACTTTTAATGTGAATTGTCTAAATGCACCAATTAAAAGACAGAGATTATCAGAGTGAATTCAAATAAAAATACCCGACTATATTTTATCAACTAAAAAACACCTATAAATTTATAAATACTCAGGTTAAAGTAAAGAGATGGTGAAAGATATAACATATTAACACTAGTAAAATAAATAACAACTGGAGTGGTTATATTAAAAACAAAACAGACTTCAGAATAAGTTAAAGAACCAAGGATAATAGGGACAAAATATAATGATAAATTATATGATGATATATTGTGATATATAATGATAAATTAATTATTAATTAATGATAAATTATTCTAGAAGACATGGTAATCCTTAACATGTTTGCAACTGAAAATAAAGTGTCAAAATATATGACACAAAAACTGATAGAACTGCAGGAAGAAATATACAAATCTGTTGTTATAGTTAGAAACTTCAATACCCTCCTTTCAATAACTGATAGTTCAAGAAGGCAATGTATTACTGTGAGTATATTTGAACAGCAGTATTAATCAGCTTGATCTAATTAGTAGTTATAGAATAACCCATCCAACAACATCAGATTACATATCTTCAAGCTTACATGGAGTGCTTACCAAAAACAGTGACATTCTAGGGCATAAAGCATACTTTAATCAATTTAAAATAAGAAAAATCATAAAATCTGTCCCATACCAAAATGAAATTAAACTAGATATGATAATAAGAAGATATTATGAAAAAATTCAAAATTTTGGGGGATTAAACAATATACTTCTGAAAAACAAATGGGCCAAAGAAGAAGTCTCAACTGAAATACAGTTTAAATGAATATGAAAATACAACCAATCAAAATTTGTGGACTGTAAGTAATTCAGTGCTGAGAGGAAAATTAATAGCATGAAATGCATATATTAGATTCATATTATCAATTTTATTCAAAAACTTCAAGGAAATAGAAGCAGATGGAATACTTCCTAATTTCTTCTCTGAGTCCAGCTGTATTTTAATACTAAAACCAGATGAAGACATTATATGAAAGGAAAGCTAAAACCACTATCTCTCATGAGCACCAATGTAAATATTTCCAAAACAATATTAACAAATCAAGTCTAAAAATGTTTAAAAATAAATATATTCCACAACAAAATGAAAAATTTTTCATGTATATAAATCTTTCAAATTTTGAAAATCAATTAATGTAATTTACCACAGTAATAAGCTAAATAAGAAAAATCCTATGATGATACAAATTGATACAGATAAAGCATTTGAAAAACACATTTTATAAAATATCTCTGCAAACTAGGGATAGAGGGAACTTCCTCAACTTGATAAAGAACATCTAAAATACCTACATTTATCACTATACTTAATGGTGAAGAAATAAAATATTTCCCCTGAGATTGGACAGTTGTCCAATCTCACAGAAAAGATATCCCCTCTCACCACTCATATTCAACATCTGATAGGAACTTCTAGCTAGTGCAATAAAGCAAGAAAATGAAATAAAGGCTATATAGATTTGGAAGGAATAAATAAGACTGTCTTTGCAGAAGACATGATTTTCTATGTAAAATAATCCCAAAGGGGGGGGGGAAACAAACTCCTGGAACTTATAAGTGATTATAGCAAAGTTTCAGGATACAATGTTAATATACAAATATTAATTGTTTTCCTATATATGCACAATAAACAATTGTAATTTGAATTTTTAAAATTTAATACTATTTATGTAACACCAAAAAACCCCACAAAGAAATATTTAGGTATAATTCTAACAAAGAATGTACAGGATGTAATGTAGAAAACTGAAAAATTATGAGGAAATATATCAAAGATGATCTAGATAAATGGAAAATTTTTCCACATCCATGGATTTGCAGACTCAAAACTGAGATCTCAATTTTTTCCAATTTGATCTATAGATTCAACACAACCACAATAAAAATCCTAATGAGCTATTTTGTAACTATTGGTAAATTGATTCTCAAGTTTATATGGAAAGGCAAAAGACACAAAATAGACAACACAATACCAAAGAAGAAAAATACCATTTCAGGACTGACATTACCTGACTTCAAGTCTTACTCCAATGCTCTAGAAATCAAGACAGAATGGAATTAGTGAAAGGATAGATATATAGATCAGTGGAACAGAATACAGAGCACCTTTCCAAAAACTTAGCCCAAAATGTAACATAGGCCTAAATAGAATATAAAATATAAAACTATAGATCCTCTAGAAAAAAATAAAAGAGAAAATCTGTGTCACCTTAAGTTTGGAGATAAGTTTTAAAATTCAATGCCATGAAATTTTTTAAAATGTTAAACTTTATTAGAATTTTCCTTTCTGCAAAAGATATTGTTAAGAGAATGAAAATACAAGCCGTGGTCTGGGATAAAATATTGACAAAACATATAACTGAAAAATATACAAAGAATGCTTAAACCTCAACAATAAGAAAACAAATAATCAAATTAAAAGAATGAGTAAAATTCTGAATAGACTTTTCTTCAAAGAAGATATACAGATGAAAAATAAGCTTATTATGAAAGATGCTTATTATGAAAAGTCAGGTAATGTCAGATGAATATCACCTGTCATTAGAGAAGTGCCAATTAAAAGAACAGTACTGTACCACTACCTATTCATTACGATGTTTAAATCCCAAAAGTGACAACACCAACTGCTGGCAAGAATGTGGTATCTCATTGAAATCTCATTTCTTTGTTGGCACAATTGCTAAATGATACATCCATTGCAGGTGACTGTTTGGTATTTTCTTTATAAAAATCAAGGCTTGTCTTACCATATGATCTAACATTCACACTACTAGGTATTTTATCCAACTGACATAAAAACGTATGCACACAAAAAATGTATGTGAATATTTAAAACAGATTTATTTATAAATTCCAAGTACTAGATGTAACCAAGATGTACTTCAGTGGGTGAATGGATGAACAAAGTGTGGTACATCCATTCAATGGACTATTACTCTACAATTAAAAGAAATAAGCTAGGAAGCAAAGAAAAAAAAGAAAAGAATGACTCAAATTCATGTTGATAAGTAAAACAAGCCAGTCTTGAAAAGCTACATACTCTATGATTTCACTTATATGACATTCTGGCAAAGGTAAAACTATATAAGGTGTAAACAGATCAGTGGTTGTCAGAGGCTCAGCAAAGGTGGGTGTTGAAAGATAAATGTCGAAACACAGAAAACTTTGTATGGTGATGAAATTTTACTATATAATATAATAATGTTGAATATAAGACATTAAGCATTTGGCAAAATCTATAGATCTATACTGCACAAAGATTAAACCTTAATATACAAAAAAATTTTTAAAGATTATTTAAGAAGTCAGAGGATCCCACAATGTAATGCAAAATATGACTGATGAATCTAAATATGTTACAACTGTTCAAAACATCACTGAAGCATGATAGGAATAAGGTATTGGCCTAAGTAACTTTGGGAATGAATGGAGTCAAAGATGAAAAGTGGATGGATCTGTACATAAGCAATGTACCCTAGTTGATACAATTATTTTCCATGGGGGTATGAACTAATAATTATGGAACCATTATACATGAATAGTGGAATTGTACAATTAAGTAAATGGAGGGAAGATGGTAGGAGGAGGTTTCTCATCATTAGAGGGAGAGTTTAGATGGAGAGGATGCTAGAATGTTCCACGTGGTGATGGATGAGAGTTGGAGACATGAACTCATGTTTAGCTTAATAAAGATGTAGATGGTTACATATAGAACGTTTTGTGGATATTTACATATACATGGATTAGCATACACACATCATACTCATCATTCCTTTAAATGCCAGCTGACAGTGTCTATAAAGAATAATACTTCAGTAGTAATGAGCACACCTAGCACCCAGATATTGGTTTCTAATACCAGCCTCTGATGAAATTTGGGAAAATGGCTGATTCTAGGGTTGAGGTAGGAAATATACAAGATGGATCTGAAATATTTTGTAGTGCCAGAAAGTAAGGAAGTACTCAAAGGCAGAAAAATAAACTGCATATTGATAGGGATGTGTCACAGGGACACAAAAACCAACTGAAAGTGCTCCCAATGGCCAAACTAGAAACATTTGAGCAACAAAAACAACAATAAAAAAGACATAATATTGGATTATACCTCAAAATAGCCAATACTATATAAATATCCATACTGATATAAATACATTCCCATATTAACATAAATAAATGATCAAATATTTATGACATATGAGAAAGAGGAGACAAATCTGTACAAAATTCCAAATAATATACATAAAGATACCACTCTCAAAGAAGGGGAACATATTCCCTACTCCTTTGTACAGGTGATACATAGTGACTTCCTTCCATTGAATACAGTATGGAAGTACATTACAGAAAGGGAGGGGAAAAGAGCAAATTTACAGTGGGGAAACCTGACAGCACTACCTCAACCAGGTGATCAAGATTAAGATTTATCACATTGATAGTACATATGATATGATGTGATAAAAATGACCCTTCACCTGTGTGGTCTCCCCCAAAACCCATGTCTCTGGCACAATTGTGAGAAAAAAACATCAGACAAATTCCAACAGAGGGGCATCCAACAAAATACCTGACCAGTACACCTTAAAAACTCATCAAAACAAGGAGAATCTGAGAAATTGTCTTAGCCAAAACGAGCCTAAGTGGACATTACAACTAAATGTAATGTGGAATCCTGGGACAAAACAAAAGGACAGTAGGTAAAAACCAATGAAATCTGAATATTATCACTTTAATTAATAAAAGTGTTGATATGGGTTAATTGTGAAAACAACTTTAGGAAATGTACCATACTAATGTCAGATGTTTCTAAAAAAGGAGGCAACTGGGTATTGGGTATATGTGAACCACACCAGAGAAACGTGAGCTCACCAGGTATAGGTGTGGAAGCGATCATATTTGGCAGATGTCACTGCTCTTTGAGAAGCTGCTTTCTAAACTTGTTCCCAATGATCCCTTCTTTCTTGAATGGGATGCTTTAACTGTTAAAAACTTGCAGCAGGACTGTTGGGATTTATAGGTTCAAACGATTTTGTGTAGGATTATTTATTTCTAAGAATCTTCACTGAAACCATATCATGTTTTTTTTTTTTAAACCAGAGTTTTAAAAGTGGATACCTGTACCCATCTGGATGAAAAATACCTTTTATACTTGTTAAAAGGCAAGGTCCTTGGCCTTCCTAGAGATTTTCTGAATCAGAATCTCCAGGGGTTCTCTTTTAAAACCCTGGATATTATCTTAGTCTGTACGGTAGTCTACAGAGATTTAAAAATAGGAATGGCTGGGTCCCACCCAAGAGAGTCTGATTTAATTAGACTGGAAAGTGACCTGAGCTTGAATTTTTTAAACACTCCAGAGATGATAATAATGTGCAGCTAAGGTTAAGAGCCACTTTTTGAAACAGCTCCCCAGGTGGTTCTCACACATATAAAATTTAGGAATCATTGCTTTTAATCAAGTTCTAAGCTGCCTTTCCTGAACCAGGTGACCTTGACAAATCTCCATCAGAACTCTGATTTTCAAAAGGTAGGTAACTGTCTAGATTTAATTATTAGTGCTGGAATACAAGCTACCTGATTTAGTCAAATGTGTTTCTTCATGTTTAAAGAGTCTGATTGAGTACAACGTTTCATTTAGCCAGACTCTAGCTAATAACAGCTAATATATCTCACTACCATCATTTTTCAGCTCTCTAGCTCTGTCTTCAACTGACTCTCTTTTCTGGCACTCATTCATATCATCTACTGGTTCCCTGACCCATACTCTGGATTCCATTCAGCTCTAGCTCTTTGCACTTGGTTGAGTCACTATAGCATTTTTTGTTACTATCAGTGTTCTCCATCTCTCTGTAGTCAGGCAACACATCCCTTATGGCCCTTCCTCCTCATCCTTTTGAGATCTGCTTTCAGAAAAAAGATCTTAATATGGGTCATTTATAACTGATAAGGGTTGCAAGTCACAGTCTGTTCACTCTTCCAGAAGAAGTGATATTTTTAGCATCAACTCACAATATGGAATGAAGGGTTTTATAAGTTAACAAGTATCAAGCAATAATGAGCATATGGGAAAGAAATATTTTTGTATTAAAGAAACTTACCCAGTTTCTAGAAATCACAGCTTACCTTGTTTATATGGACAGATGTCTTATCAACAGTAAAAATCTGTTCCACACTAGGTTTCAGCAACTTCCTACCTCTGTGCCACTCTAGAATCAGTCCTGAAAATACTAGGAAGCTCAAATTAACCTGCCAGGTCCCAACAAGACCATTGCACTGGATCATAGCATTCCAGTCATCTCTCACAGCCATACTCAGTATCAAAGTGACTGTGTTACTAGATAGAAGTTAAGTTTACCAAATGTTTAATATCATGAACTGATTTATCACTATACAGTATCTATTATTCTATTAAGAGCTGAAAATCAAGCATTAAGAATGGTTAAATCCATGGAACAACTTATAATAACTGACTACTAATTGAAGCTGGGATTGAGTAAAGACAGTCATTCTAGTCCCATGGTATGTGTGATGGAAAGTTTGAATGTCTATTTTTTTTAACTAGAGGAAAAATGTTTCCAGTTATTAAAATTTATTAGCATGCATGAGCAAAATTTGAGCTCCTTTTGTCCTAAATGGAAACCAATCTCTTTGGGTACTTAATATATTTTGAGTCCTCATAACACATTCTTTTAAGGACTTTGCATATTTTGTCTCACCCAATCTTCAATATAACAAAATGGAAGTACTCTTACTATCATTATTTTATAAAGAAAGCAACTGGGGTACAAAGAATTTGACAAACTTTCACAATTCAGTGGAGGTGGAATAGGAACCCAGGTAGCATCTATTTTCTCATCAGGACACTCATGGTAGAGTTATGCTCCTTATTACTCTACACCTTTACTTAGAGTTTTATGAGTATGTAACATTTCTCTACAACACTACAAGTAATCTGAGATCCAGACACATCTTTGTTCCACCTTTTATTATGTCAGAGTACCCAATACTTAAAGCCTTTCAAAGAGTACGTTTTTAAAGATAATGAACAAATGAAAAAATATATAAATAAAATAATTAGTGAATATGAGAAACAGTTATCAGTTCCTATGAAAACTTTATGTAAATATGGACTTGGACCAGAAAAAAAAAAAAATACAGCTGCTTGTTGGCCGGTGGTGTCTCTGGCTACTTGTCCTGCTCTGACGTTTAGTGAAGTGCACCGCAGATGCCTGGTGAACCAAACGTGACACAGTGAAATTCTTGGCTTCCTTTATTGAATTAATTCTACATCAAGCATGTGGGATTACCACAATGTGCTTGTTTATCAGTTTTGGAAACTTTGACATGAGTAATAGTGTAAATTCAAAATAAAGAAATAAACAAACCAGGTGTGTTTTGAGTGTCTGTTAAGATGAACTTTATTAATAATATATTCTAAAAACACTGAATTTCCATTACTCCCCATTTCCAACAAATTTTGCCATCTATGAATCCAAAAATCACAAGAGAGTGAATGTCAATTGAATTTAAGCCAGTGTATGGCAGTGTACTTTATATACTTTCCAAGTCAGAGCATATGTTTCTTACTTTATATCGTTCATGCACTCATTTTTTTATGGACCATTTTAAGTATCGAGGTGGAGCATAGAGGTGACATGGTCAGACATAGCTTACAAAAGTATGACAGCTAAGTGAATGGGGCAGGTAACTGACAGGTAAACTTCAGTAGCATGTAATGGGTTGTAATTCAAAGTTTCTGAAGCAGGGAGTTGTACTTTGAAATATACACTTTAGCTCTCAGCTTCCCAGGACAGACTTTTCAGAAAGAGTGTGAAGGCAACAGAGAAAATTACTGATGAAAATGTGGTGTATCTGTATTATGAAGTTTTTAAAATATATTTTTTCTTCCTTGAAATGAAGTGCCTAACTTTCCAACAATTGTAAATAATTTTAGGCTCAGCAGTGCTCTCCATGGTGAACTGAAGCAGCCCACATTGCAGCATTGTAGAGGCCAAAGGAGAACAATTTATCACTTACTGATCTAAGAGGTAAATAGAGGTTATAATCAATCTGTACCTTTCAGAACACTTCAGGACATTAGAATTCATCCCTAAAGGGAATACGCTGCAGGTGACTGCTCTTTAAACAATCGTGAGGTAGAATTCCATCTGGAAATAAAAGTAACTGTAAAAAGGATGGGGAGTATTTGTAAGGATAAATTTATTTCATTTATAACAGTGTGCATGTATTTATGTGTACATACATATTTTACTATAGAATAATACACAGAGGAATTGGTTTTATTTCCTGAAAAATAAGATAATTGCATAATCCATGACAAAGACTAATAAGAGGGGGTAATTTGGATGACATTCACGAAAGTCCTCAAGTTCTCCTCTACATGTATAACTTCTATGTAGTTATACATATATTTATAGATATACACTGAGAATATTGACATAAGAAACATTCATCATACAATTTTTTTATCATTTTCTTTCACTGGGTCTCACCTCTTAGAGTATACCGTGAATTCATTTTTTCAAAATCCTGTTTTGATCTTCTTTCACACTTTTTGTTTTTTCACATCATTTTTTGGCTCTTCCTTTTATTTTATCTATCTCATCCACTCTCCCCACACACACACTTAAAAAAATCTTCTGGGATATTTTTAAAAATAAAGAGACCCCGGAATTGTATGGAGGAGGAGGGTTAGAATGAATCAGAGAGGACATCCGATATGAAGGTGGGCCAGAGATAGAAGTGTACAGAACATCCAATGCAGAAGTGCTGGCAGAGCAGCAAAGCTTCCAAAGGAGGTAAGAGGAGTAATTTTAGCACCAATATAGAACCTGAAAGTCACACAGAGGAAAGACTAACTGGGTCAGAAAATAAATGACCCAGGAGAGCAATCATTCTTGGCAGGCATCAGGAAGAAGCATTAACAAATGAGTTCCACCAGAGCTCTGATCTCAACATTTCTAGTTTTGAGTGGGTACATACCTGATTTCTGATTTAGAGCTGTCTCTAGGAAGGTAAACTGCGGGACAAATATAATACCCTTTGGGATAATGTGTCTTGAACTTTAATGTGAATGTCAAATTTCCTGGAAAACTTGGTAAAGTGCACATTCAGATTCATTATAAGTCAAGCAGTAATTGAGAGTCTAAATACCCAACAATTTCAAAAGGCAAAGCCACAGGAGTACATTTTGAGCAACAAGGCTCTAAGAAGATGAATTTCCTTTTCAGGGTTTTAATAAAGAAGTAGATAATATATACAAAAGCTCAGATAATCAAACTATTTCTTAACATTTTCAAAAAATAATAGAAAATCTATTTAAATATTTATTTGCCTTCAACTTGTCCAAGTAGAAGGAAAATTCATCTTTATTGATACTATGTTATACTAGGGAATGTAAGCACATTGTTTTACATAATATACACAAAAACACTATGAAGGTTTCCTTATTTTATTGGTGAAGGAAATAGATATTCAGTAAGATTCTGGCACCAGATAAGGCAACCAAAGGATATCTATCATGAGAAACTTACTAGTCCCTTTAACTTGCACGTCTGGTGACACACTCATCTCCAGCATTAATCAGTTTCTGGTGAGAGTCTCCAAGAAGAAAAGCTAGTTGAGGATTTAAGGGAAAAAAAATGTCTTTCATTCTTTCTTCAAAACAAGGCTGCACTTAGAACCAGACTGTTAAAGAAGACTGTAATTTTTCAGATGCCTATACATAATTCATAAAATGTTCCCTTACACAGGAGGAGTAGAGTTTGATGGCCAACAGAATATTATCATTAAGGTATGTTTGAGAGGTAAAGCCTCAATGAATCACGATTCATGTCACAAACTTAAAGGAGGGGCAAAATAACATAATTTTATTATTTTTATACATATATATATATATATATATTCTTATATATTTGAAATGCAAAACAAATTTACTATTTGGCCACTGATTCAGGTTAATATTTTTTCATAGCTCTGGTAGGATTATGTAATAGCAAATATTTTACATGCAACCTAAGATATTTGGGATAAAGTTTAAAAACAGATAAAATTATTCTTAAAATTTGAGACCCTTAATGCTGGTGTATTCATGGTATTTTTACCATCACAAGTGATATTCCTATCTCAAATCCACATCACAGAATGTTAGGAGTTGTTCAATTGGCTGTATGCAGTAGTATTAAATGTTGCATTTCATATTGAGAATGTTTAGAGATAACAAATAAAAGAGTTGCAAAACTACTGATTAGAATACAGAAAGAACATGTAAAAATATAGAAGAACATGTAAAAAATGAACTATCTTTGAAATACCAAAAAATCAAGAAAACAATAAAAAAGTTGACTTCAATGTACAGGTTCCAGAAAAACCAACTTTTAATTTTTATTGATAATGAGAGAAAAATGAATATTTGGGATAACTTAAGATACACAAATACATACACACAAAGTTTTTGGATATGAAATATCTAGAAAGTAAAAAAAAAACAGTTGTTTTGTGCATTATTAAACTTTATATTTATGTATTTTTTTACATCTTTATTGGAGAATAATTGCTTTACAATGTTGTGTTAGTTTCTGCTGTACGGAAAAGTGAATCAGCTATATGTATACATATATCCCCATATCCCCTCCCTCTTGAGCCTCCGTCCCATCGTCCCTATCCCACCCCTCTAGGTCATCACAAAGCACTGAGCTGATCTCCCTGTGATATGCAGCATCTCCCCACTAGCCATCCATTTTACAACTGGTAGTGTATATATGTCAGTGTTATTCTCTCACTTTATCCCAGCTTTCCACCCCCCCGCATGTCCTTAAGTCCATTCTCTACATCTGCCTCTTTATTCCTGCCCCACAACTAGGTTCATCAATACCGTTTTTTTTTTTTTTTACATTCTGTATATATGCATTAGCATATGGTACTTGCTTTTCTCTTTTTAACTTACTTCACTCCATATGAGAGACTCTAGGTCCATCCACATCTCTACAAATAACTCACTTGTGTTCCTTTTTATGGCTGAGTAATATTCCATTGTATGTATGTGCCAGTGCTTCTTTATGCATTCATCTGTCAATGGACATTTAGGTGGTTTCCATGTGCTGGCTATTATAAATAATGCTGCAGTGAACATTGTGATGAATGCTTCTTTTTGAATTATGGCTTTTTCAGGATATATGCCAAGTAGTGGCATTGCTGCATCATATGGTAGTTTTATTTTTAGTTTTTAAAGGAACCTCCATACTGTTCTTCACAGTGGCTGTATCAATTTTCATTCCCAACAGTGTAGGAGGGTTCTCTTTTCTACAAACCTCTCCAGCATTTATTGCTTGTAGATTTTCTGATGATGGCCATTCTGACCGGTGTGAGATGATACCTCATTGTAGTTTTGATTTGCATTTCTCTAATGATTAGTGATGTTGAGTGTATTTTCATGTGTTTGTTGCCATCTCTATGTCTTCTTAGGAGAAATATCTATTTAGGTCCTCTGCCCAGTTTTGTATTTTATTGTTTTTTTGTTTTGATATTGAGCTGCATGAGCTACTTGTATATTTTGGAGATTAGTCCTTTGTCAGTTGCTTTGTTTGAAAATATTTTCTCCCATTCTGTGGGTTGTCTTTTTGTCTTGTTTAATGTTTCCTTTTCTGTGCAAAAGCTTTTTAGTTTCATTAGGTCACATATGTTTATTTTTGTTATTTCCATTTGTCTAGGAGGTGGGTCAAAAAGATCTTGCTGTGATTGAGGTCATAGAGTGTTCTGCCTATGTTTTCCTCTAAAGTTTTTATAGTGTCTGGCCTTACATTTAGGTTTTTGATCCATTTTGAGTTTATTTTTGTGTATGGTGTTAGGAAGTGTTCTAATTTCATTCTTTTACATGTAGTTGTCCAGTTTTCCCAGCACCATTTATTGAAGAAGCTGTCTTTTCTCCATGGTATATTTTTGCCTCCTTTGTCAAAGATAAGATTACCATATGTGTGTGGGTTTATCTCTGGGCTTTCTATCATTTTACATTGATCCATATATCTGTTTTTGTGCCAGGACAACAATGCCTTGATTAATGTAGCTTTGTAGTATAGTCTGATGTTAGGGCGCCTGATTCCTCCAGCTGTTTTTCTTTCTCAAGTTGGCTTTTCTATTTAGGGGCTTTTGTGTTTCCAAACAAATTGTAAAATTTCTTGTTCTAATTCTGTGAAAAATGCCATTGGTAATTTGATATGGATTGCAATGAATCTGTAACTGGCTTTGTGTAGTATAGGCATTTTCACAATATTGATTCTTCCAATCCAAGAACATGGTATATCTCTCCATCTGTTTGTAACATCTTTGATTTCTTTCATTAGTGTCTTATAGTTTACTGGATACAGGTCTTTTGACTCCTTAGGTAAGTTTATTTCTAGGTATTTTATTCTTTTTGTTGCAATGGAAAATGGGAGTGTTTCCTTAATTTATCTTTCTGATTTTTGTTGTTAATATATAGGAATCCAAGAGAGTTCTGTGCATTAATTTTGTAATGTGCATCTTTACCAAATTCATTGATTAGCTCCAGTAGTTTTCTGGTGGCATATTTAGGCTTCTCTATGTATAATATCATGTCATCTGCAAACAGTGACAATTTTATTTCTTCTCTTCTAATTTCGGTTCCTTTTATTTCTTTCTCTTGTCTGATTGCTGTGGCTAAAACTTCCAAAACTATGTTGAACAATAATGGAGAGAGTTGGCACCTTTGTCCTGTTCCTGATCTTAGATGAAATGCTTTAAGTTTTCACCATTGAAAATGACATCGGCTGTGGATTTGTAATATATGGCTTTTATTATGTTGAAGTAGTTCCCTCTGTGCCCACTATCTGGAGAGTTATTACATAAATTGGTGTTGAATTTTGTCAAAAGATTTTTCTGCATCTATTGAGATTATCATATGTTAATATGGTGTATCACATTGATTGATTTGCATATATTGAAGAATCCTACCTTTCCTGGGATAAACCCTATTTGAACATAGTATATGATTCTTTAAATGTGCTGATGGATTCTGTTTGCTAGTATTTTGTTGAGGATATTAGCAGTGTTATTAGCCTGCATATTTCATTTTATGTGACATCTTTTTTCTGGTTTTGGTATCTGGTTGTTGGTGGCCTTGTAGAATGAGTTTGGGAGTGTCCATCCCTCTGCTATATTTTGGAAGAGTTTGAGACAGATAGATGTTAACTCTACTCTAAAAGTTTGATAGAATTCACCTGTGAAGTCATCTGGCCCCAGGTTTTTGTTTGTTGGAAGATTTTAATCACAGTTTCAACTTCAGTGCTTGTGATTGGTCAGTCCATATTTTCTATTTCTTCCTGGTTCAGTCTTGAAAGGTTGTAGTTTTCTAAGAATTTGTCTGTTTCTTGGTGGTTGTCCATTTAATTAGCATATTGTTGCTTGTAGTAATCTCTCATGATCCTTTGTATTTCTGCAGTTTCAGTGGTTACTTCTTTTTCATTTCTAATACTGTTGATTTGAGTTTTCTCCCTTTTTTTCTTGATGAGTCTGGCTAATGATTTATCAATTTTTTTATCTTCTCAAAGAACCAGCTTTTAGTTTTATTGATTTTTTCTATTGTTTCCTTCATTTCTTTTTCATTTATTTCTGATCTGATCTTTATGACTTCTTTCCTTCTGCTAACTTTGGGATTTTTTTATTCTTCTTTCCCTAATTGCTTTAGCTGTGAGGTTAGGTTGTTTAGCTGAGATTTTTCTTGTTTCTTGAGGTAAGGTTGTTTTGCTATAAACTTCCATTGTAGAACTGCTTTTACTGCATCCTAAAGGTTTAGGGTCATTGTGTTTTCATTGTCATTTATTTCTATGTATTTTTTTATTTCCTCTTTGATTTCTACAGTGATGTCTTTGTTGTTTAGTAGCATAGGCTTTAGCTTCCATATGTTTGTATTTTTTACATTTTTTTTCCTGTAATTGATATCTAGTCTCATAGTGTTGTGGTCCAAAACTTGCTTGATATGATTTCTATTTTCATAAATTTACCAAGGCTTGATTTGTGATCTATCCTTAAGAATGTTCTGTGTGCTCTGTGTGCACTTGAGAAAAAAGTTTTTTCTGTTGATTTTGTTTGGAATGTCTTATAAATATTAATTAAGTCTATCTGGTCTAATGTGTCATATAAAGCTTATGCTTCCTTATTTATTTTCATTTTGGATGACCTGTCCATTGGTGAAAGTGAGGTGTTATAAGCCCCCTACAATTATTGTGTTACTGTATATGTCTCCTTTTATGACTGTTAGCATTTACCTTATGTATTGAAGTGCTCCAATATTGGGTGCATAAATGTTTACAATTGTTATATATTCTTGGATTGATCCCTTGATCATTATGTAGTGTCCTTCTTTGTCTCTTGTAATAGTCTTTATTTTAAAGTCTATTCTGTCTCATATGAGAATTGTTACTCTATGTTTCTTTTGATTTTCATTTGCATGGAATACATTTTTCCATCCCCTCACTATCATTCTGTATGTGCTTCTAGGTCTGAAGTGGGTCTCTTGTAGACAGCATATATACAGCTTTGTTTTTGCATCCGTTCAGCCAGTCTGTGTCTCTTGGTAGCAACATTTAATCCATTCTCATTTAAGGTAATTATTGATATGGATGTTCCTATTACTGTTTTCCTCATTGTTTTGGTGTCATTTTTGTAGGACTTTTCCTTCTCTTGTGTTTCCTGCCTAGAGAATTTTCTTTAGCATTTGTTGTAAAACTGCTTTGTTGGTGCCAAATTTTCTTAAATTTTGTTTGTCTGTAAAGGTTTTGAGTTCTCTGTCAAATCTGAATGAGTTCCTTGCTGTAGAGTAATCTTGGTTGTAGATTTTTTTTCCCTTTCATCACTTTTGTCCTTTAGAGTTTCTGCTGAAAGATTAGCTGTTAACCTTATGGGGATTCCTTTGTCTGTTATTTGTTGCTTTTCCCTTGCTGCTTTTAATATTTTTCTTCATGCTTATTTTTTTTTTTTTAGTTTGATTAATATGTATCTCTGCATGTTTCTCCTTGGGTTTTCCTGTATGGGACTCTCTGTGCTTCCTGGACTTGATTGACTATTTCCTTTCCCATGTTGGAAATGTTTTAGATTATAATTCTTCAAATATTTTCTCAAACGCTTTCATTATTTTTCTTCTTCTGGGACACCTATAATTCAAGTGTTGGTGTGTTTAATATTGTCCCAGAGGTCTCTGAGACTGTCTTCCATTCTTTTCCTTTTATTCTGCTCTGTGACAGTTATTTCCTCCATTCTGTCTTCCAGCTCACTTATCCGTTCTTCTTCCTAAGTTATTCTGTTATTGATTCCTTCTAGAGTGTTGTTAGTTTCAGTTATTGGATTGTTAATTACTGTTTGTTTGCTCATTTGTTCTTCTATGTCTTTGTTAAACGTTTCTTATATTTTCTCTCTTTTGTTTCTGAGATTTTGGATCATCTCTACCATCATTACTATAAATTCTTTTTTCAGATAGTTTCCCTATTTCCTCTTCATTTATTTGGTTTTGTGGGGTTTTACCTTGTTCCTTTGCCTGAAGGATATTTCTCTGTCTTCTCTTTTTGTCTAATTTACACTTTTTGATGTCTCCTTTCCCTCAGCTGCGGAGTCATAGTTCCTGTTGCTTCTGTTTTCTGCCCCCTGTTGTGAGGTTTGCCCAGTGGCTTGTGTAGGCTTCTGGATGGGAGGGCCTGACACCTGTGTTCTGGTGGGTGGAGCTGAGCGTTTTCCCTCTGATGAGCAGGGCATTCAGTGTCAGTCACTGTTAGACTGAAGAACAAGTCCTGAGAGCAGGTGAGTGGATTGAAAAGAGATGGGGTCAGGAAGGTGGTGTACAAGAACACACATACTTTATTTCCCATCAAACCTCTTTTTATATATTGCAGTAGACAATACATGTTTTTGTTCAAATCACCAGACAGAATCATCAGACAGTATTTCCTTAATGTTAAAGTTATAGTACAAAACATACTGTGAACCAGGATATAAACATGTGTGAGAACAGACTGTGACTGCCAAAGCATGCCAAGGACAAACTATAGTTAGAGAAACTGAAAGCAACCTCACGGGCCAAGACTCATATCTTCTCTAATAACTCTTTCAGGTCCTGTCAAGAATTAAACAGGATTTTGCCATGCTTTAAGCTGCAAGAACTGTGTCAGCTTGCAGCTGGTTCCCAGCAACTCAGGTTGTGTTTTTTGAGGTGTCTATTAACTTATTTTGACTTTATGTAGTCTGTGTGCTGATGGTTGTGTTCGTGTTCCTGAATTGTTTTTTGTTTGGTGTGAGGCATCTAGCACTGGGAACTGATGGCATTCTGGTAGAGTTGGGTCTTCTATTGAGAAAGAGGCCTCCGTGAGAGCTCTCAGTGATTAACCTTCCCTGGAGCTGAGAATTCTCTTGTGGTCCAGTATACTGAACTCTGTGCTCTCACCCAAGAACCTCACACCTGATTTCCAGTCAAAGAACAAAGACCCCACTAGTTGCTCGTCCTGGCAATAAAGGGGATTAAAAAAAAAGGGGGCTAACAAAATCCTAGAGATTTGGTAAAAATTAAAATCAAACAAACAAAAACAGAAACAAGGAAACACGCCCACAGAAAAAAACAAACAAAAACAAAACAAAATAAAACAAAAAAGAAAGAGAAAAAACTAGAGAAGCAAAAGAATCCAAGAACAAAATCAAACAATTAAAAAGAAAACAAGAGCACAAAACCAAAAAGAACACCAAAGCTGAGGGCCAACTGAAGAATGAAGCAAAGAAACAAAAGAAACCAACAAAAATGATCAAAAAAAGGGAAAGGGGAAAGAGAAAGAACAACAGAAAAGCAACGTAGAAATGGAAATATATATATTAAAGAAAAAAATACAAACCCCCAGAAAAATGTTAAAAACACAATCAAACAAACAAAAACAGAAATAAGGAACCTCACACACATGTAAAAGAAACAAAAATAGAATCAAATCAAAAAGAGAAAACAACCAGACAAATAGAAGAACTCAAAAACGAAATTAAACAATTAGGATCAAAACTAACAAAAACAAAAAACCTAAAAACAAAATCAAAGCAATGTGCCAAGTGAAAAATAAAGCAAAGAAACAGAAGAAACTGATAAAAATGATTTAAAAAATAATAAAGTGAAATAAAATAAAATAAAAAAGGGAAAAAATGCAGGTCAAAAGTAAAGCAAAGTAGAAATGGAAATATAGAAAAAAAATTAAAAAATAAAGAAAAAGAAGAAGAAAAAATAAGCAAAAAGAACACAGAACAACAGAAAAGCTAAGTAAAAATAGTAATATGTAAAAAAAATAAAAATATATTAAAAGTAAAAATAGAAAAAAGTTATAAAGCATGAAGATCCCAAAAGACTAACAATAAATAAATAAATAAATAAAACAAACAAAACTTAGAAAGAAAATAAAACAAACCAGCCAGAACCAACAACAGAACAAATCAAAAAATAATAAATTTAATAATAATAATTATGTTTCCCTGGAGTCTCAGCTGTAAGTTTCCTTGCACATGCCATGAGTCACAGCCCACCTCTGCCTCCCCAATAGGCCCTCTTCTGCCTCTTGTTTGTAGACCTGATGTGGGCCCTGTGGGGAAAACTCAGACTCTGATCTGGCCCAATTCTTACATATGCATGCCCCCAAAGTCCATAGCTGCCAGAGCTAGACCTTTCTTTTTTGTGGGAACACTCATTGTCTACTTGGGTATTCCATAGACGCAGGGTCTGCCTGGCTCACCTCTGGGATTTAATATACAGCTTGTACAGCTGATGGATAGATTTTTGATCTTCTTCCTTAGTCTCCCCATACCTGGGGTTCAGCTTTGGTTTTATCCCCACCTCTGTGTGTGGTCTACCCAAAGGAGTCTGGTTTTGAGGTTACTTTGGAGCTCTTGGTTCTGCCCCAGTGAGGACAGGGAGCAGAGGTGATATGACTGCATGGATAGCGGGAGCCCAGTTGGCACCAAATGTGCAGAGAAGCTGGCAACAACAGCACAAGAGCTATGGCCCTAGTGAGGGCCTCTTCTGGCCCCCAGCAACAGGCGTGTTAGGGCCAGCCCTGAGGGGGCTTCCTGTATTACCCATTGTCAAGTGCCAGCATGTGGGGAGAGAGAGGTTACAATAGTGGCTCCTTCCCATTTGTGTGACTCAGCAGTAGTGTCCCACTTCCATGGCAGGCCCTTCTTCCTCTGTGGGCATTCCCTGCTATGGATTTCCTGCCTCCCATCCCCTCAGTCCGTCTCTCTACAGCCAATGGCATTTCCTGGTAAGGGCCAGTTCTGCAATTCCCACGCTCCAGCTCCCAGCCCCCTTGCACACCTGTGAACACATATTGCAGGTCCAGGGCATGTAGGGACACAGTATGGACAATCTGTGTATTTTTGACTCTGTCCCATCTTCAGTGGCTCGGTCCCTTCACCTTTTTCCAGCAGTCTCTAATGCTTCCCTTCTGTCCCAGTTGATTTCCCCATCAGAGAGAGGGTTTCCCTTTCAGAGGGGTTTTCCCATATTTGGGAATCTCTCCTCTGCTTCAGCTTCCCTGCCTCAGGGTGCAGGTCCTGGCCTGCTTCCTCTCCTCCTCCTTCTCCTTTCTTTCTAACGTTCTACCCAGTTATGCAGGGATCTTTATAGTCCTTTCTGGTGTCCAGGGTCTTCTGCTAGTGTTCAGCCAGTGGTCTGTGAGAATTGTTGCATTTATAGATGTATTCCTGATGCATCTGTGGAGAGACGTGAATTCCATGTCCTCCTACTCCTCTGCAAGCTTCCCTAACTTTTGCTCTACTATTAAACTTTTATTCAAAGTGTCCTCATTTACAGAATCATAAGCAGAAATCATAGGAATATTTCAAATAAATTTATCTCTTAGATGGCCGAGTAGAAGGACGTGCTCTCACTCCATCTTGCAAGAACACTGGAGTCACAATTAACTGCTGAACAATCATTGACAGGAAGACACTGGAACTCACCAAAGATAGATACCCCACATCCAAAGGCAAGGGAGAAGCCAAAATGAGACATTAGGAGTAGCGCAATAACAATAAAATCAAATCCCATAACTGCTGGGTGGGTGACTCACAAGCTGGAGAACACTTATACCACAGAAGTCCACCCACTGAAGTGAAGGTTCTGAGCCTCACGTCAGGCTTCTGAACCTGGGGGTCTGGCAATGGGAGGAGGAATTCCTACAGAATCACACTGAGAAGGCTAGCAGGATTTGATTGCAGGGCTTCAACAGGACTGGAGGAAATAGAGACTCCACTCTTGGCGGGTACACACAAAGTATTTTTTTGCATCAGGACACAGGGGAAGGAGCAGTGACCAACATAGAGACTGAACCAGACTTACATGCTAGTGTTGGGGGGGTTCTACTGCAGAGGTGGGGGTGGCTCTGTCTCACTGTGAGGACAAGAACACAGGCAGCAGAAGTTCTGGAAAGTACTCTTTGGTATGAGCCCACCCAGAGTCCAGGTACACTCCAGTGTTGGGCCACCCAGGCCAAACAATCAACACGGAGGGGACCCAGCCCCACCCATCAGCAGGCAAGCAGATTAAAGTTTTACTGGGCTCTGCCCACCAGAGCAACAGCCAGCTTTACCAACCACGAGCCCTTCCCATCAGGAAATTGCACAAGCCTTTTAGATATCCTCATCCACCAGAGGGCAGAGAGCAGAAGCAAGAACTACAATCCTGCAGCCTGTGGAACAAAAACCACATTCATAGAAAGATAGACAAGATGAAAAGTCAGAGGGCTATATACCAGATGAATGAACAAGATAAAACCCAGAAAAACAACTAAATGAAGTGGAGATAGGCAACCTTCCAGAAAAAGAATTCAGAATGATGATAGTGAAGATGATCCAGGACCTCAGAAAAAGAATGGAGGAAAAGATCGAGAAGATGCAAGAAATGCTTTACAAAGTCCTAGAAGAATTAAAGAACAAACAAACAGATATAAACAATACAATAATTGAAATGAAAAATACACTAGAAAGAATCAATAGCAGAATAACTGAGGTAGAAGACTGGATAAGTGATCTGGAAGACAGAATGGTGGAATTCACTGCTGCAGAACAGATTAAAGAAAAAAGAATGAAAATAAATGAAGACAGCCTAAGAGACCCCTGGAACAACATTAAACACAATAACATTCACATTATAGGGGTCTCAGAAGGAGAAGAGAGAGAGAAAGGACCCGAGAAAATATTTGAAGAGATTATAGTCAAAAACTTCCCTAACACGGGAAAGGAAATAGTCACTCAAGTGCAGGAAACACAGAGAGTCCCATACAGGATAAACCCAAGGAGAAACATGCCAAGTCACATAGTAATCAAATTGACAAAAATTAAAGACAAAGAAAAATTATTGGAAGCAACAAGGGAAAAATGACAAATAACATACAAGGGAACTCCCATAAGGTTAACAGCTAATTTTTCAGCAGAAATTCTACAAGCCAAAAGGGAGTGGCATAATATACTTAAAGTGATATAAGGGAAAAACCTACAACCAAGATTAATCTACCCAACAAGGATCTCATTCATATTCAATGGAGAAATCTAAAGCTTTACAGACAAGCAAAAGCTAAGGGAAACCAGCACCAAAAAAACAGCTCTACAACAAATGCTAAAGGAACTTCTCTAAGGGGGAAACACAAGAGAAGAAAAGGACCTACAAAAACAAACACAAAATTATTAAGAAACTGGTAATATGAACATACATATTGATAATTACCTTAAACATGAATGGATTAAATGCTCCAACCAAAAGACTGCAGGCATGCTGAATGGATACAAAAACAAGACTCATCTATATGTTGTCTGCAAAAGACCCACTTCAGACCTAGGGACACATACAGACTGGAAGTGAGGGGATGGAAAAAGATATTCCATGCAAATGGAAATCAAAAGAAAGCTGGAGTAGCAATACTCATATCAAATAAAATACACTTTAAAATAAAGAACGTTACAAGAGGCAAGGAAGGACACTAAATAATGATCAGGGGATCAATCGAAGAAGAAGATATAACAATTATAAATATATATGCACCCAATATAGGAGCACTTCAATACATAAGGCAACTGCTAACAGCTATAAAAGAGGAAATCGACAGTGACACAATAATAGTGGGGGATTTTAACACTTCAGTTCCACCAATGGACAGATCATCCAAAATGAAAATTAATAAGGAAACACAAGCTTTAAATGACACAAAGACCACATAGATTTAATTGATATTTATAGGACATTCCATCCAAAAATAGCAGATTACACTTTCTTCTCAAGTGCACACGGAACATTCTCCAGGATAGATCACATCATGAGTCACAAATCAAGCCTCAGTAAATTTAAGAAAATTCAAATCATATCAAGCATCTTTTCTGACCACAACACTATGAGATTAGAAATCAATCACAGGGAAAAAAAACATAAACCCCACAAACATATGGAGGGTAAACAATACATTACTAAATAACCAAGCAATTACTGAAGAAATCACAGAGGGAATCAAAAACTACCTAGAGACAAATGACAATGATAACATGATGATCCAAAACCTATGGGATGTAGCAAAAGCAGTTCTAAGAGGGAAGATTATAGCTATACAAGTCTACCTCAAGAAACAAGAAAAATCTCAAATAAAAAAAAATCTAACCTTACACCTAAAGGAACTAGAGAAAGAAGAAAAAACAAAACCCAAAGTTAGTGGAATGTAAGAAATCATAAAGATCAGAGCAGAAATAAATGAAATAGAAACAAAGAAAACAATAGCAAAGTTCAATAAAACTAAAAGCTGTTTCTTTGAGGAGATAAAAAAAAATTGATAAACCATTAGCCAGACTCATCAAGAAAAAGAGGAAGAGGGTTCAAATCAATAAAATTAGAAATGAGAAAGGAGAACTTACAACAGACACAACAGAAATACAAAGCATCTTAAGAGATTACTACAAGTAGCTTTATGCCAATAAGATAGACAAGCTGGAAGAAATGGACAAATTCTTAGAAAGGTATAACTTCCCAAGACTGAATGAGAAAGAAATAGAAAATATGAACAGAGCAATCACAAGTAATGAAATTGAAACTGTGATTAAAAATCTTCGAACAAACAAAATTCCAAGACCAGTTGGCTTACAGGTGAATTCTATCAAACATTTGGAGAAGAGCTAACACCCATCCTTCTTAAACTCTTCCAAAGAATTGCAGAGGAACACTCCCAACATCATTCTATGAGACCACTAACACCATGATACCAAAACCAGCCAAAGATACTACAAAAAAAGTAAATTACAGACCAATATCACTGATGAATAGAGATGCAAAAATCCTCTACAAAATACTAGCAAACAGAATACAACAGCACATTAAAAGGATCATACAACATGATCAAATGGGATTTATCCCAGGGATGCAAGGATTCTTCAATATACACAAATCAATCAATGTGATACATCATATTAACAAATTGAAGAATAAAAACCATATGATCAACTCAATAGATGCAGAAAAAAGCTTTTGACAAAATTCAACATCTATTTATGATAAAAACATTCCGGAAAGTGGGCATAGAGGGAACCTACCTCAACATAATAAAGGCCATATATGACAAACCCACAGCAAACATCATTCTCAATGGTGAAAAACTGAAAGCATTTCCTCTAAGATCAGGAACAAGACAAGGATGTCCACTCTCACCACTATTATTCAACATAGTTTTGAAGTCCTAGACATGGCAATCAGAGAAGAAGAAATAAAAGGATACAAATTGGAAAAGAGGAAGTAAAACTGTCACTCTTTGCAGATGACATGATACTATACGTAGATAACCCTAAAGATGCCACCAGAAAACTACTAGAGCTAATCAATGAATTTGGTAAATTTGCAGGGTACAAAATTAATGCACAGAAATCTCTTGCATTCCTACACACTAATGATGAAAAATCTGAAAGAGAAATTAAGGAAACACTCCCATTTACCATTGCAACATAAAGAATAAATACTTAGGAATAAACCTACCTAGGGAGAAAAAAGACCTGTATGCAGAAAACTATTAGACACTGATGAAAGAAATTAAAGATGATGCCAACAGATGGAGAGATATACCATGTCCTTGTATTGGAAGAATCAATATTGTGAAAAAGACTGTAGTACCCAAAACAATCAACAGATTCAATGAAATACCTATCAAGTTACCAAAGGCATTTTTTACAGAACTAGAACAAAAAATCTTAAAATTTGTATGGAGACACAATAAACACCAAATAGCCAAAGCTGTCTTGAGGGAAAAAGAAAGTGGAGCTGGAGGAATCAGACTCCTTGATTTCAGACTATACGACAAAGCTACAGTAATCAAGACAATATGGTTCTGGCACAAAAACAGAAACATATATCAATGGAACAAGATATAAAGCCCAGAGATAAACCCACACACCTATGGTCAACTAATCTATGACAAAGGAAGCAAGGATGTACAATGGAGAAAAGACAGTCACTTCAATAAGTGGTGCTGGGAAAACTGGACAGCTACATGTAAAAGAATGAAATTAGAACACTCCCTAACACCATACACAAAAATAAACTCAAAATGGATTAGAGACCTATATGTAAGATCAGATACTATAAAACTGTTAGAGTAAAACATAGGAAGATTACTCTTTGACATAAATCACAGCAAGATCTTTTTTTATCTACCTCCTAAAGTAATGGAAATAAAAACAAAAATAAACAAATGGGACCTAATGAAACTTAAAAGCTTTTGCACAGCAAACGAAACCATAAACAAGCCAAAAAGACAACCCTCAAAATAGGAGAAAACTTTTGCAAACAAATCAACGTACAAAGGATTAATCTGCAAAATACATAAACAGCTCATGCAGCTCAATATTAAAGAAACAAACAACACAATCCGAAAATGGACAGAAGACCTAAATAGACATTTCTCCAAAGAAGACATACAGGTGGCCAAGAAGCACATGAAAAGCTGCTCAACATCACTAATTATTAGAGAAATGCAAATCAAAACTACAATAAGTTATCACCTCACACCAATTATAATGGGCATCATCAGAAAATCTACAAACAACAAATGCTGGAGAGGGTGTGGAGAAAAGGGAACCCTCTTGCACTGTTGGTGGGAATGTAAATTGATACAGTCATTATGGAGAAAAGTATGGAGCTTCCTTAAAAATCTAAAAATAGAATTACCATATGACCCAGCAATCCCACTACTGGGTATACACCTAGAGAAAGCCATAATTCAAAAAGACACATACACCCCAATGTTCACTGCAGCACTGTTTACAACAGCCAGGTCATGGAAGCAACCTAAATACCCATCAACAGACGAATGGATAAAGAAGATGTGATATATATATACAATGGAATATTACTCAGCCATAAAACGGAATGAAATTGGGTCATTTGTAGAGATGTGGATGGATCCAGAGACGGTCATACAAAGTGAAGTAAGTCAGAAGGAGGAAAACAAATATCGTATATTAACACATATATGTGGAACCTAGAAAAATGGTACAGATGAACGGGATTGCAGGAAAGAAACTGAGACACAGATGTAGAGAACAAACGTATGGACACTAAGGGGGGATAGTGGTGGGGGGTGGGGGTGGGGGGTGATGAATTGGGAGATTGGGATTGATGTGTATAGACTGATGTGTATAAAATTGATGACTAATAAGAACCTGCTGTATAAAAAAATAAATAAAATTAAATTAAAAAAAAAGAAATTTACCTCAATAATTGCTGGACTATACAAAGGGCTATTCCCTGTCCCACTTGCATTGTCTAATCCCTGTTCATTTTGTCACCTCTCCCTTCTCCACTTCTTCCCCAAGTTTATTCAAGACCTCTACTTAGGTCCTCTGCCCTGCCCCTCTGTAGAAGCCAGAGATAGAGAAAGAATTAGAATACAGGCTCAGCTTCTCACTGCAGAGAACTTAGAACTCCTTATCCAACTTATTCCTCAAGATAAGAATGGAATCTGGTCCATGCTAAGTGATCAATAAACATTTGTTGAAAGAATAAATGATAGATAAAATAATTTTTTACCAGCATCATTTTTTTTGAGTATCCTTTGTTACTGATTAGACCTGGAGTCCTCCAATGCCCTCAAACTGATTACCAGCCTCCCATGTTGCTCCCAAATCAGAGTTTTCCATCTCGCCTGCCTTGGCTTGGGCATGAAACTCACAGTCAAACCCACCAGTATGACTGCTTGCTCTCCCAACTCAAGATATCAATGGCTGTATCAACCCTTTCATGTTATTTTATATTTTTTACTTCCCCTTTCACCCTATCAGAGTCATCCTCAGGAGCTTGAATGGTTTATCTTCAATCTCTTGTCCAAACTGATTTTTTTTTCATCCTGGTCTATACCATACTTTGATCTTAATCCTTATTAACAAGCCTGGGACAAGAAAGAGTAAGAAAGGTAAATTGCATCAAATTGTCCATAGATTTCAAAACCACCAACATACACATGTGAAATATTGAGGTTTTGTGGTTATGTGAAGGAAATGGGCAAATAAAAAAATCATAAGTCAAATGGAGCAAAACCCTTCAAAACTTTACAACTTATGGAGAAACACATGAAAATCAAAGGTATTAATTCCATTTGAAAATCTTATTAAACCTTTTTTTAGTGCAGATAACCTTTATGAGGCTGGAGAGAGATGTGAAAATCTATGAGAGGTGCATGGTTCTTTGTCACTTCTTTTTCTGTTATATTTAAGCTCTTTGAGATTTTTTTTTTTACTAAACCTCTCCCATGAAAGACAGGCCAAGGTTTCCATCACTGCCTTTTATTCATTGATCATTTATTTTCCAGCTTGTTCACCCTCTCCATTTCAGTGTTATCACGGTTGAGTAAGTTATCCTAAGGCAACAGTCTGTAATTCACCAAAGAAAACTCAGCCCTCTCAGACTTTTATAGGGAATAGCCATAGCACTATAGAATGTAATTTGAGAAGTGACATCCTGGGACCCTGAAATCTTTCATTCACTTCACATGTTAAGTCATTTCTCTGGAAGTGCTTTTGTCATCATTGCATTGCATTGTGGCAGAGAGCCAAGGGCAGATCCTTTTAACTAGTTGAGGTCACTTGGCAAGCTGGCTGACAATTCCTGGCCATGGTGAGATTCACCCCAGTGAAAAAGTAAATCTTCATTTGGCAAAATAAAGACATTTTGCCCTGTTGTCTGGGAGGTATTAAAACATCCTTATTATCCATATTGAGTTCTATTATAGGATACATTAATTTTTTTCTATATCCAAATAAGCTACATAGAATGATAATATAAATACTAAATGAAAGATTCAGTAAATCATTTATTCTATAGCACTCCACTGACATAAAGGGAGAAAACTAACAAATTAGTATGAGACAGATTTTTGCCTGTCAAGAGTTACTTAAGATATTTGAAGGGCTCTTTAACAAGAAATATAAAAGAATACCTATGAAAATATTTAAGTACAAGTCAGCAAGGATACATGCTCCAGAATCTTAAAATATATGCTTAATGGGTATTTAGAAGAATCAAGTTGTAAAATAGGAGATGGTGCTGAATACATACTGGGAGATATATTTGCCAAGTCCTATAAGCTAGTTAGAGTGAGTGAGTGGGAGAGAGGGAGAAAGAATGAATAAGTAAGAATGAGTAAGATCAGATGGCTGGTATAGCTAGACATCTTCAATGTCACTCTACCTGAAGACATGAACAATCTAAACAAAAGGTGGTTGAGAAGATGTCACTTGGTTAGAAGTTAGCCAAATCTTGATAAGTCAACACACTTCCCATTTGGGAAAGTTGTTTTGCCTCCACGAAATTCACTTTCCTGACATACAAAATAGTGATAAGTTGTTTTGAGGATTAAATAAGACCATATATGTGGAGCTCGGTGTTCCTAACAGATCCCAGGCAAACATTAGAAACTTCTCCAGTTCCCCTGAATGCAGAGGGTTTCAG